>NC_056037.1:22720413-23030879 GCF_004379255.2 Salvia splendens
CAATTTACTGTTTTAATTTCATTTAGCTACTGTGAATTTCACCGAGCTTCGCTGTTCGAAGCTCGGCTCTGTTTTCCGTCGAATTATCGTGATCTATGCAATTCCTGTTTTCTGCTTTGATGCTGTTGATTTCGAGTATGGATGGTATTTGTTTTGAGTTTGTCGTTGTTTACTGATCTGGATGCTTTTCGCGCTGATCTATAGAGTCGGAGTGGAGTAGTGGTTAGTTGTTGTGATCGGAACAGATTAGTCAAATTGGAGTTTATGGAGTTGATTTAGTTTGTGGTTGGGTTCGGACTGCTTGGATCCGGAGTGGATTAAGTGTACGAATGTGGATCTGAAGCAGAGTTGTCTGATTGTGCTTGAGTTTGATGTCTCATTTTCATGTTTTTGTTTCCCTTCGTCTAGTATATGTAGATCTGTTTTATTTCCGGCTATTCGCAAGTTTTCGACGTCCGAACTTTTACATTCTATTTGAATCTGAATATTTACTCTGTTTGCTTCATGTTCGTGTTTAAATAAGGTAATGAGATGTACTTCATGGTCCCCACTGCACGTTGCTTTCTGTTTAGCTAAATTAGGTAGCCGTTTAATAGGTCAAGAAAGTTCGTTTGAGTTATTGCTGTTTAAATGATAATCCGTGTCTGCATGATGTTTTCAATTTCCTAGGTCTAGTGTTAGATTTTATCCCTGGGTCTAGTAATAGTTGCCTCAAACCAAATTTGCGTGGCAGCAGCCATTCACCTTTCCAGAGTCTTTTGAATGCATTCTTACGCGTCCATCTTCGTGGGATCGATCCCTACTTCCCTGTACTAATTCATAGTATAACGGGTTGAGGGTTTTTGAACGCGGAATTAGTGTTTCCGACGACCGAGACTTCCAGAATCCTCTGAGTTCCTAGACCTTGTGATCTAGCGGATTCTTTGGATCTGAGAGCTTGACATAGCACAAAAGCACACACTGTTTCCTTAGGAAGTTTCATATACATACAAAACTTCTCACACTTAGACCGTGCAACAGGCTAAGTGGGAGAAGGTAAACAGAACGCATGAAAACATGAACAAGGTTTAACATATTTACTAACAAACTTCTCACACTTAGACCAAACAATGGGCTAAGTGTGGAGAAGATCACACATAAGCATAAACACAAGCATATATACAAGGAGATAGAAGCATGCTCAAGGAAAAACATAAAACTAAAACCAGAAAGTAAAAATTACTTGGTTCTTCTAGTTTAGTTTTTTCTCTGTCTCCCTTGGGAGCCAGACCCCCGTTCCACTTGGACCTCTTGGCCGATGATGAGGCCGGTTCTACAGCAGGTGGTTGGGTGGTGGTGGTGGTGGTGGTCTTCCTTTTCACTGTGGTTCGAGCAGGGGTAATGTCTTGGCTAGCTTCCTGTGGCTGGTCTGTTCTTGAAGTGGAGGCGGCGGATAAGAGCTTCTGGGCCGTTAGATTGTCCATCTCAGCCAGGGTAGTCATCCTCTCCATAAGAGAGAGGGCTTTAGTCATGTTCTCAGTTTGAAGTTCAAGAAACACCCTTTGCTTCTCATTAACTTCACCGAATTTCTGAAGCATGAACTCCATAATCTGTTGCCACTTTTCATCCGTAGTATCTGGCTGTGCTTCGACAGGTTTCGGTTTCTCCTCAAGAGGAGCCTGTTTCTCCTTAGCCTCCATAGGCTTATCATCGTCCTCATCTTCCACCTCCTCCTCCTCTTCTTCTTCTTCTTCTTCTTCTTCTGTTTGTCCGGCCTCATAAAACACCAACGCTCCCCTTTTTTCCTAACAATGCCAATGTCGATGAAGTAGGTCGTGTCAAACCACTTGGGGTCCTCACACATTGCGATAGAGGATTTGGGGACTTTGAGCTTTGGCATAATATACCTTATCGAATATGCCCCAAGTAAGTGGCAGGCATACAAATGGAGGACGAGGTGGCGGGCGATTTTGTTGCAAGAATGAGCCAGCCAATAACTAAGATGGACTTTAACCTTTTTGACCATACACCTCATAAAATATAAGTCGATCATGGTGATTGTGGTGTTCGCTTGACCAAGGAGATTGTAGGCGAGGAAAACAAGGGCCATTCTTAAAACGGGGTCAGCAATCTCCTCCTCGGTAGACACGCTGGTCTTGAACAGATATGCCCCTTTAGTCCCAATCAGGCCCCATGCGTCCTCCGCGTTAATGTTCTCGGGTTGGCCAATCACCCGCGAAGACCAATCTCCAGTCTTGTCTTCCTCAGAACTCAACAATCCCAATCTCAATGACCACTCTCTGAGGGTCATAACCACTTCCGAATTAAAGACTCTGAAATAGATGAACTCCTTATCCAGGTCGGTAGTATACTCGAAGTGGAAAGATGTGAAGAACTCCTTCGCGAGGTTAACTGGCACCTCACATGGTGCGTGCTCCAACAGCCATTCAAACCCGATGGCCCTAATGTACTCTAGGAAATCCTCTCTGACTCCTATCATTCGCAGGGAAAGATAATGAATCTTCCTTCCTGACTTCGCTGTCCTTGCTTTCGTTACCCTCCCAACATAATTTCTTCTTAGCTTTGGGTCTTTAAAATAGACTATAGCCTCTAGCAGCTTTTGATCTAATTCAACCTCCATCACCTCATAGGTTCTGACATTCTCCCCGTCTTTACCGGCTTACGTCATCTATTCTTCCTTCCTCTCATCCTCGCTCTCCACTTCCTTGTAGTGGGTTGTTTAGGTAAGAGCGATGGCGGACTCTCGGATGACCACACCCAGTGATGCCTGCTTTGGCTTCCTACTCTTGCTAGGGGTAGCCACTTGCTTCACCTTTCTCTTTCTCTCTGTGGATTCTTCTTTGCGGCCGCCAAGATGCAGCCTCCTCCAACAAGCTCCTGTGTTCCTCATAATCTAGCCTCCTCTATGCACAGCAACTCCGTCTGACCGCCCTCACATCAAGGGTCTGCTCATCATCGTCCGACCTTTCGTCATCCACATTTACCACTTCCATGTTTCGCCAGGTGGATTTCTTCTCGACTGATTTCTGGACTTCTTCCCCCACTCCATCGAGGGTATCCTCTTCAGGGTCCTCTTCTTCCTCACTGCATGCATCATTGCTTCCTTCTTCTTGGTTCCGGCCAGTTGAGTCTCCAACGGGGGATGTGAGGGTTTCATGTGTTAGTTCTTCAAGAGATTGTTTAGTCGGTGCTCCAACTAGCACGGTGGGGACAGTAGGGACTTCGAGAGGAAGTGGGCTGGGACAAGCTTCCTCTTTCTTGATCTCCTCGGCCATGTGGGTGAGGAAATCGCTAACCTTTCCGGTGGGGCTGAACTTCCCCATTATGTCTTTGATGATCTTGAAGTATGATTTGCCTGCGGACGTCTCCGGGGGCTGGCAATACCATTGATTGAGGGGTCGGAGGTGTCAAGGTCTCTGGACGAGGTGTTGTGAGGATCATCCGTACCCGTCTTCCAGCTGATGGCTTTTGGGATTGGCCGGAGTAGATGATTTATCCATTGGCGGCGGCAGAGAACGGCTTCGCCTGAAACTGAGGGAAAGGAAATTAGGAATTTTGTGAGATTGAGGGTGGTAAGGGTTTGCTAAAAAGTGGAAATGTGTGTGTGTGTGTGTGTGTGAGAGAGAGAGAGAGAGAGAAGTGTGATAATTAAAGGTTGAGGGAGAAGAGGGAACGATTGCCATGGCGTGAGCGACCATTCGCCTCCCTGCGCCAAATTTTGAATTTCAAAATTTCCAAGATTCCCCCATTTTTACCTCTTCTGGTTAGAAACAAAACTATGCAGTAATTTTCTTTCTCTCTTCACTCCATCAAATCCGAACTTAAAATCAAAAGAAAGAAATTAAAGATTCTTTGGAGTTTTGGCAGAAGATTTTCTACGAGATACCAATAATTTCGTGTTGAAATTAAAATCCCTCCCAGATACATACATCCAAAACTTTAAAAAATTAATTTTGTTATTTTCTGTAATTAATTTGTTTCAGGACTTTTCTCAAAAGAAAAACAAATATAAAAAATAAAACTTTATTCCAAGTCACGGACAACTCCCGGAATCCACTAGATCCAGTGCTTTGCTCATACAAGTGTAATGAGTTGAGCAAGTGAATTTCAAGAGTTGTGCTAGACCATTTATTACTTGATCAAGCTGAGTCTGCGTAGTGGGGTTTCTCCTGCTACGCATACTGCAGATTTATTTACCATTATCCACTTCAGATGGATTGTTAAGAAAAAGTTATAGAGCAGGAGACTTCCCTGAAGTCTTGTAATTCCCAGGAGGTAGTGGGTCGATTTACTTGTAGATTGATCTTTGCTTGTTTGAGCTTGACCGATATCGAATCTTGCCACGACTGGAGGAGTAGCACTTTCTACCCTGCTTGTCGCCATCGCACCCTTGTGCTCATTTATCGGCAGCTTCCTTCCCTCTTCACAGTCTTCCATCCTTCGGCTCCTGCCGCCATTTTTGCAGTTAACTAGATCAAGTGACTCTGAGCTTTCTTCCAACTTGATCAATTCAGAGCTTAGCGACTCGTTGGGGGAATTGTCTTCAACTGAAATTCATGAGACAACTTTTTTTCTAGCAGTTCTTTCTACCCATCTATTCTTCCAAGGGTACATCACCATCATGGTTGCCCGCTTCTTCTTATGATTCTTGTAGGTTCCTTGTACTTTCCTCTTTTCCTTTGGGCACAACCCATGGTCAGAAAGGTCTTTCCTCTTAGGCGGCTTAGGCCACGGCCTCAGTTGCTTGCAGTAGATTAGCTTCGCAACTCCTTTTCCAACTCTTTCATCTTCTGGGCTCGGCCCTTCTTCTTCGTAGCATCCATCTGGCTTATCTATGACCGGAGGTGGTTTCTCTACTGGTGCATTCTCTCCCTTCACTCCGGACACAAATCTCTCCATTTCTTCTTTGAAAGCATGCTTCGTTCTTGACTGGAGGTAGAATAACGTAGCGCCAAGTCCCCTACAGGGTTTGATGACCTCTTTTTTCCATTTCTCGAGGTCTGTCCTTCGCCCCCTCTGTAATTTCTTGTGGAATTTGGTCCTTGAGAGGTGCGGCGATCGGCTCGTCTTCCACTTGGGGCTCCTCTTCTGCTGGTTCGCCCTCAATAGTTCATACCACTTCTTGCTTCTCCAGTGGTGTTTCCGACTTTTGCTCAGTCATTGATGGTCACCTTTCCACAGGTTGGCCTATACCTTATTCATTTACCATTTGTTCATCCCCCCTAAAACTTGTTCTGTCCTCTTGTATCCCCTTCATGATATTAGCTAATAAGGAGACTTGCTTGATCATATCGTCCATGCTGGATTTCTACTCATCATACGTGTGCTGCATTTCCAGCGTCAGTTCGTCATTTGATTTTAAGCAACGCCCCATGTTCTGCGGGATACGATCAAACCCTCGATCCTTTCCTCTGTAGAATCTGCATGCCAATTTCCTTCCAATGACAGCTCAAAGTTTTGTTGTGAATGCGAGTGGCATTGATGTTGACTGGGATGGACTTGGCTTTGTAGAGACTGGTGATTCTGCGCTTGCCAGTCCTCAGCTTGCCATGTTGGGAGTCGATCTTGGAAGGAAGGGTAGTGACTCGGGTAGTTGGATTGCTGCATCGGTTGACTCGACTCAGAGTTCTGAAAGTCGGGGTATGGTCTGTGGTCTGGATATTCCATTTGCCAAACGGGCATTTGAGTAATGCTTAGAAGCGGCTCTGACTGATATGGGAAAGGTGGGTCGTCTTCAGACCAGCTCTATTGAGGTGGGGCTCTGCTGCTCTCCCGTTCTCCATGATGGGTGTATTCATGTTGGTACACATCCACCTGCCCTCCAGGATTACAACTCCTGTTTGAACTCCAAATCTCACCAGCGTTCTGGCGATGACTCACTTGGTCAGCCTGAGGTTGGGTCTTGATTGAAGAAGCTTGCGGGAGATTTGTTACGATCACTGATTGGAATGCCCTCTCAAGCTTATCAACCCAGTTCTTCAGCTGCTTGTCGTCATTCTCCATGGGAATATTCTTTACATTACCTAGGGGCAGAGTATTTGATGTATCACCGTACCCTCTTTTTGCACTGAGAAATTTTTCCACGGCGATCTTGGCCTTACTCTACCGGAGTTGGGAAAAACTTCCCCCGCTTGATGAGTTTACCAGGTCTTTAATTTTCGCATCCATCCCATCGTATAACCTTGAATAGATCTCTACTTCCAACATGTTGTGGTTGGGGCATACGTCCAAAAGACCTCTGTATCTGTGCCAATATGTACTCAAGCTCTCATCATACCAGTGAGTAGCTTCCTTGATTTCCCTTTGGAGTACATTTGTCTTCGCTTCTGGAAAGAATTGGTTTAGAAACTCCCCTTGAAATCTGACAATGTCTTGATGGTGTTGGGTGACAATCCGCTGAACCAAGTATATGCTTCGTCCTTCAAAGAGAGGGGGACGACCTTCAGCTTGAAATCCTCCTCACTTAATCCATTTGCCCTTTTTCTGCACTCTGCAAATCTTACTGAACTTATGCAGGAACTTAATTGGACTTTCGGTACTAGCTCCTAAGAATACATGTAATATGGCCAGCAAGTCTGGCTTAACATATATTGCCTCTTGACCAGAGGTGTTGTAGATAGCATGGGTTGGTTCGTTCTCAATGTGGGCATTGAGTGACCCTATCTTCGGATCATCTTCCTGATCGCTAACCATGGTAGCTTCTACCTCGTTTGGGTCAGCCATTGATTCAGATGGATTCTCAGAGGCGATGTCCTGGTTTTCTTCACTGCTGGCATCTGAGTCAGTTGGCTGGCTAGGAGGTGGTCTTTGTTGGACAGTGTCTGGTTCCACTTATCCCCCTGGTCGCCTCTTGAACTCAGTGCCTTCCAACTGGGGAAAACAGAAAACAACGAAAAGTTTATTTACAAGATTTACACTGATTTTCTTAAAGGTAACCTGAGATGCTCCGCCCATCTAAGTGCTACTCTTCCCCTGTCGCCCCCTTGGTCCAGACCAGCGGGTTAACTTCCCCTATACCAATCGGCAATTATTCATCATGGACAGGAATTGTTGTTAGCACTCTTGGGTGGCTTGAGCTGTCTCTGTTCCAATTGAAAACTCAAAAAGGAAGAAAAGCAAAATATCAACAATATTTACACCAAAGTGTCTTGCAACAAATGTAAAAAGAACGTCATCCTCCCCAGCAACGACACCATTTGAAAGTAGTCTCTCTTTTGATCTCTTCTCTTTCGTTGTGTTGTTGTCCTGTCGATGTGGGTTGATCAAATCGGAAATCCAAACTGATCCAACTGATCGATGAATATCTTCACTACAGATGCATGTGAATGGAGCCACTGAGCAATTGGATTGATTAACTTGACTTATTTCCGACTCATCTTGTGCGAACGAAAAAACTCAGGAGCTATTTCAAAACCTTAACCCCAGAGAGGACATGTTCTACATTTGTTGCAGACAAGTTGGTGATGGCTGCTGCCATGATACGCTCGGATTTTGCACGGGTTTGAGGCCATCTTTTGGTCCGTTTTCAATGTCAAAGTTGCATTACATGTCCATTATTTATATATTTTATCTATTTTGGTATTTTGACATATTTTGTGAGAAATGTGCATATTTGAGCCTAAAAAAGGAGTTAAAATGCGAAGTTGGAAATCTGGAGCTGTTCTGCATGTCCAGCGGTCCGCTGTAACATTGTCGGCAACTGCTGGCGCCCAATGACCGCTAAGCCAGTAGCGGTCCGCTCCGGAAAAGTTGTGCTTAAAGTCAAGATATACCCAGCGACTGCTGGAGGATGAGTGATGACCGCTACCGAGAGTCCAGGGAGTTACGGGATGATGGCTAACCAAGAGACAAAAGCCGCAGACCAACCCACAACGACCGCTGGCCAAGGTGCAGTGGCCTGCTGGGAAATAGCGGCGAGCAGAATTCGCCCTACTTTCTCTCCAAGATTACCATATTTTGCAACTCTTTTCCTTATTTGAGAAGGGGCGATTTTCCCCTATAAATACCCCCCAAAGCTTCATCAAAAACAAATCTTCTCTTTGCCAAATATTTCCAGAGCTTAAAAGTTAGAGTACTTCATTGTGCAAGGAGTTGAAGAAGAAAATCAAGATCATCAAGGCTACAAGGATTCAACCTTTGGATTTTATTTCTTTAGTTCTTATGTTTTCATTGTCTTCCATTCAATATATGTTTTAGCTTATTCTTTCATGTGTAACTAAACTCATATGATTCTAGGGATGTGTTAGTAACTTTTATTGGTTTATACAATTCCTATTTCTATTTAGCATCCGTTTGTTCTTACTTTGTTTCTTCCTTAAGTTAATGGATAATGCTTCACGCTTGAGTGAGACATTCAATGATGAATTAATATAACTTGCTACATAATCGTGAGAGGAGGTTGGCGAGTTAGATCCACTTAATAGACATTACAATTAGCTTCCTTTAAAACGACACTGTTAATTGAGAGTGGGGACTTTTTAAGGGTCTTATAAGCTTTTAAGAGTTATGTATTTAGGATTGACAACCTTAATATTTGGAATCGACGTTTGTATCGTATGAGCATAACTAGGTGACTCGTTCTATCAAAGTAAGAACTATGCTAGGGTGTTGTAGTTGGAATTTGTATAACCATAATTGTGAAAGCACATCCCTGGAATTCTCTTATCTTTATACTTTTATCTCCGTGATTTATTTGCAATTAGTTGTTTCTTAACTTTTCATTGTTTTTTGTTTTAAAAAATTTCAAAACTTTCGGTTCTCCAAATAGTAATTGATATTTTGGAGAAGATAGACAGTCTGTGTTTGTTTTCCCCGTGATCGATATCCGGTACTAAACTTTAGCTATACTATTCCTACTCTGTATACTTGCAAGTATTTATAGTGCTAAAAAAGTGCATCAAGTTTTTGGCGTCGTTGCCAGGGAAGACAATTCACTTTGGGATTGATATCTTCAAACGGACAATTTTACTACTTTGGGTTTTAATTGGTTTCCGTTTTTAATTCTTGTTTAATTTGTTTTTTGTTTTGTTTCTCTCAGGTTGTGTATGCAAACACGTTCTGCGAAGAACATCTTAGAGCCGCTCGATCCCGAACTTGAAAGGACCCGTAGGAAAATAAGAAGTGAGCAAGGATCAATGGAAGACAGAATAGAGTTAGAGAGGCTTCAAGCCCGCAAGGCGGGAATAAAATAAGGATAAGAAGATAGTGCCCGTGATGCACATGTTCATTCACGGGAATATGATTACTTTTCCCGATGGCCATCAGATCCTCAGATTGATGCTAATAATTTTGAGCTGCGAATACCCCTTATTCAAAGGGTTGAGCAGTTTCCTTTTGCAGGCAGGGCCATAGAAGACGCCAACCGCCACCTCTCAAAGTTCGTGGAGATTGCAAACACTCTAAAGTTATATGGTGTCGACGACGACGCCATAAGGCTAAGACTCTTTCCCTTTTCTTTAATTGATTCTGCTAAAGAGTGGTTTGAGTGTCTACCCACAGAGCAAGTCTCCACGTGGAAGGATATAGTGGTTGTCTTCCTCGACAAGTACTACCCGCCAGGCACAATCTTGAAGCTCAAGAGCGAGATCTTCCGATTCATGCAAGGCCACGACGAGCCCTCCTACGAGGCGGTTTCTCGTTTCAAAGGCCTACTCCGCTAATGCCCCAACCACGGTTTCACCGTGGACCATCAGGTAGGAATCCTCTATAATGGATTTAATGAAAATATTTGTGCCATGTTGGATTCAGGGGCCAATGGGGGATTCTTAAGGAAGAGTGGACCGCATGCCATGGCGGTCATAGAGGAGTTCGCCTCCAACAGCAGGGGGTGGTCGAAAGAAAGGCACAACTCAAGGAGAGTAGCGGCCATAGAGGAGGCCGAAGATAGTTCTTTTGCTAAGGAATTGGCCGAGCTTAGAGTTCGGGTTGACCAAATGGACACATCTTGAAGAGAGGATCCAGCCCCACCGACCTTTGTCATAGCGGTCACCAAACCCGACGCTCCTCCCACTCCTATGGAAGACATCAACTACGTGGAACAAGAAGGCGGTCCCAATAGGGGTTACAACAACAATTATCGCCCTAACCAGGGGGACGGTAATTTCAATAATTATAATGGGAACCGTCCACATCCTAACCTTTCTTATTCTAACAATAATTTCTTACAACCCCCTGCAGGATTTAATGTTAGCAAAGGTGGAGTAGTTGAGCCTATCAAGAAGGAGGAGAAGTATGACCAATGATTTATGAAGATTTTGGAAGTTCTAGTGCAAGATAGGAAGATCAATGACACCAAGATTGGGATTGTTGAAGCAAGGTTGAACAATCTCGAGCAAGGAATAAACACTATTGCCACTACTGTCTCGAACATCAAAATTCAAATGGACCAAGTCCACAAGAAGATTGAGGAAGACAAGGCAAAGGCAACAACACGAGTGGCGGGCATGCTGGGGTTTGATGCCCCTTGCACAACGGAAGACTTGTACAAAACGAAAAAATCAGATAAGGATCTATTTGACCGATTATGCGATTAATCAATTCACATGTTAAACAAATAATTGCATGCTAGAACGCAAATAATTCATGCTCAAGGAAAGTAAATCCTAAAACATGAATTATACGATTTAGAGTTACCGATTTGATTCTCCAAAGAATCGTCGATTGCTCGCGCCTTCTCCATGTGATGGTTTTCAATACTAAACCATGGATCTTCTGACTGGTTCCCAAACTATATCTCGATATCAGGGTGAGATGATCTTATCAAAATACTAGGACTCGAATAAAGAAGATAAAACTTTCTCACGGAGAAGAGCTGAAAAAACTCACGGAGGAGAAAATCATGAAAATTTCGTCTCCTACTAAAGAGAGGAGAGGGACAAAAATTATCAATGAAAATAAGTGTGTTTTCTATCTCATTTATTCTCCTATTTATATTAAGTTCATATTGGGCCCAATCAGGGATCTATGGGATCTAGGGAAGGTTTAGGATATGGCCTCACCCAATTAGCTTTTTACTAATTAAAGTAAACCCACAATTTAATATAAGCTTATACTGGAATATTACGAGCAGCCACTACAGAAGTAATATTGCATTGCCCATCCAAATCCGAAATTACAAGTAATCCGGGTTTCCGTTTTGTTTATTGTTTATTACCCGCGCTTAAGATATAAATGTCCATTAATTAATTAATGTCTGCTATGGACTTAATTAATCAACATCTTAGTTTTCCAAGAGTCGACTTAGCAAGAAACACTTATTTATTATTCATAGAGTAATAAAACTTCAACTGGCCAGTTTTCGAATAATAAAACCTTGTTCAAGCTCCTCTTGAGGACATTAACAAACGAGACTCACCTTGCACACGATTCAACATAATAGAAATCCTAGCACCGCTAGATATTAATCACCACTACCCAATATATCAGGATTATTGGGTTGTGAAAAACCAGCATAATCAATATCGTATGCTCAATTCTAACGTATGTAGATTAAGAAATATTTATTTAGCAAGACCTAGTCTTTCAGTAGATAGCATAAAGACACGTCTTACTGTTAGATCTATTCAGTGCTATACCACACCAAAGTTATCTTAAAAGTGGATTGTAGAGTTTTTCGTATACAAGCAAGATTCGCGCGAACTTGCTCAAAACATGCTTTTCAATATACCAAACCTAACAGGACATAAACAAAAAGTGGGTTGCCAAGTAGAAGAAGGACTAAGGAAGCACCTTCGGAACAAAATCTTGGGACTGTCCGACGCCCAGCGGACCGCCGCACACTTCGCAGCGGGCCGCTACTAGGGAACAGTTAGGAATCTGCCCGATGCCTAGCAGACCGCTGTACGCACCGCAGCGGCCCGCCACTGAAGAGGCAGAGGCGCCCGCCAAGAGGAGCTCGTGCGGCACAACGGGATTGTACTCCCTTTCCAGCCGAAGAAGAAGTTCAAGCTTTAAGAGCAGTTCAAGCACTTTTTAAATATGTTTTGTAAGGTCTATACTAACACCCCTCTCGTTGAATCGTTGCAGGAGATACCTAGGTACACGAAGCTACTAAGGGAGGTCGTGATGAGAAAGAAGAAAACTACTAAAGCCGACCTCAAGTTGCCGCATCATTGCAAGGAGATCATTCAACAGGAGAGGGTTGTGAAGCAAAGAGACCCCGGTCAATTCATCATTAGGTGCTCAATTGGGGAAGCCAAAGTGGACAAGGCTCTTTGTGACTTGGGAGCTAGCATAAACATCATGGCAGTAAAGTAGTATGAAAAGTTCTACATCAGACCTTTCAAGACGTCGGATGTGATCATAAGGTTGGCCGACAACTCGATAATCAAGACAGTGGGTATGATTGAGGATGTATTGGTAAAGGTAGACGATTTCATTTACCCTACCGATTTCATTATCCTTGATAAGAATGTAGATAAAAATGTACCTCTACTCTTAGGTAGAGATTTTATAGCCACATGCAAAGCTCTTATTGAAGTAGGTAGAGACGAGATCATGATTAGTGACAACCATTGTATAAAGAGGCGCAACAAGCAAAGATGGAGCGCGAATACATGGCGGTCATGATGACCGACACGTCTAAGCCTTATAGGCCATTTGAAGGGGATGATTTTTCTAACCCTTCTATCTTTATTGTTCATACTCCTCCCCAATCTCCTAAAAAGAGTACGCCTAACCAAGCTAAACCTCCCTTTCAGGAGAGGCCAAGAAGAAGCCTCAAGTTCCAATCGACCCCGAAGTCTTCGTGATCAAGACCTCGAACGGGAAATACAAGTGGTGGAGAAAAATTGGTAACAAAATGATCCAGTTCGCGGTTTTCAGCACAAAGGTAGTTGATCCGCCCACTTGGTTGGGCCACTTCAAGTCGAGCCATTGACTTTAAACAAAGGCGCTTGTTGGGAGGCAACCCAACTTGTTTTTCCTTTATTTATTTATTTTCATTTCCTGTTTTTCCCTTTAATTTTCGTGCATTTTTATGTGCACATAAAAAAAATTATTAAAAAAATTTAATCGTAGCAACCGTTGCATAATCCACAATGGTCGCCACCAAGTGTTCAATGTCCAGGAGCAGTTCGGGCCTAGGGTGGGCTGTAGCGGTCACTGTGCGGGCTGCAACGGCGCGTTGGAGATGCACCATTTTCAAAACACGTGCAGCGGTCGCTGCATGTCTTGTAGCGGTCACCACGGAGAGGTCAGTGACGTGAAATCATCTATATAAGGTGAGTGTTCTCTCCTTCTTTCCACTATCTTCTCCAAATCTCCCTAGCACACGGCCCCAACTACACAGCATCACCAAATTCACACTCCCACACTCTCATTCTCTCATTCCATTCCGAATTTCAAGCTTTCATCGTCCAATTCTCTCCAACTCAAGGTATGAATCCTACTTTTAATTTTTGAGTTTTAATTGAATTCTTCCATGGATTTTTTCCATTCTTGATGAATTGTATGGTTGAATAGTATGCGTTAGTTTGGGGGATGAGTGTGATGATGCTTTTACTCATTTGTCATGGTTAGATTTTGCATGTGGTGGTGATTTGTTGGTTGTTGTTGGTGAATTCCCTTCGATCCCGACGAGGAGGACTCCGCCTTCAATGCCATTGATCAATATCAAGAAGGGGAGCATTCATAAGCTCAAGGGAGTGGGGCGCCGCCACCACCACAACATGAAGAAGAAGAAGAGGAGGAGGAAGTTGAAGCCCACCGCCGCCGCACTAGAGCTAACAACCGTCGCGGACGGCCTAATGTCAATGAGGAGTTTCAAGCCAACACATCCGCCCAATTAGGAGATATGTTCTCCTATACGCAAAACATGTCCAACACTTGGGACAATAGATGGGCCGAGCAACAATAAGAAAACACCTTCAACCGCCAAGGATGGACGGCATAAGGTGATTGGCGGACGGTGGAACAAGACTTTTGGGAATGTCAAAGGCTAGAGGATGTTCATCAACGTCAACAAATCGTCGAGCTCCAAAGGTTGGCCGCCGAGGCTCGCGACGAGCTCCAAACCATGAGTAGCGACATCACCTATCTCATTGGTGCTCACTTCCCTCCTCCTCAAGAATGAAGAAGTCAAGCTCATGACTTTAAATGAACACTTGTATCTTTAGTTGTTTTGTTTTGGATTGAGACAATTTTTATTTATGCTTTTGAACATCTTTTTGAAGTAGTTTTTAGTTTGGTTTTCGTATTGGAATTTTTTCGCAGGCACTAGAATCTTCCCAGCGGCCGCTGGTGCTTGCGCAGCGGCCCGCTGGGAACGCACATAAAGTCTTTGGACTCTGCTCAGCGACCGCTGGCTGCTCACTGGAACGGTTCCGACTCTAACACAATGACCGCTGAAGACGTCCAGCGCTCGGCTGGCCATTCACCACCCTCCAGCCGCGAATTTTTGATTTTTTTGAAATTTCGTTCATCCAGCCTCTACGCGAAAAAATTTCAAAGTATCTTTACTGCTTTCCGTAGTTTACTCACATCCCTACCGACTCTACAAATTTATTTTACACTTTGTTGTAAATAAGTTTGGGGGATGAAGTGGTGGACCGTGAGCTTAGGTTTTTGTGTTTGTTTCTGTTTTTGTTTTTGAAAATTCCCGAAGGTGAATCATTGTCATGAACTTAGCATGAAGAACTTATAAACACGCATGCTTAGGGACACATTAGACCGAGTTTCCTATGATATTAAATTCTTTCATCTTTGATTAAGTATGGCTTAACGTTTTGATCTGATGGCTTGGTGAAAATGTGCATAATTAGTGAATTTTTGTTCGCCTTGAATCATGCTTTTACCTTGTGAGATTTGAACCTTAATTTCTTTCATGTATGTTTCTAGAACTTGCTCTTAGTCTTCCTAATTTTACATAGTGTTTAAGTTGATTAAAGAGGATGTTAGGCCATCTTTTCATACCTACTTTTATATCCAAAATTTTGACCCTTTTCAAAAATTATGTTTTATCCCTTTGGAGCCAATTTTGAGCCTTTAAGCATATTCTTTGGAAGCCAAATCAATGGGGACAATTCTTTGGGTTAGTATAGTTTTTATTTTATCTTTTGTAAATGAATTGAAGAGATAAGGGGAAATTGTGAAAAGTGAAAAGTAGTGTGCTAAATGTTACAAAAGTGCATGTTGTGAAATAGAAACAATTCAAAAGTGTGCTTAATCTAGAAAGGATGCTTATGAAAGAAAAGAAAAAAAACAAAAGATATAAAAAGAGAAAGAAAGGCTGTGAAGGAAAGAAATATCAAAGGTTTGGGAATGTGAGTTGAAGGAGAATAAATGTCTTGGGTTTATAAGAAAAGTGGAGTTTATTTTACTCTTCTTTGGATTTTTATTTTAGCCATTTTTAGCTAAATATTCCTCACTTACCAAAGAGCCTACATTACAACAAAAAATAAAGATCTTTCGGACTTTTGATGCTTAATCACATCTAGTAGAGGACAGATTAGACTTTGAGCAATCCTGTGGTAAACTTTGCATGATGCATGATTTGAGTGCTTAAATACTTTACCTTATACACTTTGAGAGTGACAGAACACTTCCCATCTTTGGAAGTTTGCCACATGTGAGTGCATGAATTCAAGGTGTTCCACGAGTTAGTAATAAAAGTGCACTAATAAGCCTTGCTTGATTTGATTGCTTTGATACATGCTTGATCTATCTATTCCATACTTTGAGACAATTATCACGTCTTGTCATTGTGCATTCTGTGCGTCTTGTCTTATGTCTTCTATGTTTTGTTCGAGGACATACAAAAATGTAAGTTTGGGAGAGTTGATACGCTCGGATTGTGCATGGTTATAAGGCCATCTTTTGGTCCGTTTTCAATGTTAAAGTTGCATTACATGTCCATTATTAGCATATTTTATCTATTTTGGTATTTTGACATGTTTTGTGAGAAATGTGCATATTTGAGCCTAAAAAGGGAATTAAAACGCGAAGATGGAAATCTGGAGCTTTTCTGCATGTCCGGCGGTCCGCTGCAACATTGTCGGCGACCGCTGGCGCCCAATGACCGCTAAGCCAGTGGGGGTCCACTCCGGGAAAGTTGTGCATAAAGTCAAGACACGCCCAGCGACCACTGGAGGATGCGTGGCGACCGCTATCGAGAGTCCAGAGAGTTACGGGATGATTGCTAGCGACCGCTGAAACAAGTGCAGCGGCCAGCCAGCCAAGAGACAGAAGCCTCGGACCAACCCACAACAACCGCTGGCCAAGGTGCAATGGCCCACTAGGAAATAGCGGCGAGCAGAATTTGCCCTACTTCCTCTCCAAAATTTACAATATTTTGCAACCATTTTCCTAATTTGAGAAGGTGCGCTTTTTCCCTATAAATACCCCCCAAAGCATCATCAAAAACAGTTATTCTCTTTGCCAAATATTTCCAGAGCTTAAAAGTTAGAGTGCTTCATTGTGCAAGGAGCTGAAGAAGGAATCAAGATCATTAAGGCTACAAGGATTCAACCTTTGAGTTTTATTGCTTTAGTTCTTATGTTTTCATTGTCTTCCCTTCAATATATGTTTTTAGCTTAATCTTTCATGTGTAACTAAACTCATAGGATTCTAGGGATGTGTTAGTAACTTTTATTAGTTTATACAATTCCTATTTCTATTTAGCATCCGTTTGTTCTTACTTTGTTTCTTCCTTAAGTTAATGGGTAATGCTTCACACTTGAGTGAGACATTCAGTGATGAATTAATATAACTTGCTACATAATCGTGAGAGGAGGTTGGCGAGTTAGATCCACTTAATAGACACTACAATTAGCTTCCTTTAAAACGACACTCTTAATTGAGAGTGATGACTTTTTAAGGATCTTAGGAGCTTTTAGGAGTTACGTATTTAGGATTGACAACCATAATGTTTGTAATCAACGTTTGTATCGCATGAGCATAAACTAGGTGACTCGTTCTATCAAAGTAAGAACTGTGCTAGGGTGTTGTAGTTGGAATTTGTATAACCATAATTGTGAAAGCACATATCCAAGCCCCTTGGCCTAGCGGTAAATGGTGCTGGATACCGCGTCCATCCTGGAGGTCTCGAGTTCGAACCCTGGGTGGCGTAATTTGTCTTTCCTCCTTGTTATAGAAGTTGATTTGTAATTTCCTCCTTCATATATATGATATAAATATATGAAGTTAATTTTTTTTTTTTTTTAAATTGTGAAAGCACATCCCTGGAATTCTCTTTTCTCTATACTTTTATCTCCGTGATTTATTTGCAATTAGTTGTTTCTATGCTTTTCATTGTTCTTTGTTTTCAAAAATTCCAAAACTTTCGGTTCTCCAAATATTAATTGAGTTTTTGTAGAAGATAGACAGTCTGTGTTTGTTTTCCCCGTGATCGATATCCGGTACTAACCTTTAGCTATACTATTTCTACTCTGTATACTTGCAGGTACTTATAGTGCTAAAAAAAGTGCATCATGTCACGCTTCACTAAAGTGGGTTAAGTTGAGGTTACTATGGGTATGACAAACTGAGAGATTTACTAAGCTAAACTGATCAACTCATTCTATTCTATAAACTTGTACGACGATTTACTAAAATAGCCAAACAGAATAAAAGAGAACCGGTGTCAGAAAGCTGCAAAGTGTACGATAAATCAAAACTTTACCAAACTCATCTTCCTCAAACAACCAAATCAAAGAACAGAGTAAATCAAATATGCAGAGAATTTCATCATAACAAACTTAGCATGAAAGAACAAACTCTCAAGACTAACTCATAACTCCAAATCAAAGCAGAAAAAGACTACTGTGAACACGTAGACAGACTGACCTACTCATACTCATGCATAATTTGAAACTAAACTTCCGATCTACGCTTCCCATACATCTAAACTTCCTAACACATTCCATCCACTACTTCTTCGCAATCAAAGAGGACTCATAGACAACAGATCAGATCCAACAGAATTGACAGTAGTAAAACACTTGAGCCAAGATATGCATTCTTAATCAGAAATCAAACATAGATCAGAGAGTTCATGCATGGCAAACAAGCTTTTAACGTGAAACAAGATCATTAAACTAAAAGTACTGAATCAAAACATCCATAGTCCGCGACATCAAACGTAACTAAAAGTGAATAAAACCAAACAGAAATGGTTTCATCGCTTCTTCTCGAAGCAGAATTGCAGAACCAAAAGATAGAAGAGTGATAAAAACCTACACCAAACCACTGCAAAGCTAAACTAAACTAAGAACCAAGTGTATATGTGATGGAATTCAGAAGTTTGGAGTGTTGGGAGTTCCCATTTCAGCCCTAGGAGAGAGTTGAAGTTTGTTGAGTGCCAAGAGCTGGAAGTTGCCTCCTTCCTACTTCTCTATTTTCATTTATAGGAAGGCGTGAGGTCTCTAGGGCAACCGTCCTTCTCTATTTTTCAAAAATGCACTTGATATAGTCTCTTCATCATTGTCCAAATAATTGTGTTTGTCTTGATTCCATTTTAAATATGTTTAATTTAATGTCTTTAGGTGTAAAAAGAATGGCAGGGTATATATTTATTGAATTTTTATTATATATTATATTTTTCTATTTTAAATCTTATATAGTTATATTGTTTCTCATTTTAATTAATCAATTAAAAATTTAAAATCGTATGATGAAAAAATATTCTTTCGTGCATCGCACGTGGGTTAACACTAGGTGGGTTTCTTAGTTTTTTCTTGTGTAGACTGAGAATAGTATTCGATTCAATATTTGTTAACTTATGTTGATTGATAGTCGTTAGATAATCATTGGTTGAAATTCATAGGTGTTTGAGTAACTATCATCAAGAATTATTTGATAAATATCTATCGAAGATTCAAGAGGAGTATTACTTATCATATATGTTTGGAAATCTCAAGAAAGTATTCCCTCCGTTGTTTTACAACCGTGACATTTTTTTGCTCTAAGTTTAATTAATTGATGTTTAGTCTGTTAAGTATGTAACTAATAAAATATATAAAGTAATAGAGAGAAAAAAATATTGAGAATAAAGTAAAGAGATATAAGTAAGAGATCACATGAGAATAAAGTAAAGAGATATAAGTAAGAGATCACATGAAGTAGAGAAGAAAAACTGAGTTAATTATTACTCCCCGTATATGGAAATAACTCAATTATAAATGAACTTTTTAAAATAGAAAAACGACTCAACTATGAAGGAACGTAAGGAGTAGTACTTAGGATTCAAACTTATACTCAATTAAATTTAATTAATTAATTGACGTAATAATTGCATTAACTAATTGATTTAATAATTGAAAAAAGATTTTTAATTAAATTCGTAACTAATATAATAATAAAATATTAGTAATATTATATAATAAAAAAATCCATAATTTAAGCTTACATTAAGGTTTTGTTGATAAGTTAATATTTTAAAACATATTAATAATCTTTATTATTGTTATTACTATTATTATTTTTATTACTAATTCATAATTTTAAGTATTACGGTAAAGTTATCTTAATAAGATCTTAGTTGATAACATAATAATAACATTAATAAATTATATGATAACAAAATTGTTAGTATTATTATTATCATGGTTAAGTTTGATACATAATTTAAATTACATTAAAATTAACATTCATTTTAGGTACGTTAATTAAATTTGTAAAATGTTCTAAAATAAAAATAAAATATTTTTAAGAAAACTGGGAAATATAAGAGTTCTAGAAAATTACACCACATTTCTTGATTCTAGAATTTTGATTATTTTTTTATATGGTAAAAGTTAAACAACCACCAAAATTTAAATACTCCTATCAATGAATTATTTTCTTCTATAAAATGGTAGCAAACAAATAGGCCCAAGATAATAATTTTGTTCCACAATTGTACCCATTTCCCATTTTCTATTGCTATAGTTATTCAAATGAGCGTGACAGTTAGTGATTAGAAAATCTTAATTATAAATTATAAATTATAAATTATAAATTGTACCCGTTTCCCATCTGTGCATGTAACCTCTAATCCAACTGTGAATAACTGAATATTGTATACATGGAGAGTGCATATCTGACAAGGCGAAATTCTATTGGCCGTTCAAACCTCTATGAAAAAAACGTACAAGCAGAATTTTAATCCGAGCGAAAACGAAGAGACATAATTCAGAGCGAAAACCCTAATCTTAGCGGCGCTTCTGCATCGTCTCTCATCTCAGCGGCTGCTGCTGGACTCTTCGACGCCGCTGCGTCAATGTCACAGCTCAGGCGCTGCACTGCTGGATGCCGTCGCTGCTGTAGCAGCGTCGTCACACCCGCCGCTGTTGCTCGTGGACTCGCGAGGAATCCCAGCCCGCTCCAACCCCGGCTGCTCACGAAGGGTGCTGTCTTTCGAGCCCGGGAACTACCCCGAAGGGCTCCCACTCAGACCGCCATCGCTGCCGGCGTCGTTTCTGCGGCTGCTTCTACTCCATCGCTGCCCCGTACCTGGACTGCTCCCACTACGACAAACGCCGCCTGGCCTGCCGTTGCTGTGGCTGTCCGTCGTCGCGAATGAATCACGTTTTGATCCAGTTCACGAACAATCATTACGAATTAAAATACAAATCTCATAATGATCACTGAATATGTGTATCCAACCAAATTCACGTCTCGCAAAGAACATGCGATTCAATTCCCAATTATGCCAATTAATTGAACAGAATGAGGATTTCATATAATCATTACAAGCAATCATTGCAAATTTGGAACAAGTTTGCAAAGCCACACGCCTTCAATTACACGCAACGGGAACGGTCAAAACAAGGTTTCATAACATATTCAAAATTTGTTTACACGTACAAAACATATAAACAAACGATCATGCACTCAAGCAATTCACATAACATGAAATTAATCCACATAATCATAGCCAAAAAATTGGCACTGATACCAATTGATGGGGTTTGGTTCCTGAAACTTCTTGCTTTTCTCTTTGTTGTGTTCTTGTCGTTGTGGATTGATCAAATCGGAAATCCAAATAGAACGACAAATGACTTCACTGTAGATACCTGTGAAATGATGCAGTGAACAATTTAATTGATCATCTTGACTTATTTCTTACTCATATAGTGCGCAGATGAAGGAACTCAAGAGCTATTTCAAAGCCTTAACCCACAGTACTACTATTCAGTAAAGGGAAGTAAGGATCGAATCCCACTGAGAGGACGTGTTCTACATTTGTTGCGGACAAGTTGGGAATGGCTGCTGTCACGCTTCACTAAAGTGGGTTAAGTTGAGGTTACTACGGGTGTGACAAACTGAGAGATTTACTAAGTTAAACTTATCAACTCATTCAAATCTGTGAACTTGTATGACGATTTCCTGAAATAGCCAAACATAATAAGAGTAAACTGGTGTCAAAAGCTGCAAAGTGTACGGTAAAGCAAAACTTTTACTAACAAACTCATCTTCATCAAACAACCAAATTAAGGAACAGAGTAAATCAGATCTGCAGAAAATTTCATCATAACAAACTTAGCATGAAGGAACAAACTCACAAGACTAGCACCTAATTCCAAATCAAAGCAGAAAAAGATGACTTTGAACATGTAAACGAACTGACCTACTCATACTTATGTAGAATTCGAAACTTAACTTCAGATCTACCCCTACCGAAACAAATCAGACACGATCGCATGGTCAATCAACGTAAACATGCTCAGGTCTACTCTACCCTACTGCAAATAACCAGATCTAAACATCCTAACACATTCCATCCACGATTTCTTCGCAATCAAGGAGGATTCATAAAAAATAGACCAGATCCAACAAAATTGACAGTAGTGAAACACTTGAGCTAAGATATGCATCATTAATCAGAAATCAAACATATATCCGAGAGTTTATGCATGGTAAACAAGATTTCAACGTGAACCAAGATAATTTAAACTAAAAGTACTAAATCAAAACATCCATAGTCTGCGACATCAAACGTAAACTAAAAGTGAACAAAACCAAACGGAATTTGTTTCATCGTTTATTCTCGAAGCGGAATTACAGAACTAAAAGATAGAAGTGTGATCAAACCCAACACCAAACCATTACTAAACTAAACTAAACTAAACTAAGAACCAAGTGTGCGTGCGACGGAATTCAGGACTTTGAGTGTTGGGAGCTCCAGTTTCAGCCCTAGAAGAGAGCTGCTGTATATGAGTGTCAAGAGCTTGGAAGCCATCTCCTTCCTCCTTCTCAATTTTCATTTATAGGAAGGCGTGAGGCCTTGATCCCTAGGGAAACCGTCCTTCAAAAAGTCTTTCCAACCATTCACCTTTGGGGATCTTTGTTGTGTGATGCTCAATCTCCTAGTAGGGTGCTCCTGCTACATGCCATGTGATCTGACTTGAGCCGTCTGCGCAGCAAATTTGAGTCCTCATTGATCCGTTCGTCCGCCCAGTTGATCAGTTCATTCTTTGAATATGGCGGAATTTCACACACACCCGGCTCACATTTGCACGTTAGATCACAAAATTGGGTGTAGTTTTTTCACAGAACACATACATGAAACGAGCCTTATCAAATTGCTCACACTTAAATCATACTTGTCCTCAAGTATGAAAGACAAGAAAAAGAAAAAAGGCAAGTTTCAATGCATGGTTCTTATTCAAAGACATTTCAATGGTTGGAAAAGGAAACACATACATACTGAAGAACATAAACACATAGAAAGAAAAGAATGAACTGGTTTATACTTTCGGCAATCGTCCCCACAAGCTTAAAGTCAATCCAATTGTGTACAGTCTCAGATTCCTTTGCCTCCCCTTGTCTACCTCATCAACTTGTCCGTTTGTCAAGATAGATTCTATCTTTTCCAACTGTTGGATTCACTCAGTCACTCAATCCTCACAAGAATTGTTAGGACCATTCTCTCATGCTTTTTGCCATACCATTGATGCTGCGAGAATCACCAACTTAGGACAGTTCCTTAAGGTCTTTGATTAGGTTGTAATGGGACTGAAGGGATGTTATTTGAGATCAGGTGAGAGTCCTAGGGGTTCTAAGCTCATAACAGACGAGAACTCAAAATTAGTGAACATGTGAATTTAGGGACAGAACCCGGACAACCTCCTTGTTTATTCTGACTATTTCTCAAAAAGTGATCATATATATATATATATATATATATATATTCTTGGCCATTCTATCTCTATATATATTTTTCAACCCCTTATTTCCGGGTCAGGCTACATGATCCCTGCCCTTCTGCTTTTTTCTAAGATTTGTATCCCTTTTTTCTGGGTCAAGTTGCAATGAACCTTCCCCTTTTGCTAAAAGGGCTCATTTTTCTTTTCATTTTCATATTTTTTACTTTCCAATCCATATACTTCTCATCTTTTCTTTTTTTCTTCACCGGATCAGCTTATTCTTTCTACCACACTTTTGGTGAGTTGCCTCAGCTCTGCCCCTCTGTTCACATGTAGGTAAGCATTGACTTACTAGGGAAAGGTTAAGTGTTTAGGCTTCAAGGGTGCAGACTAGGGGGTGCCCTTACAGTGAGGCTGGTCATGGTTCGAAAGAATTAGGCTAAACTGGTTATTTCTAATGCCTTTAGTCCTTACTGCCTTCTGTTATACTTCTCATAGCATCAATGGTAGCCACTCTATTTATCTATCAGTAGAAAGTGTTCTACTCTAGGCCTTTAACTCAAATTTTAGAGGGCTTCACAGATGATCTAGATTAAAGCATTTCTATCATTCTCACTTCATCCAAACAGATTTCGGCTCATTGAAAGAGATAATCTCTCAAATCAACATGTATCATCTCTTCAGTCACTCTTACTAAGGGAATCTTACCTTTATTTACCTAAACCAGTTCATGTCCAAAAACACATAGGTCCTAACTAAACATGCATGCTTCAAAAACACTGACTGCACTGACTTTTTTCCCTCCCTCCCACCTCATTTCAGCTTGTCCTCAAGCTAACTTGATGAAGTGGAAAACAGGGTGGTCAGTGTTTGGGTGAAGAATAAAACAAACTTCTCACACTTAGACCAAACAGTGGGCTAAGTGGGAGAAAGCATCAGACAACATATATACAAAACCAAGCATGCCAAACCTATGTACAAATAAAACTTCTCACACTTAGACCGTGCAACGAGCTAAGTGGGAGAAGGTAAACAGAACACATGAAAACAAGGACAAGGGTTAACATATTTACAAACAAACTTCTCACACTTAGACCAAGCAATGGGCTAAGTGTGGAGAAAATCACACAGAAGCATAAACACAAGCATATATACAAAGAGATAGAAGCATGCTCAAGGAAAAACATAAAACTAAAACCCAAAAGTAGAATTTACTTGGGTTGTCTTAGTTTAGTTTTTCTTCTGGCTACCTTGGGAGCCAGACCCCCGTGCCAACTTGGCCCTCTTGGCCGATGATGAGGCCGGTTATGCAGTAGGTGGTTGGGTTGTGGTGGTGGCTAGTTTCCTCTTTACTGCGGTAGGAGCAGGGGTGGTGTCGGGGCTAGCTTCGTGTGGCTGGTCTGTTAGTGGAGTGGGAACAGGGATTGGATGCTGGTGAGAGGATTCAAATCTCCGTTCAATCCAGAAAATCATTATCCCCAAAAGGTCGACGACCTTGATCATTTGTTCTCTCTGCTCCTATACCAGTGTTCGTTGTGTTGCGTTTTCAGCCACCAGTCCGTTCACCGTTTTCTCCATCCGTTTCCTCCAGTCAGCGGGCACAGTTGCTTCATCATCTCCTGCTTCAGCTCCATCTTGGGTTTCTATTTATTTCCCTTTTCTCTTCCTTTCGATTTCCTGCATCTCCTTAACCACCTCAAGTGCAATTTCCTCAAGCAGACCGCTCGTTCTCTCCACATCTCGCCTGCTGGCCTGTCCAGAACTTCCCCCTGTTTCCATCTCGTCCTCTTCAGAATCTATCACAACTATTTCCACCATATTTTGCACTTGTTCACTGTTTGTCGCTACTCTATTCCTTTCCACCGACTGACCCTCGTGAATTTTCTCCTTTTCTATCATATCACTCCCCTCTCCCTCTCCTGCGCTGTCGGTGTCTGCAAGCAAGTCGTATGAGGAGGAAGAAGTAGTGGAAGCGGCCTGGGTATCCAGGAGGGATGCGGCTTCGCTTGAACTCCCGAGAGAGACTGGGTTGGATGGGATATTTTCCTGCTCCCTGATATTGGTGGCCTGGTAGGTGAACGGGTAGGTCATCTCCCCTGTGGGTCTGACTCTCCTCATTACACCCTTGAAGCTTCCTGAATGTGACTCGCTTAGGGACGCCTCAAGAGTATCGATGGTTGGAGATGACGAGGTCGTGGGTGATATGGCCTCCGGGCGAGGAGTCGATAGAATCAACCGTACTTTTTGGAGAGCAGTTTTGCCTGAAATTTGAAGGAAAGGAGTTGGGAATTTTAGAGAACTTTTTTAGGGTTAGCAAAACGTGATAAAGTGAGAGAGATGCGCGGAAATAGAAGTATAGGGGGAAGAGGGAACGGTTGCCATGACATCAGCGACTGTCCGCCTTCCTGCGCTAATTTTCAAAATTCGAGATTAAATGGATTATCCCCCCCCTTTATACCTTTACCTCTACTGGTTGAAAAACAAACTAGAGCAGAAATTTTCTCTCTCATTCATCCCATCAAATCTGACTTAAAATAAAAAAGAAAGAAACAAATAAAAGATTCTTTGGAGTTCTGGCAGAAGATTTCCTTCAAGATACCAATAATTTTGTGTTGAAAATAAAAACCTCCCAGATACACCCTAAAGAATCTTGAAAAATACTTTTGCTACTTTCTGAAATTAAGTTGTTTGAAAAATCTTTTTTCTTAAAAGAGAAAAAAACACAAATTTAATTTCTAGCCGTGGACAATTCCCGGAATCCACTTGATCCAATGATTGGCTCATACAGAGTATTGAGTTGAGCAAGTGAATCTAAAGAATTGTTCAAGGCAATTTATTTACTTGATCAAGCTGAATATGAGTAGTGGGGTTTTTCCCGCTGCACATACTACAGACTTATTTACCATTATTCCGTTCAGATCGATCATTAAAAAAAGTTATAGACCAGGAAACTTCCCTGAAACTTTACAATTCCCAGGATGTGGTGGATCAATTTGATTGCAGGTTGATCGTTTCTTGTTTGAGCTTGACCGATATCGAATCCTGCCACAACCGGAGGAGTAGTACTTTCTGCCCTGCTTGTCGCCATCGTACCTTTGTGCTCACTAGTGGGCAGCTTCCTTCCCTCTTCACAGTCACCCATCCTTCGGTTTCCGCTGCCATCTTTGCAGTTGACTGGACCAAGTGATTTTAACTTTCCCTTCAACTTGATTAGTTCATAGGTCGGCAAACCGTTCGGGGAACTATCCTCAACTAGAGATCCTGACATAACTTTCCTCCTAACAGTTTATTTCCTGTCCATCTATACTTCTGAAGGTACATCACCATCATGGTAGCCCGCTTCTTCTTATGGTTCTTGTAGGTACTCTGAATCTTCCTCTTTTCTTTTAGGCGCAACCCATGGTCAGAAGGCTTTCCCACCTTAAGTGTTTCAGGCCAAGGTTCCGGCCACTCGCAGTAGTTCTATCTCGCATCTCTTCTTTTGGGCCTCTCCTCCTTCAACCTCGGTCCTTCCTCTTCGTAGCATCCATCCGACTTATCTATCACTGGAGGTAGCCTCTCTACCTGTGCATTTTCTCCCTTTACTCCGGACACAATTCTTCCCATTCCTTCTTAGAAGACTTGCTCTGTTCTTGGCTGGAGGTAGAATAATGTTGCACTGAGTCCCTCACAAAGCTCGATGACCTCTTCTTCCTTCTCCTGAGGTTCATCATCGTCTCCTCTGGCATTTCCTGCGATGTTTCATCCTCAAGAGGTGCGGTGACCAGCTCTTTCTCAGTTCGAGACTCCTCCCCTGCCGGTTTGGCTCCAACAATTCTTACCTCTTCTTGCTTCTCCAGTGGTATTTCCGACTCTTGCTCAGCATTCGTTGGTCCCCTTTCTTCGGGTTGAGTACACCTTCTTCATCTTCCTTCTGTTCATCCCCCTTAAACCTTGCCCTTTCCTATTATATCCCTTTCATTATATCAGCTAGTAGGGAGACCTGCTTGAACATTTCATCCATGCTGGATTTCTGCTCATCGCATGTGTAAACAATTGAGGAACGATTTGAGTAGCAAGAACAATCGGTTGAAGATTGGAATGAAATTGTAAAGGAAATTTTATTCACTGGAATGAGAAAAACGAGAGAGAGAAGATGAGCTACAGTGTAAAACTAACTAATGAATTAGCTATTTAACAGAAACTAACGGCTAGTTTCAATCCTACGGCTAGGATTAAAACTTGACTAACAAACAGATCTAACGGCTGCTGAAACGAGTTGTCATAACAGCCGAGCTGCCGAGCTGCCGAGCTTGCCGAGCTTGCCGAGCTTGCCGAGCTTGGTGCTTGAGCCATCACAATCTACCAACAAACTCCACCTTGATTGCTCAATCACCAACCAAACTCTTCCTTTCCAGTCCCACTAGTTTCAAACATAGCAGAAACTTTTCCTTAGGCAATGGTTTAGTCAACATGTCTGCCGGGTTCTCTGAAGTATGAACTTTGAAGACTTTCACATTGCCTCTTTCAATCTCCTCCCTGATGAAGTGATACCGCACATCAATGTGCTTTGATCTCTCGTGATAAGCTTGATGCTTGGCCAGAAATAGGGCACTATTATTGTCACAGCCAACTGCTATCGCCCCTTGCTCAATCCCAAGATCAGACAACATTCATTTCAACCAGAAACTCTCTTTGATTGCAGCAGCAAGTGAGATAAATTCTGCTTCCGTTGTGGAAAGTGCCACCACACTTTGGAGACTTGATTTCCAGCTAATAGCAGACCCAAACATTGTGAATATGTATGCCGACTGAGACTTTCTGTTGTCTAAGTTCCCAGCAAAGTCCGAGTCACAATATCCCATAATAGCATCAGCTCCACCTCCATCATTCACTCCATATAGAATGCCTACATCCCCAGCACCCCTTAGATACCTCATCAACCATTTGAGAGCAATCCAATGTTCTCTTCCATGATTTGCCATAAACCGGCTGACAACACTTGTGGCTTGTGCTATATCTGCTCTGGTGCTGATCATAGCATACATAATGCTCCCTACTATATTAGCATAGGGTATCTTCATCATTTCTCTGGACTCAGCCTCACTGTTGGGCCTCTGATCAGCCTTGAGCTTGAAGTGCATTGCTAGTGGAGTAGCCACTGCCTTCATATTCTCCACCTTGAACCTTCTCAGCAACTTTGATATATAATCAGATTGTTTGAGCCACAATTGCCTTTTAGCTCTATCTCTGATAATGTTCATGCCTAAGATTCTCCTTGCTGGCCCGAGGTCTTTCATTTCAAACGCAGCATTGAGTTCATCCTTCACTTCTTGCACTGCCTTCCTGCTAGCTCCATCAACAAGCATGTCATCTACATAAAGTAGAAGATATGTAGGATGTATGCCCCCTTTTCTGACATATACACAGGAGTCATAACTTGATCTCTGAAAACCAATCTTGATCATATAATCATCAAAAGTCTTATTCCACTGTCTACTAGCCTGCTTCAAACCATATATACTTCTTCTCAGCAAGCATACTTTATTTTCATTCCCTGGTTTGATGAAGCCCTCAGGCTGGGCCATGTAGATTGTTTCCTCTAGTCCTCCATGTAAGAAGGCCGTTTTCACATCAAGCTGCTCCAATTCCAGATCCAACTTAGCAACCAAAGCCAGCAACATTCGAATGGAAGAATGCTTTACAACCGGTGAGAAGACCTCATTGAAATCAACTCCATGCTCTTGAGTGAATCCTCTAGCCACTAACCGGGCTTTAAATCTGATCTGATCACCCTCAGCACCTTCCAGCTTCTTTTTGAATATCCATTTACAGCTGATAACCTTCCTTCCATCAGGTTTCTCAACCAATATCCAAGTGCCATTTTTCAGTAGAGAATCAATTTCATCCACCATTGCTTTCATCCACTTTTCCCATTCTTTGCTCTCCATTGCTTCCTTATATGAGGATGGCTCTATATACTCAACATCTTCAGCCACACATAATGCATAAAATAGCATCTCAGAATCATCAAATCTTGATGGCAGCTTGATCTTTCTTCTGACTCGATCCCTAGCCAGCTGGTAGTTTTCCAGATTATCTTGAGGCTGTGTTTGTGTCTCATTCTGAGTACTCTGAGGCTCAGTGACTTCTTCACTCTCCCCATGTTTCTCATGCCTCCCATGCTCCACCTCAAAGTCAGCTTTATCAACAGAATCAGTCACAGAATCAGGCTTCTCAACTATCACTTTGTTCTTATCCAGAAAAGGCATTTCAGTTTCAGAGAATACAACATCTCTACTAATCACAATCTTGTGATTCCCTGGCTCTACACACCACAAACGATATCCCTTCACCCCAGGTTGATATCCCAACATCACACACCTAATAGCCCGAGCATCCAACTTCCCTTGTTTGAGATGAGCATATGCCTTGCAGCCAAACACTCTCAATGTGGTGTAATCTCCATGGCTGCCATACCATCTAAAATCAGGTGTGTCTCCCTCTATACTTGATGAGGGACATTTGTTGATAAGTTTCACAGCCGTGGATGCAGCCTCGGCCCAAAACTTCTTCTCAAGTCCAGATGAGAGGAGCATACACCTCACCCTCTCTAATATGGTTCTATTTGCCCTTTCTGCTATGCCATTCTGCTGAGGATTCAGAGGTACAGTCCGGTGCCTTTTAATTCCCCTCTCCTTACAAAAGTTATCAAACTCTTTGGAGAGATACTCCAAGCCGTTATCAGTCCTCAAACATTTAAGAACCACTGACTTCTCCTTCTCCACTTCCAGGCACCATTGCTTGAACTTACTAAAAGCCTCTGATTTCTCTCTCAAAATGTATATCCACATTTTTCTAGAGTAGTCATCTATGATACTCATATAATACTTCCCTCCACCTACTGACACCACAGATGCAGGACCCCACAAGTCACTATGGGCATAATCAAGAGTGGATGTGGAAGTGTGCTTGCCTTTGGGATAGGGCTGTTTCTTGGACTTACCCAAAATGCATTCCTCACATGGAGTAGTGTCCATCTGCCCAGAACTTTGTATAATCCCCTTCTTGGCCAGCTCCTTAATGCTTCCCTCAGCTGCATGAGCAAGCCGCATATGCCAGATTTTGAAGTCATCAGCCTTCACAATATTTGCCTGTGCAGTAGGGATCTCAACACTAGCCAGTAGATAGTACAAGCTTCCCCTCCTTTCAGCTTCCATCACCACTCTTTGATCCTTGGAAACTGTCATTTTTCCCCCAGTAGAGCAGAATGTATATCCCTTGCGTTCAAGAAGCCCAAGTGAAATGAGATTCCTCTTGATATCAGGTATATATCTCACTTCACTTATAATCTTCACAGATCCATCTTGCATTCTCAGCCTGATCTTGCCTATACCTTGGATGGTACAAACTTGGTTGTTGCCCAATATAACCGATCCAGTCATCTCTTGGATCACCTCAAACCAGCCAAGATTCGGACTCATATGCAGACTACACCCCGAGTCCATGATCCAAGATCCTCCCAGACCACCCTCCATCACATTCAGAATTTCTGGCACATCAGTTTCCTCAACACAGTCAGTGGATGGAACACGGTTTCCACCACCATTTGCTTGCCTTCTTTTCCATGCGAAGCAATCCTTTTTGAGGTGACCCGGCTTCTTGCACCAATGACATGAGCGGGTTTCCTTTTGATCATTTGATGGAGTTTTCTGATTTTCTTGGCTCGGCTTCTGAAACCTCTTGACTCCCTTGAACTTCTTGACATTTAGGCTCTCAGCCATAGCCTCTGGATTCTTAGAGCCTGACTTCTGAATTTCTTTTGCTCTTATGGCCGACTGAACTTCAACAAGGGTGATAGTACCCTCTCGGCCATACAATATAGCATCTCGTAGCTGATCAAATGACTTCGGCAGAGCATTCAAAAGTAATATTGCCTTATCTTCATCCCCTATCGAGGCGTCGATATTTTCAAGATCATCGACCGCCTTATTGAAGTCTTCAAGTTGCTCCAATATCCCTTTATCATCCAAGAATCGATAGGAGTATAACCGCTGCTTCATGAGCAGCCTATTGGCCAAGGACTTAGCCATGTACAAGTCTTCGAGCTTCGCGATTATTCCGGCTGCAGTCTTTTCTTTTGCAACCTCTCGAAGAACTTTATCCCCGAGGCATAGCACAATTGCACTATGAGCTTTCGCCTCGATCTCAGCTCGTTTAAGGATCTCCTTTTCGTCAAGATCCACCTTCTCCCCTTCCTCCGACTTGTCCTCCTTTCCGCCCGCCTCCAACGCCGAAGCAAGGCCTTGATGAATCAGCATAGCCCGCATCTTCATCCGCCATAAGCCGAAATCATTCCTACCCGTGAATTTCTCGGCCTCAAACCTAGAAGCCATAACACCCTCCAATCTCACCACCGAAAGAACAAATCAGAAATCAATCGCGCCTCCCGATTCCCACAGACGGCGCCAATTTGTAAACAATTGAGGAACGATTTGAGTAGCAAGAACAATCGGTTGAAGATTGGAATGAAATTGTAAAGGAAATTTTATTCACTGGAATGAGAAAAACGAGAGAGAGAAGATGAGCTACAGTGTAAAACTAACTAATGAATTAGCTATTTAACAGAAACTAACGGCTAGTTTCAATCCTACGGCTAGGATTAAAACTTGACTAACAAACAGATCTAACGGCTGCTGAAACGAGTTGTCATAACAGCCGAGCTGCCGAGCTGCCGAGCTTGCCGAGCTTGCCGAGCTTGGTGCTTGAGCCATCACAATCTACCAACAGCATGTGTGCTGCATTTTTAGCGTCAGTTCGTCATTTGATTTTAAGCAACGCCTCATGTTCTGTTGGGATACGATCAATCCCTCAATCCTTTCCTATGTAGAATCTGCATGCCAATTTTCTTCCGATGGCAGCTCAAAGTTTTGTTGCGGATGGGAGTGGTATTGATGTTGACTGGGATGGACTTGGCTCTGGTGAGACTGGTGATTCTGAGCTTGCCAGTCCTCACCCTGCCATGTTGGGAGATGATCTTCGGCATTGGAGAGCCATGGGTGATGGGGTTGATTCTGGAAAATTCTGGAAAGGTGGATAATAACTAGAGCAGTCGGTTTGGTACACTAGCTGACTGGATTCATAGTCTTGAAAGTCAGAGTAAGATCGGTGGTCTGGATATCCCATCTGCCATGTGGACATTTGAGTAGTTCTTGGATGTGGCTCTGCTGCTCTCCCGTTCTCCATAATGGAGGTTTTCATGTTGGTACACTTCCACCTGACCTCCAAGATTCCAACTCCTGTTTGAACTCCAAATCTCACCCGCGTTCCAATATGTGCTCAAGCTCTCATCAGACCCCTGAGTAGTTTCCTTGATTTCCCTTCGGAGTGCAATTTTGTTCGTTGCTAGAAAGAATTGGTTTAGAAACTCTCCTTTGAAATCTGACCATGTCTTGATGGTGTTGGGTGACAATCCTCTGAACCAAATATCTGCTTCGTCCTTCAAAGAGAGGCGGACGACCTTCAGCTTGAAATCCTCCTCACTCGACCCATTTGGCCTTTTCTGCACTCTGCATATCTTACTGAACTCATGCAGGAACTTGGTTGGACTTTCTGTGCTAACAATACTTTATTTACTTTTTCTCTCTACCTATCTCTAGTGAGGTGGGACTCATTCTCCACTAACAATACTTTATTTACTTTTTCTCTCTACCTATCTCTTACTTCACCAATTTTACATTAAAACCCGTGCCGATCCCAAAGTGCATATTTTTGGGAACGGAGGTAGTAATATACAAAAATACGTTATCCAAATACTTTTATATATATATAGAGGAGTGATCAAAGTCTAACTAATTTGAAGTGTATAACTAGAGAACAAATCTCAACCACACAAATAAATGCAACAAATATTATTTATTTTAATAATGTAAAATAGGCCAAGGGTATTTTTGGAAATCGCTTTATGAAATTCATAAGATGCGTCATACGCAATTTTCATTCCAAATCTTTCCTTCCAAATCTGACCGATTTCATTCAATTCATAAGAGGCGATTCTCTCTCATTGTGATTCAATTCATCCGACGCGATTCATTCAATTCAATTCATTGCAGTTCATCGTGATTCCATTCTTCTCCAATTCATCAATCAAGCAAAAGAGAAATCCATGGATTCAATTCTAAGGTCTGACGAAGATTATTTCGATTCCGACTCATCATCGTGGGGAGAGGAAGCTGAGACTTCTAAAGGTAATCATTATACGTTTGACTTCTATAACAATTACGCTCGACATGTCGGGTTTGATACCTGTAAAAGGGATCATGATTAGAGTGACGAAGATGAAGTTTGTGTGTTTTGTTCTCATCATGATTAGAGTGTGTATGATGTGAAAAGATGTTAGAGTGATGTATTTTGAAACGGCTGCTTGTCGTGTGAGTGTATGTGTAATAAACTTCTAGGTCGAGCTACCAAGTCCAATGAATCCACTAATCACTAGGTCTAGGAACTCAAGGTGACACGCAAGACTCTGTCTATGGACACACAAACTCTTGCTGTTCAAAGATCCCTCAACCCGTTATACTATAGATTAGTATAGAGAAGCAGGGGTCGATCCCACGATGATGGACGCGTAAGAAAGCATCTAGAGACTTTGGTTTAGAAAGCGGTTGCTGCCACGCAAATTTGGGTTGAGGTATAACTATGGCTAGACCTAGGCACAAAATCAAACACTAGACCTAGGAAACTGTAAACGTCATGCTGAGATCGAACATCCTTAGAACTACGTAATTTTAAACTAACTTCCTAGACCGAGCAAACAATTACCAACTATAGCTAAACAGAACGCAAATAAAAGTGGGGACCAACTTCCAGAAATATCAAGTACGGAAGAAAAGCTGCAACTAACAAACTAAGAATTTAACTAACAATGAAAGTATAACTTCAACTGAATCAAACACGAAGATGAAGAAAACAGAGCACATACCGAGATTCAAACAAAATGTAAAAATTCGGACGACGAAAACTTGCAACCAACCGGAAATAAAACAGATCTACGTATACTAGACAGAATGAAATGAAAACACGAAAACTAGGCTTAAATCCTGATCACTCTGTCGCAGATCTAAACGTCGGAAGCTTCGTCCACTCCGGATCCAAGCAGTCCGAACCCAACAACAACCAAACTCAACTCCATAACTTCTGATTCAACAAATCTACTCTAATCAACACCAGATCCCAACGATTCTACTCTAATAAACAACCAACATGCTCAAAGTAAACGACATCCATAATCAAAACTCAACAGCAGCTCAAATACGGAAAACAAAGATTTCATAAACTACAAACGCTTCAAACGAGAACAGGGCCGAGCTTCAAGCAGCGAAGCTAATTGAAATCAACAACAGTAACTAAAATAAAAGCAAGTAATTGTTTCTTCGCCCTCTGCAAGGACGGTGTTACACCACAATTTTTTGGAAATTAGAAAACAACCATGGACCCGAACGTGACCCCTTTCAAAACAAGAAAAATCCCTAAGTGTGCAGAAGTGTGTGAGCTAAGAACCAGAGGCCTCCGTGCCAAAAAAAATCAGTCCCCTCGAGCATTGCATGCTCTCTTCCTTATATAGATGCGGTAGGATCTTCTAGAAACCTTCGCAGAAATCTCCATCCTGCCCTTCAGCTTCACGATACCTTCGTCTAGTCATTTTCCTCCGAATTTGCTCACTTATTCGCCTCAATTGCATGGTCCTTGTAATTCACCTTCTTTGTTCCTCGACCTGGCAAATTCTTCTGCACACCTGGATCAAGACATGTGTTAGACCCTACAATTGTATGAATTCAACCCCTAGACCTAAGCATGAAATTAGCCTTATCAAACTGCTTACACTTAAACCATGCTTGTCCTCAAGCATGAAAGACAAGAAAAAGAAATAAGGCGAATTTCAATGCACAGTTCCCATGAACGATTCTACAAACAAGGCACGAACAAAACACAAACTACTAGACCTAGACATACTACAAACTCACTAAAGAGAAAACAACACTTAAAGAGAAAAAACACACAAGCATGAACTAGTTTCAACTTTTAGGCGATCGTCCCCACAAGCTTAAGTTCTATCCGATTGGCTACAGCCATCAAATCCTCCTCCTCCCTTGTTCCACCTAAACGGTCTGTCAGTTTTTCAAGATAGCCTATCGATTTCCCAGCTGTTAGGTTCACTCGATCACTCATTCCTCACTAGGGATGTTAGGATCGATTCACTCTTAAGTCAACGACACACCACTGATGCTTCGGGTTATGAGAGCTTTTCCTTTCTACAGTCCCCCTTTCCTTTTAATTCCTGGGTCAGGTTACTTATTGCTTCCTGCCCTTAGATTTCTTTTTATTTTTCTATTCCTCTTTTTATATATGTGTTTTTTTATTCCCCCTGGACTTCGTCCAGCTTATACCTCCAATTCCTGGACTTCGTCCAGCTTATACCTCCAGAACCATATTTTTTTCTCCTTCCGACTCTACTCCCTAAACATCAAGTGGCGGCCCTGTTTCTAACATGTTAGCTCAATATGTTTAGGCTTATAACTCGCATTATAGTGGGGCTGCACAACTAGGTTATCTAAGGCTTCTTCTATCGTCCTTACTTCATTCAGACCGCATTCGGCTTATTAAGGTAAAAAGGCCTCAAAGTTGACATACATCCTATCTTCAATCGCTCTTACTAAGGGAATCTTACCTTATTATATCACTAGCTCATGCGACACACAAAAACATTAAACCTAGACTAGACCTAGACACTCCTAACCACAAAAACAAATATTGCACTCACTCCCTCCCCCTCCCACTTCACTCCAGCTTGTCCCCAAGCTATCCTAGTAAAGAGGGGAAACAGGGAAGTAAAACCCAGTACAAAACAAACACTCAACAATAAACAAGACAAGACACGCACAAACACACAAACTTCTCACACTTAGACCGAACATCGGGCTAAATGGGAGAAGTGCAACAGACAAAAGCCAAAACATGCATAAAAGAACAAACCCTTCTCACACTTAGACCAATCATTGGGCTAAGTGTGTGAAAGCACAACACATATATACAGAATAAAGCATGCTGGCAAAGAACATATATAAACTGAAATGAAAGAAGAAAGGAAACAAAAACAGAAAAGTAAAAGTTACTTGTTCATGGGGGATTCAATTCGGAGTCTGGCCCCCGCGGGAGCCAGACTGGGGCGGTACGTAAGGTCGGGTCACCTTTGCTTTCTTTCTCGCCGGCGAATCCGGCTTTTCCTTCACTTCCGCACTGGGTTGCTTGGTCAATGTCCGCTTCACAGTCAGGGACTTTGATGCCGATGGGGCTAACAGGGGTTTAGACGCGGGTGGGGGATGCTGGGGAGTCGAACTTCCTGGCCCTGGCTGGGTGGACACCTTGCTGGGTCTAGTAGTCAGTTTCGCCTGGGGCTCAGAGAAGTTCTCCTTTATCCATTTTGTCATCATCATCATTAACTGGACAGCCTCCTTCATCTGACCGCTGTGGGCTGACGACATCCCCACCAATTCATTAACACTACCCCGTAGGGCCGCCATTTCTTCTCTGACTACCCTGATATCTGTCCTCATTTCTTCCACCTCCTTCCTCATCTCCTCAACTTCAAATGTAGTTTTGGACTCAACAACTTCCGGTTCTTGCTTGACCTGGGGCTCCACCCTGCCGACTTCGTAGAAACAAACCTCCTTCCCATGCATGTACAACAACCCCTTGTTGAAAAAGTAGTCAACGTTGAAGATTTCTGGAGGCTCACAGAAAACCACCTCAGGGGCCGATTTGGCGATCTTCATTATCGTGTTTCGCTGAAGATAAGCCCCTAAAAGGTGACACGTGTACATGTGTCGGGAAGGGTTGGCGGTCATTTGATGGCATGCCTGGGCTAACCAGTAGCCTAAATGCACTCGTACTCCCTTGGCCATGCACCAAGTAAAGTATAAATCCGCCGTTGTCAACGAGTTGGCAGTCCCCATGAGATTGTAGCTAATGATTGTCTGAGCAAATCAAAGTATGCGATTCTCTATATGAAACCCCTTTGATATACTTGTCTTAAACTGTCCTACCTTCGGGTGAGTGATGAACTCCCAGGCCGATTGTGGTTTGAATCCAGGCGTAAACTTCGGCGCTCCAACCACTCGATCATTCCATAGTCCCTCATCATCTTCCGTACTCGTGAACAGTCCCATTCGGAGGGACCATTCTCGGATACTCATTTCATGTTCTTCGGTGAATAGATGAAAAGTGATGGAATCGGCATCCAAGTCAGTGGTCAGTTTCAAACGGAATATAGAAAAGAATTCACGTGCAAGCGCCGTTGGAACCTCCGCAGAGCTATGCTTCAACAACCAATCGAAACCGATGGCATCAATGTACTGCCGGAATTCTTCATCGGAATCTATCTCCTTCAATTCTTCGGGATCATATCGTTTTCCATACTTAGCGAGTTTACCCGGACCACTCTGTTCCTTGTAGGTCGCCGCTCGCTTAGGGTCATCAAACTTCCTAATGGTAATCCACACTTCTGCAGGTTCGAAATTGAGTTCCTCTTCTGGCTCCTCTTCAGATTCACTGGACCTAGCAGGGCTAACCGGGTCTCTAGCATATGGTACCTTCGCCGGGGGAGGGAGGGAGACTTCAATAGTTTTACCCCCAGAGTTCCTTTTCGTCTTCTTGACCAAGGAAGGAGCTGCCTCGCCCTTCCGTTTCCTTTCCGCCGCCAAGCGGCGCTCCTCCCCATCACTCCCCTCCTCGCTAGGTCTAGGAGAGTTATCCTGCACAATTTCCATGGGTGCTAGGCCCAGCATTTCACCTTCAGTAGGTGGGACGAAATCATCTATCACGTTCAACAGGCTCCATCGAGCCTGTCTCCTGGCTTGTCGTTCGTTCAACGGTGAATCCGTCCCTTCCGGAACATCTGTCAAATCCACTATCAGATTCACCCTATCCTCAACGGATTCCTGTACTCCTTCAGTAACGGGAGCCTCTGCCTCCCCAGACAAACCAGGGGGTTTCCCCCTCAGCAACCTTCTTCTCAGAAGTTAGGGCATCGCCGCCCGCCATACCTTCCGGGGTTCTCCCCCCAGCAAATTTTTCAGAAATATCAGGGGTCGCCCCTCCAACTCACCAACAGGGGTTTCCCCCTCAACAACACCAACATTAGCAGAAATAACAGGGGTTTCCCCCTCGACAGCACCAACCTCAGAGACAACACCCTCAACAGCACCAATATTAGCAGAAATAACAGGGGTTTCCCCCTCGACAGCACCAACCTCAGAGACAACAGGGGTTTCTCCCTCAACAAACGTCGTCTGCTCCATCTCCACAACCAAATCTGTCCCTTGCTCATCTTCTCCGCCTACCGCGACTTCTTTTTCCGGTTCGCCAGTAAACGGTTCGCCTTCTGCTTGTACGGTAAACGGTCGGGAAATCGTATCCTCAGGAACTTGCGGCGGTGGTGATGCGGTGGTTGTGATGGACGTCGACGTGGCAGGTGTGGCCTTCCCCATCATTGACGTGAACAGGGCGAAGGCTTTCATCGCTTCTTCCGGCCTGCCAAACTTCTGCATCAACTCTGCCATGAACGTCGCCGCGTTGGAATCAGCAGATCCGGTGGGATTTCCTACATTTGATGTGTTCTCCATTGCCTGAATCTGAAAATTTCGCAAAGAACATGGAAGAAAATTTCTGGTTAGGGTTAGAAATTGGTGAATAGATAAAAATAAACATCCCAATTTACCTGACCCAGGAATTCATCGAGAGCACTACTTGCTAAACTGATTAGGCGATAATGGAGAGTGCACGTAGTGGTATTTTCTGCACTACACACAACTCAGAATTATCCCTAAAAACCTTCACCCGATGACCATTAACAAGAAAGGGAGTAGAGTTTGAGGCACTTCCCTGGATCTCCACAGCTCCGTTTGCTCGAAGGCCAACAACAGTGTATGGCCCTACCCATTTGGACTTTAGCTTCCCAGGCATCAGTTTGAGCCTAGATTGGAAAATGAGAACTTTCTGACCAACGTGAAGTTCCTTGACCTGGAGGTTTTTGTCATGCCATAGCTTCGTCTTCTCTTTGTACCACATCGCGGAATCATAAGACTCAAGCCTTAATTCCTCCAGTTCTTGAAGCTGCAGTTTCCTCTCTTCTTCACACGCCTGAGGGTTCATGTTAATTTCCATGACCGCCCAATATGCCCTGTGTTCCACACCTACAGGAAAATGGCACATCTTGCCAAACACTAGCCTGTAGGGTGACATCCCAATAGTGCGTCATCAAGCCTCTTACTCCAGTCTTTCCTTGACGGATTCACCGTCTTCTCTAGTATTGCCTTGATCTCTCTATTTGATTTCCGCCTGCCCATTTGACTGGGAATTGCAAGGGAGAAAATTGGGGTTTTTAGTCAGAGAGAGAATTCAGTTGTAGGAAATAAAGAATAAGGAGGGAAAAGAGATATTTAGGTAGGAATGGGAACGGTTGCAGGCATGATGTAAGCATCCGTACCCCTACCCATAAAGTGAATTTTGAATTTCGAAACCGTATCTCTTCCCCCAAACTAACATTTCTCTGCCCCATGTAAACGCTTCCCTCTCGCAATACCACACTTAGATAAAAACAACAAAAATGAAACAACAGGTTCCTAGGTTAAGGATTCAAAGGTGACAAAGCAATTTCCCTAAAGAAATCTGGCATTCCGAAAATATTTTTGGAAGATTAGAATTTTTTCTTTGTTTGGATTTTTTTCATTTTTTTTAAAAAATGATTAAATTATTTACACATTCAATTTAGCACTCTCGAGATTCCCTAGTTCAGTGAATAGATAAAAATAAACATCCCAATTTACCTGACCCAGGAATTCATCAGAGCACTACTTGCTAAACTGATTAGGCGATAATGGAGAGTGCACGTAGTGGCATTTTCTGCACTACACACAACTCAGAATTATCCCTAAAAACCTTCACCCGATGACCATTAACAAGAAAGGGAGTAGAGTTTGAGGCACTTCCCTGGATCTCCACAGCTCCGTTTGCTCGAAGGCCAACAACAGTGTATGGCCCTACCCATTTGGACTTTAGCTTCCCAGGCATCAGTTTGAGCCTAGATTGGAAAATGAGAACTTTCTGACCAACGTGAAGTTCCTTGACCCGGAGGTTTTTGTCATGCCATAGCTTCGTCTTCTCTTTGTACCACATCGCGGAATCATAAGACTCAAGCCTTAATTCCTCCAGTTCTTGAAGCTGCAGTTTCCTCTCTTCTTCACACGCCTGAGGGTTCATGTTAATTTCCATGACCGCCCAATATGCCCTGTGTTCCACACCTACAGGCAAATGGCACATCTTGCCAAACACTAGCCTGTAGGGTGACATCCCAATAGTGCATCGTCAAGCCTCTTACTCCAGTCTTTCCTTAACGGATTCACCGTCTTCTCTAGTATTGCCTTGATCTCTTTATTTGATATTTCCGCCTGCCCATTTGACTGGGGATGATAAGGTGTAGACAATCTGTGGTGGACTCCGTATTTTTTCATCAGAGCTTCAATTGTTCGGTTCTGGAAGTGAGTCCCTTGATCATAAATAATAGCCCTAGGAACACCGTACCTGTTAAAAATGTTAGCTCTAAGAAATTTTGCCACCTCACCGGCTTCACAAGAGGTGGTAGCCTTGGCCTCTATCTATTTCGACACATAATCTACCGCCACAAGGACATATGTGTTCCCATACGAAGATGGAAATGGACCCATGAAGTCCATACCCCAAACGTCGAAGATCTCACATACGATCACTGGGACCTGCGGCATTTCATCCCTCTTAGAAATTCCCCCTGTCTGCTGGCATCTCTCACAGCTCTGACAAAACTCAAAAGCATCCTTATGCAACGTAGGCCAGTAAAAACCGCTATCTAACACCTTCCTTGCAGTCTTCCTAGGTCCAAAGTGACCTCCACAAGCTAAGGCATGGCAATGATTCAACACATCCCTCTGTTCCCATTCTGGAATACACCTCCTAATCACCTGGTCAGCTCTCATTCTCCATAGATACGGGTTGTCCCAAAAATAGTACTTGGCTTCGCTTTTCAGTTTCATCTTCTGGGCCCGGGTGCTTTCTTAGGAACTGGGTACTTCTCCAGTGACCAAGTAGTTTGCTAGGTCTATGAACCAAGGCTCGGCGTTCAGTTGACACTTCCCTTTTTCAGAATCTCCTGGACCTGTTAACGCCATCACCATCTCCCATCAGATGGGTCTGGAAAATGTTCCTATACAGTACAGATGCTCCTCCGGGAATGCATCAGGTATAGCTTCATCCGTCTCTCCTTGGAAAATCCTGCTCAAGTGATCAGCCACTTTGTTTTCTGTCCCCTTTTTGTCTCGAACTTCCCAATCAAATTCCTGCAAAAGTAACACCCAACGGATTAATGTTGGCTTGGATTCTTTCTTCGCCAACAAGTACTTGATAGCCGCATGGTCAGTGAAGACTATCACCCTCGACCCCAGCAAGTACGGGCGAAACTTCTCAAATGAGTATACTACCGCCAGCATTTCCTTTTCCGTGGTGTCATAGTTCTTCTGGGCTTGATTGAGTGTTTTCGATGCATAAAAAATCACATAGCTTTTCCCATCGATTCTTTGACCTAGTACTGCCCCCACTGCATAATCACTTGCGTCGCACATTATTTCCAACGGTAAACTCCAGTCTGGCGCTCTGATAATAGGGGCAGAGACTAGTTTATCCTTCAGTAGCTAAAAAGCTTCCTTGCACCCCTCATCGAAAACGAAATCAACTTCATTATGCAACAAATGGGTGAGTGGTTGGACAATCCTCGCAAAATCCTTAATGAATCTTCTGTAGAAACCCGCATGCCCTAGGAATCCTTAATCAACCTTTGCTTGGTCTACCTGTATACCTCTCTGAAACTACATGCCCTAGGACAATTCCTTCAGGGACCATAAAGTGGCATTTTTTGAAATTTAAAACCAAATGCTTTTCCTGGCACCTCCTGAATACTATATCCAAACTTGCTAGACAGGAGTCAAAACAATTCCCATACACAGTGAAATCATCCATGAAAATTTCGATACAATCCTCCAATAAATCCGAGAAGATACTCATCATACACCGTTGAAAAGTGCCTGGCGCATTGCATAGACCGAACGGCATTCTTCTATAAGCATACGTGCCAAAGGGACACGTAAATGTAGTCTTCTCTTGATCTTCAGGATCTACGTAGATCTGGAAGTATCCACTGTATCCGTCAAGGAAATAGAAATATTGCTAGCCTGCCAAACGCTCCAGCATCTGATCAATAAAAGGTAAGGGAAAATGATCTTTCCTCGTCGCTTCATTCAACTTTCTATAATCGATGCACATCCTCCACCCAGTAACTAGTCGAGTGGGCACCAGCTCGTTCTTGTCATTCTTGACCACATGTATTCCTGACTTTTGAGGTACCATATGGACCGGACTAACCCATTCACTATCAGGTATGGAGTAAATGATTCCCAGCGAAAGCAGCTTCAAAACTTCCTTCAAAACTTCTTCTCTCATGTTCGGATTTAGCTTGCGTTGTGGATCTCTACATGCCTTCGCACCTTCCTCTAGCCTAATGTAATGCATGCAAAGATCAGGACTGATTCCTACCAGATCGGAGAGAGTACATCCTATGGCTTTCTTGTTTCTTCTGATCACATTCAGCAATTCCTCCTCCTGTTCCTTGGTCAAGTTGCTGTTGATGATAACGGGAAAAGTCTCATTCTCTTCTAGATAAGCATACTTGAGGCCTGGTGGGAGCACTTTCAGTTCTTTCTTCAGGGTGCTTGCCTCTTGGGGCAAGGGATTTTCTCTGTTCCATCAGATATCATTTCTTCCCCTGACCTAGAAGAACCTTCCAAGCTCGCCACGTGAGGTGTCTTCCTTGACTTAGCTACTCCTGGATTTGTGCAGAATTCCAAGACTGCTTTAGCTAGCTCCTCATCTGATAATTCACTTGTGTTCATTGCTTCACACCATCCAGCCACTTCTCTGTCGATAGAGTGACTCATCTCTGAATTTTCAATCTGTTCCTGCATCAATTCTGTCTCAAGATATTCCTGGACTAAGGGGTTAATAACATCGATAGCATGCAAATTTTCTACATCAAGAGGCTTCTTCATTGCTTCATCGATGCTAAAGGTATATTTTTCCCCATTGTAGTCAAGGCATATAGTTCCATCGAAAACATCAATTATGGTCTTAGCGGTCTGGAGAAAAGGTCTTCCTAAGAGCACACCGCTAGACTCAGCAGATTCATTATCACTCATTATAATAACATGGAAATGGGCTGGATACAAAAAATCATGCACCTTGACGATAACATTTTCTAAGACTCCCTCTGGACAGATACACGACCTATCTGCCAATTGAATTATCACTTTTGTATCGACCATCTCTACTCCTACCAGCTTCTTGTAAATGGAAAGCGGTAAAACATTTATCGATGCCCCTAAATCACATATGGCATGCTCAATTCTGACATCACCGATTGAAATAGGCAAGGTAAACATACCTGGGTCAGTGCATTTTGATGGCATCCTTCGCTTATGAATCACTACTGATACATTTTCTCCAATCAGAATCTTCCCGCTGGGCCTCGTCTTTCCAGCTATAAACTCCTTAATGAATTTGCTGAAGACCGACAACTTCAAGGCTTGTAGAAACGGTAAATTAATCTCCAACTTCCCGAAAATGCCCATGAAGTCTACCGGTTCTTCCTTCTTTTTCTTAGCTTCCCCTCGACTCGGGAATAGTTTCAGTAGTTTCCCTGCTCCAGTAGATCCTCCAGCTGAGGGCTCACCAGTTCTTTTTCTCACCTCCTAATTCTCTATTTCCGGCTCTGGATCTATGAAAAATGGATCTGCTTCTTTAGGTAATGGCTTCTCCAAATCTCCTGCCCTAAGGTCATCTGGTCTAACGGGACTGCTTCCCTTTAAGTTCCCAGGTCTAGAGGTTGTACCCTTTTTCGTCCCTGCTTCATGTGGGGTTTGTCTCCTCATTCGTCCTCATCTATGGACCTTCATACCTCTTTCCGGATCTTAAAGTGATCAGACTGATGTTAGCTCTATCTGGCGGCCTTACTGAGGCATGGATCTTCCCTTCGTTCCCTCGTATCTCGCTCAAGGAAGTTGCTATGTGAGACAGTTGCTTCGCCAACATATCCATTGCCGCCTTTTGCTCCTGCTGAGCATCCTGAAGCTTGTGGACTACGTCATTGTGTTAGGGTTTTGTATACTAGAAATCACCTTTCGAGTGATTGCATATTGTAAAACTCTAATGGTTATTTTCCAATAAATGCAACAGATTATTTTTGTCATGATGTTGTTATGTTTTACATTTAATGGTTGTTTATTGCATATTTAAATGTATAATAAAACGTAACAAAGTCTAAGTCTTTGTTTTAGTAGACCGGTTGTGGGCGTCGTCCAATTTAAGGTAACACGGTCAGTTCTAAACAAAGAAAAATAAGAATTTCACAACCTAGATAGGCCTAGACTACCTATCGCGAAAGGTTGCAATGTCAGTCCGATTATTTCTAAGCCTTATTGAAATAAGATGACGTTGGTGTGGTATAGCACTGAATGGATCTAACAGCAAGACGAGTCTTTATGCTATCTACTGAAAGACGAGGTCTTGATAATTAATTTCTTAATCAATGTACGTTAGCATTGAGCATACGATATTGAGTATCCACTACTTTGACTTACCAAATGTGCGGATTTTTCGTAACCCAACGATCCAGGTATATTGGGTAGTGGTGATCATTATCTAGAGGTGCTAGGATTGCTATTATGATGAAACGTGCGCGAGGAGAGTCTCGTTTGATAACATCCACAAGAGGAGCTCGAAACAAGGTTTTATTATTCGGAACCTAGCTAGAGCTAACTTGGAATACAATGGTTTTAAGGGAGAGATTGGTTACATGGTTCATGATCCTGCTTTGGCTATGACTACAACGGAATATGTTGAGCAACAATGGAGAACACATGCAAATTCTCTTGGGAAAAATGATTCAGTAAAATGATTCAATATTTTTTACTCTAGATGACCAAGTGAAGGCTCCTCTTGTGGACTTGCTTGGCAGAATTTCAGATTTCGGTACCTTAGCCGAGGAACTTATGAACAATTGATCTAAGAATTGTCCAAGGACTTCCCCAGCTATATCAACGCTCTTTGTTGTTTTTTGGTTTCCACCTTGAGGACAAGGTGAATTTTAACTATGGGGGAGTTGATACGTGACCCGATAACGAAAGCACAACTAAATTAGAGAATTAGATCGTCCAGAGCCTTTGCCCTAGTGGCAATGAGCTTAGACACTATTGTATGAGGTGCCGAGTTTGATCCCTCTTAACATCAGTTGTAATTTCATCATTTCTATAGTATAGGAGTTTATTTATAATTTCCTCCTTCATATAGGAGTTAATTTAAAATATAAAAAATAAAAAAAATTAAAGAATTATATGGAGTTAATTTAAAATAAAAAAAATTATAGAATTAGATCTATTTAGCAGATTATTTAGACAAATTCTATTCACGCAATTATCACATGTATCATACTCATAACTTGAATTAAAACATGCTTTTGATTAATTGAAACCTAAAATATATTTTTCTACGAAGACGGAATAATACCTTCTTCATTCTTCAAAGAATCATAGATGGCTTGCTACTTCTCCACGTGATGATTTTTTTTACTCAACCACGAATCTTCTAACTGGTTCCCGAACTGTATTCCGATATCACTGTGGGCTCATGATATTAGGATTTAAATAAAGAAGACAGAAATTTCTCACGGAGTAGTTAAAGAAATAAAATTTCATCCCCCTCTGTATATAGGAGTGGACAAAAACTTCAATAATAATTAAGTGTGTTTTTGTCTCTCCTTTATTCTCCTATTTATATTAAGTTACATATTGACCTTACCCAATTAGCTCTTCTAATTAAATTGAACCCACGATTTAACGAGCACTTATATTGAAATATTGTTATCAGTCACTACAGTAATAATATTGCATTGTCCATCCAACTCCGAAATAACAAGTAATCCGGGTTTCCTCATTTGTTTAAAGATTTATTTCCCCCGTTTAAGATAGAAATGTCCATTAATTAATTATTGTCTGCTATAGACGTAATTAATTAACATCTTATTAATTCTAAGAGTGAACTCAGCAAGAAAAACACTTATATATTATTCATGGAATAATTAAATTCCAACTAGTTAGGTTCCGAATAATAAAACCTTATTTCGAGCTCCACTTGAGGACATTATCAAACCAGACTCACCAGGCGCGCGTTACAATATAATAGCAATCCTACCACCGCTAGATATTAATCACCACTACCTTAGATATCAGGATTATTGGGTTGCGAAAAAACCGCACCATTTAGTAAATCAAAGTAATGCCTAATCAATAGTGTATGCTCAATGCTAACATATGTTGATTAAGAAATACCCATCCATCCCGGAAGAGTATGCACTATTTCCTTTGTCGTCCGTCCCCAAAGAGTATGAACTTTCAATTTTGGAAATTTTTTTCTCTCTAATGAGGTAGGACCCATTCTCTACTAACAATACTTAAAAAATTTTTTCTATATATCTCTCTCTTACTTTACCAATAATGCATTAAAACTCGTGCCGAACCCAAAGTTCATACTCTTTGGGATGGAGGGAGTAATTATTTATCAAGACCTCGTCTTTCAGTAGATAGCATAAAGACATGTCTTGCTATTAGATTCGTTCAGTGCTATACCACACCAATGTCATCTTATTTCAGTAAGGCTTAAAAATATAAGGACTTACATTGCAACCTTTAACAATAGGTGGTCAAGGCCTATCTGGGTTGTGAAATTCTATTTTTTCTTTGTTCAGAACTGACCGTGTTACCTTAAAGTGGACGTCGCCCACAATTGGTCTACTAAAATAAAGATTTTGACTTGTTACGTTTCTTATAACATTTAAATATGTAAAAATAACCATTAAATGTAAAAACATAACACATTATGATAAAAATAATCTGTTTTATTCCTTGGAAAATAAAATAAGAGTTTTTACACTATCCAATCACTCGAAATGTGATTTCTATTATAAAAAGCTCTAACATGAACTTGCTATTTCTTAGAATTATTGTCCACACAGCATGGGTGGCGATAATATTAGAAACTGGCTTCATAAATTTGTAGACCAATCGATGGAGACCATATACAAACGGAGTTTGTAATTATCGCTTAGATATTTGGATTACAGTTTTTCATTATTTATCCTTATTAGGACTCTAGATATATATATTTTAAGAAACTATTAAATTATTCTTGTCCACATCCATTCCGAAATAAATAAAATATATTTAATTCCTAAGATATAGTCAATCATTTAAATATTCCTAAATCAAGGAAAATATTCCCATGTTTATCTTTTAACATTAAATAAAAAGTAATATTTTAATGATTTCTTTTAATTCCAAGAATTAAAAATTAGAAAAATAATCCTTTCATCGATATCTCATCGTTCGATGAACACTGACAAACATATGGCCAGGACGGCGTTACACCGTCCAGCTTCTGCCGGTAGCCAACGACGCACACGGCTACTCTCGGTATAATCCCTCGTGGTCGTATTGGAGTTTGTAATTCGATTCATTCATTTATATGACTATTTTGGCATAGCCAAGTAGATAGACCTCTCGACCGCACAAAACAGGTTTGACATTGATAATACATTAAAAGTAATGAAAGTGTGGCTTTTTATAAGCAAGCGAGTTATGCACATTGCAAGACTTGCATATTGATACGCTCGGATTTTGCATTGTTGTAATCATAAACTGATTTGGCATATCCCGCATTCTTGAAATTGAAGGAAGACTGCAGACCACAAAGCTATAATCAGTAATAATGTGAGAAAAAATCTGCAATCGTTTGAATAAATTATATCAGAAACAAGTACAATAAAGTAATATATATAAACTATAAATACTCTTTGGTAACACTGCAATATTCATAAAGTTGCAATCTGATAAAGTAAAAAACTATTACAAATGATGTAGGTTTTTTTATGTTCCAATTTATTTAAAATGAGCTGCCACATGACAGCTTGAGAATCATACAATTTTCAAATCTAACGGCCTAAAATGGTGGTATGCTGTTACAATAAAGATGGTTGTCATATTAATACATCCCTTTAAATACATACACATATACTCCATTCATCCCTCATTAATTTTCCACATTTGCCATTGTCGTTTATCCTTCATTATTTGTCCACTTTCACTTTTTACTATAAATAGAAAGTAAGCCCCACATTCCATTAACTCATTTCACTCACATTTTATTATAAAACTAATACATAAAATAGTACTCTTATTCCAATAACTTTTTCAACTCACTTTCCTTTAAATTTTTTAAAATCTGTGCCGAAATCAAAGTGAACAATTATTTGAGAACGGAGGGAGTATATAATACTATATGATTACATAATATTTTACTAGTTTTAAAATAAAAGAAACGATGCAAACTAAAAATAATATTTTACTAACTACTCTCTCCGTCCCACTTAAAATGAAACATTTGGGAATCGGCACGAGATTTTATGTAGTGTTATTTTGTGAGTTAATGAATACTGAGTAAAGTAAAAGAGACAAAAAAGTAGAAATAAAGTTGTTTCTATTTTAGAAAACATTTTATTTTTAATAAGATAATAAAAAAGGAAAACATTTTATTTTTAATGGGATATAGGGAATACATTGTAAAGTAAGAAAGCGAAAGTATGGACTTTTTGTGTTTCCATCGTATGCCCACCATCATAAATTGAATAAAGAAATGAGGTTCTATTATATTTGCTGCTTTTCAAAATGAATTGGTCTTCGTTTTAACCACCGCAGCCTTTGCTTTGTTTTTAACACAACAGATGATCCATCCCCGAGTGCTTTTTACGGATTTAATTGTTTTCTAATTAAGATAAGATTTTACGCAGTTATATTTTTTATGTTGCGTGAAGAAGATAAAGCATAGATAAAAAAGTTTAGAGCACTAGCAGTGGTGGCCCTTCTCCCAAGCTCATCTCAGAGTCTATCTCCCTGCAATGAGAGTCTATCTCATTTCCACATCATCATTATTTTATTTCACTTTTAAATCAATGTCTAAATAATTTAAGTTAAAATGCATGAATAAAGTAATTCTTCGATGTATTACAATATTGAAAAAAAGAATACAATGAGAAGCAAATTTCAAAAAATATTACAATAAAACAAAACATCAGTGCCTACGTGACCACATTTCTTCAATCATATCACGTTGGAGTGCACGATGGGCTTCGGCCTGGCGCATGTCTACAAATGCCTAAAGACGGTCATCATCGTTGTATGGTAGACCCTGACGATGAGACCCTGACGGTCATCATCAGCAGTGTCTTCATTGACGACGCATGTGATTCCTTCACCTTCATCTTCGATAATCATGTTATGCATGATGATGCATGCATATATGATATCAACCAAATCTCCAAGGTAGAATAAACGCGATGGGCCATTAACTATTGTCCAACGCGCTTGGAGCACACCAAAACCCAGCTCCTCATCCTTCCGAGCGGCCTCTTGCTGTTGGGCAAAATAAGACCTCTTCGGCTCAGTTGGGCATCTGACCGTCGTAAAAAAAAGGGCCACGACGGATAGATGCCATCAGCCAAGTAGTACCCCATCTTATACGGATTGTCGTAGACAGTGAACTTGATAGCTGGGCCTAAACCCCTGCATTGTTGATTGAAGAGGGGCGAGGACTGTAGGATGTTGAGGTCATTGTTCGACCCGACAACACCGAAATAAGCATGCCAAATCCATAGCCGCTAGTCGGCAATGGCTTCGAGTATGACGGTGGGGTGAGTGCCTTTGAACTTGGTCGTAAACTGGCCTCTCCACGTGGTAGGGCAGTTCATCCACTCCCAGTGCATACAGTCTATGCTGCCTAGGATCCCGGGGAAGTTGTGTGTCCTCCCGTGCAAATCCAGCAAGAACTGGCAATCAGCTGAGGTCAGCTTCCATAGATAGGTGTCTCTGAATGTCTCCCTCACCCCCCGACAGAAATTCTTCAGACATTCGCGTCCAGTCATCTCGATGACGTTAAGATATTCGTCGAACATATCGGTAGTTCCTTCATAAGTCAGCTGTCGCACGACAACCGTGCATTTCTGCAGTGGCGACAATCCGATCTTGCCGGTTGCATTGGTGTGGAGCTGGAAGTACTCATAACGCGATGAAAGCGCGTTTACAATGCGCAAGAAAAGTGGCCGTCGTATTCTGAAACGGCGACGGAAAACTGTCGCCGGAGAGCGTGGCACCTCGACGAAGTAATCCGCGAACATTCTATCGTGAGCCGCGGCGCAGTTACGGTGAATCGCCTTACGACGCCGGAATGGCTGCCTGTAGTTGTTCCTGCTGTTGTCGTTCCGTTATCTCTGCTACACGTTCCCACATCCGGGGCAATGACTAGGTTATTCTCGCCGGTGTTGGAATCGGAATCTGAATCTAAAGAAGAATTGAAATACATTTCTAGTGAGAGAAAATGTGAGTAGAGAAGGATGTGGTGTATGGAATGAATGGGATTGTGAGGTATTTATAGGAGGCTCGCCGCAACGAGAGCCGATGGCAGGGCCTATGAAGAGCCGATGGGCGATCGGCTGAGGCGCTCGGCGGGAGGCAATTTGGAGGTGTTCATCGGCTCCTACTCCACAATGGGAGCCTGTGGGATCCGATGTGGTGACCGATCGCTCGATCCTTGCGATCGGTCAGCACTGCTAGTACTCTTATATTTTTAGTAATGAGGATGAGACAAACTTAAAAAAGAAAGTGGATCATTTTCGAGAGATGGAGAGAATAGTATTCATTCAAATGTTCATTCTCTTTTTTTTTCAATTTCACCGCCATTTTTGTGTAGTAACTTTCTCTTTCTTCTTTTCGGTCTTACCTCTATTACTTTCTCTCATATTTAAGGTTACTGCAAATATATTTTCCTTGTAAATCCTGTCACTACACTTTCTCCTCATTTTCTCTCTTCTTTTCTCTGTTTCGAACTGTTACATTCATTCGCCGGCGACGAGCAACAGAGGCACAAATCACGCTCAATCTGTTTTCCCAGGAAGGGGGATGGGAAGTGAATTTTTGGCAACGAGCAATTCAATTTCAGGAAAACAAAATAAGGCAGAAAAAAAGGAAAACCGGTCAAACAGGTTTCCGGTCCGACCGTCCGGTTTCACTGGTTTAAAACGATTCTTAAAGCAATTTCATTGAATTTTGGCGTGGGATAATGAGCGAAACGATAAGAAAAATCTGAGGCTGCGGAGCTCAAATTAAAATTCATGCTTCTTGTGAATAAATATATTCATTTTTTCTTCTAGTTTTTATTAGGGAATTCAACTGAAAATGGCAACTGCTATATGTTTATTCACTTCAACTTCAACCTCCCATGTTTGCTCTGTAACCTCTCTCTTTCAATCTCTCTGTTTACTTGTTAAAAATGTGTTGCTGAAATTATTGATTTATTTGGGCATAAGAAAGATCTGATTTGATATTACCTTGCTAAACAAGATAAACTAATCTCTGTCTTTTGTCTTGCAAATTCTATAGTTCTTGCAGTGTAGGAGATGGAACAATAGGATGCTTGGACAAGTAAAAGTCACTTCCTTGAAATTTGTTGGATGGAAACAGAGGTATTTTTTACTTATTTGCTTTCTATTATTTCATTTTTTTAGGTTTCGAAAGTCACATTCCTTTGTCAGTTGAAAGATGCTACTGATCTTAAACCTTTTCCTGTGTTTTTTAATTGAATCTGTTAGTTTTATGCTTATGTATATGTATAGCACATGTCCTGTCAAAGTTATTAATGTAATTATTTGTAAGCATGTACATCAGTATATGTGTTCCTGATAAAACCTTTCACTGTTATGGATCAGTTCCCCTGGTATGTGAGAAACCAAATAGTATTTGATTAAGAGATCATTTACATTGAGAAATAGGATGAATTGATGTAAATAAACAATGCTCTTCCATTGTCATATTGATTAATTTAGAGCTTGTTTGACTATCTTATCTGAATCCTATATTTTTGTCAATTTATCCAATCACTCAAAGTGAAGGATACCTAAGTTGGATTATTTATTAATCATGCCATAAGGATGAATAAAACATTAGAAAGCTAGTGAAAACCATGTTCAAAGACATAAGTTGAGAACCATATTCATGATGAATTTATTCTTTGGAGGGTATTGATTGTCGCATTCTTGCTTGGATTTAATAAACAGGAGAAATTTGATCTGTGCAGTCGATAAGGATGCTGAAAAATCGTTTAAAAAGACCGTGGAGATAGATCGACTAATAGACATACTACGGGATGCAGATGACAAGGAAGTAAGCAGGGCTGTTCCTCGTGTTTATCAACTTAACAGTGTATTATGTATGCATATTCGTTTCGATGCTGCAAGTTTTATTTGCTATATAGCTTAATAAGGATTGCTTGGAAATGCATAATAATCTGTTGCTGAATTCAGGTCTTCTGCCATAAGACTCCCCATTATAATTCTCCACCTGACCTGACAAAATATAACTTCTCGCTACGATTGACTTAACACAATTGTTTCAACTGATTTCATGTGCATTGCTGATAAGTTGGTTAGTTTCATACATTTGCTAGAATTACTTTTGTCCAATTTATTCCTGATTGTTTATTTGATTTCAACTTTTATCCTGCAAATTTTCATTGATTTTTTGAAAGCATCATGTTTGTTCAGTATTTCCTTTTTATTCGAAGCAGGTTCAGCAACTTGTTGTGGAGAATGTTCTTGCTTTCAACGAAGGATTTTGGATACGTCTTGCAGCTAGAACAGAAACGTGCAAATCTGAAGATGACAAGGCATGATTCTTGATTTTGTCCGGGTTTATATTCATACACTCTACGAATGTTTCCTGACTAAGCTATCCTTTTCATTTTCGTTCATAGAAAGACTACGAGGAATTGGCTGCAGTCCTGATGAGTGTGGTGGATCGTCTTGTTCACAAGACTAAAGTAATGGCCATTTAATTTGAGCATTATTGTTGCCAGGTTCCAATGAATCACTTTCTGAATATGGTTCCAAATTACTGCTTGTTTATTACCTCTTCAATCCCCTCAGGAAAAGATAGAGTCGGCTACTGATGTGCTTAAGGCTATTCTGAAGCCTGTCATTGATGAAGAAGAAGAGATTTCTTGGCCTCCCAGAGATCCAGATGCTCTCGTCCTCATGCAAAAGGTACATACACTGTATCTTCACCCCAACAGATTATATAACACTAGATGCTCTTGTTGGAGTTTTTCAGTTTCCATTTTTAGATTTCTCTGAAACTACAACCTTTCTTCTTATTTATATGCTTCTTGGCATTATAGGAATTAAACCAAAGAGAGCAAGAAGGCCAACTTGACGAAGGTTTCCTTGCAGAAGTTAATGCACAGCTGCGGCAAGTAAGTTACAGTTTGGTTATTCATCTTCCCGCCAACATATTCGTTCTCAATGACTATTTCTCACCAATATACCGATGCTATCTTGATTGTTACGCAACAAATATCATGTTTTTTTTGTCCTAAACATGACTAGGGTCGGCACTCTAAACATACGATATGACATCATGTTTCTTGGCTTGAAGCTAAGCAAGTGACCGTAGCTAATGTGCAGGCGAAAGAAGACGGGGACAAGCCGGGGCTTGAGGCTATGTTGCAAAAGGTTCTTCAACTGTATGCTTCCAGAGTCCTCTCTAAGCGTAGCTATGCACGAAAAGGTATATTTGTAACATATATTAACCAGTATATTTCAAGTTTCTCTACTCTACTTTTCATACTTCTCTCATTATATTAACAATATTGTTAACCAGTTTATTTCAAGTTTCTCTACTCTACTTTTCGTACTTTGAATATGGGGTACATCACAAATTCGTATCAATCTCTCATTATATTAAGAATATTGTTACCCAGTGCAATTAATCGATGGTTTACTGTTGTTTTGGGTATAGGAAACGAGGTTTTGAAACCAGAGCAGTTTCTCGAGACATTAATCCAAGGTGCGTTATCTTTCACAAAGTATGCAAAATTGGGAACAAGAACAGTAGTATTTTATAGTTTCAAGGACCACATTTCGCTGGCATTAGTTGAAACATCTGAAGAAATTTACTATGCAACTCATCTTTTCTATTTGGATTTATTCTCATTAAAATATTTTGATGACAAATGGAACAGCAACATTTTCATTTCTATCTTCTCCTTTTCCCTTTTCCTTTATGATTATATCAATGCTTGTTTTGTATGCCTTCTTTTTTCACAGCTTCAATCCTATTCATATGGTAACTAGTTGCTCTCTTCAAATTTATAATAAATCCTTACCTTGATCCTTAATTGAGAAATTCTAAGTTTGATCTGTTCTCTGTTTGTTTGGATTTAGCAGAGTTTCACCTGTTGTTGCTTCATTACCTCAATCATGTTGAGAATACAACAGTATCATAAATCATTTGAAAGCTCATTGTCATTTTCATGATGGCTTATGCATCAGCTCCAGAAACAGAATGGAACAAGCTCCTACTCAGTGGATTGACTATTGCCAAAGGCGACATTTTACCCCAAGACTTGTACGCTGTTGTGAAGAAACGTATTGAACGAGTGTTGATCAGAACTGTAAGCATCCCTCTTGAATTCTTGGCTTCTTTTGGTTCAACTGCTCACCATAATCTTCCCGTCACAGGAGGGTGGATCGTACCAGCAGCGTGTCCTCATCGAGTACCTAAAGGGCATCCAATCAAGGGGAGAGGAAATTGTGAATGCACTCCAAGGTGGGATGAAGTAAGCTTCTTCTTCTCTGGGGAGACTCCCCATTTTTGCTAATATTGAAAAATGTTTTTCAATGAATTTTTCAGCACCAAAGAGAGAAGCCTGATGAGAAATTATGTTTGTGGTGATTTTTGATTTTATATTTCTTGTGAAATTAGAGTATTCTTGATGTTTGGTGCATGGAAATGTACTTGGATTGTGATGCTCAAACCAATTGAATATTGAAAGCGTTTTAGATTCATTGTATTCGAATATTATTAGATTTGGAGCATTTATCTATGCTTTCAGTTATGTAAAATGCCAATTATATAGTAAAATGAATGAATGAATTCATATATAATCTTCTTCTCTCAAGTATTATCCTATCAAATATGTGACTCGAGCTCTCTAGCTCAACTAACCCGGTCGAGGACTATCTCGACTATCGTTCCGATCATCGGCGGTCCTAAGACTCAACACTTGTACATGCGCTGGCAACCCAAACATGCAAAGACTCGAGGAATTACTCAAGAATTTCTTGTGCACGACGGTCAACACCCCCACTCGTCTTCATGTTCGGTCTAATGAAGGACTCGAAGGCAGAAATGGCAACATTCAAGCTGCAAAATAACAAAACAAGGAAAATGCTTTGGAATTCGTGTCACCATATGATACGATCCCCATGCAGGAACCGCAGCAGCCAATCGAGGAGCCTGCACGCGAAGCCGAAGGGACGGAGGAAACATCGACGATTATGGAGAGGGACATGCAGCCGTCGATCGCAACGACAAAGGGACGAAGAAACCGACGGCCGCCCGACTTGTTCGGAGACTACGTTCCCAAGTAGTGTTAGGAGTATTTATTTCCTTTTATTTATTTCTTATTTTTGGGATATTAGTTTATTTTGGTTATTTATTTATTTCGGGTTTTCTTTGTTGGTTCTTTCCCGAGATGTATTAGGATTAGGAGTCGAACCAACCCTAGGGTCCTTAGTCTATAAATAGGGCTATGTCATTAATTTATTGATCAATGAGAATTACGTTATTTGCCCACAAAATTATACTCGTATTACTAATCCTAGTTTGCCGCTGCCCGACGGAGGAACCCCCGCGCACAGCCGCCGCTAGAAGCCACCGCCGATCCTGTGCGCAGGACGCCGGAGGAGTCTTGATCGCCGAGCGATACCGCCGCCGATCACCGATTAAGGAATTGAGTCCTTAACATCTGGTGCTTTCATCCAGTACTCATGAAACGTTTCGACAACAACAACTACAACCACAACAACGGCAAGGCTGTTTGGGGCTCCGGACGCCACGATTCCTACCCAGCGTCTAGGTTTGGTTGCCGTCCGCCGAGGGCGAGCCGCCGCGAGGGTGGGGTTTTCCGGGGACAATATGGGGACGATGGCGAGGGTGAGTCTCGCCAACCGGAGGAGGCGCGCCTTGAGGAAACCGGGCCCGCGACCCTCGATCTTGTGCTAGAGAGATTGGAGAGATTGGGAAAGTCCGAGACAGAAAAGGATGATACGGACCGTCGTTGCGAGAATCTTGACCCTTCTTGGTCGCGGGAAACGGAGCCGCCCTCGGGATTTGGTGTCGGAGATGATTGGGACTATGACGACGCTCGTCGCATGAGATCGGGCGACAGGGCTGGTCGCGGGAGAACCCCTAATTGGGGTTTTCGCGAGGGTTCACAGGACTCCAGGCCGAGACGCGATAACTTCGGTCGTAATGGGCCCGATTGGACGACACAAGGCAATCGCAATCCGAGGCAGCCTTGTGGGGGGTTCGATCAAGCTTATAATCGCCCGACGACATGTTGGGACCCCCCTCACAGATATCAGGGTAATGCGCAAGGTTTCGAGAGACAGCAAGGGGTGAGAATGGATCCACCGCGATTCGACGGGTCAGACGCGACAAATTGGATCTCTAGAGTCCAATATTACTTCAATCACCTTATGATGCCCGAAGCTCAAAGATTACATTATGCGGTGATGTTATTTGACCAACCGGCTGCGGAATGGGTTTTTAATTATTGTGCTAACAACGAGTTCGTTACGTGGAACGAATTTCTGGAGGATGTTCGCCATCGCTTCGATAGGAAGAGCTTTCAGAATTATTTTGGGCTATTGGCAAAACTCACGCAAACGGGTCCACTGTTGGAGTACCACAGTACGTTCGAGAAATACTTGAATCGGGTCCATGGGGTCCCGGAATTGGAGTTGTTCACCTTGTTTGTAGCCGGCCTCAAATCAGACATTCAAGAGCGCGTTAGGTTACACAGACCGGAGTCTTTTTCTGCCGCGATGGCTTTGATTTTGGAGTGGACGGAGGTTACGCAGGAGCGCGGACCGCAGCCCGCCTTTTCAGCCGCACAGCGTTGGCCGTGGCAGAACCGTGAGAGCCGAGGGCCGCCGAATGCCTAGCGGCACATACATCGGTAACAGGCACAGCCGCCGCGGGACAGCCTTCGGGTTCAGTGAGTCGCGGAGGGGAAAGGCCGCGGCCCGGCACGATTAGGGTATCCCAAGCTGAAAAAACGGAGCGCGCACGTTTGGGTCTGTGTTACATTGCCCCGAGAAGTGGAGTGTCGGGCACGTATGCAAACAGAGACTGCTATGCTACGCAGAGGAAGAAGAGGGGGATGATGATGAGTCGGAAGGATACCCGGCTGACGAGACTGGGCCGACGGACGTGTCGCATATTCATGCAATGGATGGGGGTCGTCGGTCTTGGCCAATGAAGGTCGTGGGGATTATACACAATCGCGAGGTGTGCGTACTAATTGACACAGGGAGCGACCGGGATTTTCTCCACCCGACGGTGGCAGAATCATTGCACTTACCACTCTCGCCTATTCGTCCATTCAAGGTGATCGTGGGCAACGGGCGACCCTTCTTTGCACCCACGTTTCCAGACAGACAAAATTGGAGGTGCAAGGCTCGGTTTTCATGGTGGATCTCCACATTCTGCCTATTCACGGTCCAGATGTGATTCTGGGTATGGACTGGCTGGAATCGTTGGGGAAGGTGACCGCGGATTTCGCGGGAAAAACATTGGAATTTGCACACGGGGAGAGCCGTATTACTTTGACGGGGGTGACGCCATCTGCCCACAAGATAGATGGAGCCTCACTGGCGAGCTTGCTGTCCTCTTCGGGGGGTTTGGAAGTATTTGAGATCATGCTCTTGGAACCAGAAACGACCATCACCACGGCCCGGGCCCGAGAAGACTTTCCGGCGGATCTTGCGCCGGCTATAACGGCGGTTTTGGAGACCTACAGACCGGTTTTCAGCTTGCCGTCCGGGATGCCACCATCGCGTCCTTATGATCACCGCATACATCTGTTGCCGGCCACGAAACCGATCAACGTCAGGCCGTACCGCTATCCCTATTTTCAAAAAAACGAGATAGAGCGGCAGGTCAAGGACATGCTGGACCAGGGGATTATTCAAAGAAGCAACAGTCCTTTTTCTTCACAAGTGCTACTGATTCATAAGAAAGATGGTTCGTTTCGCTTCTGCATTGATTATCGTGCGCTGAACACCGCCACTGTACCGGACCATTTTCCAATACCCACGGCGGATGAGCTTTTTGACGAATTGGGTAAGGCCCGGGTGTTTACGAAGCTAGATTTGCGGTCAGGTTACCATCAGATCAGGATGCATGATACGGATGTACTTAAAACTTCCTTTCGAACACATGACGGCCATTTCGAATTCCTGGTGATGCCTTTTGGGTTGACGAATGCCCCGTCGACTTTCCAGGCAGCTATGAACGCAATTTTTCAACCTATGCTAAGGAGTTCGTCATTGTTTTTTTTGATGACATACTGATTTACAGCCCGACTCTGGAGAATCATGGGGAGCACTTGTCCGCTGTATTGAGGGTTTTACAAGACCACAGTTTCTTCGTCAAGTTATCCAAATGCTCTTTCTGCAATTCCACCGTGGAATATTTAGGGCACTTGATCAGCAATGGCTCCCTTATGGCCGACCCCAACAAAATCAGTGCAATGACGGCTTGGCCAAAGCCAAAGAATGTTAAGCAACTCCGCGGATTTCTGGGACTAACCGGCTATTACCGTCGTTTCGTAGCCGGATACGCACTGATCGTGTCACCCTTGACGGATCTGTTGAAGAAGGACGCGTTCGTATGGACCCCAGAAGCGGATTCGAGTTTCTTGGATCTTAAAAGAGCCATGACGACAGCCCCAGTGCTTCGACTACCTGATTTTGAGAAGACTTTCTGCGTCGAGACTGACGCTTCTGATACATGCATTGGCGCAGTGTTACTCCAAGATACTCACCCGATTGCATTTTTTAGCAAGAAACTAGGCCCTCGTCGCCGAGTCGCCTCCACTTATCATAAAGAGTTGTACGCGATCGTCGAGGCTGTGCAGAAATGGCGTCAATACTTACTTGGGAGGGAGTTCATCATTTGGAGCGATCATAAGAGCTTGAAGGAATTGCTCCAACAGATAGTGCAGATGCCGGAACAGCAGTTATATGTACGTAAACTCATGGGGTATAAGTTCGTTATCGAGTATAAGAAGGGGATCACGAACAGAGCAACAGACGCGCTATCACGGCGTGAGGATGATTAACCGTCCGACGCGCGCGAGGCGGCGACACCGGAAATTGAGGAGAGCCCCGATGCAGAACGCACCGGCGCGCTTTTAGCAGCCGCGGCACATCCAATACCGCAGCTACTGGATTTACTTCGACGAGAAACCGCGTCATCCCCAGAGATGCGGGAAATCACGACGAAAATAAAGGAGGGGCCGGCCCCGAATCACTTATCCTGGGTGGACGGACTGGTTTATGTACGTAAACTCATGGGGTATAAGTTCATTATCGAGTATAAGAAGGGGATCACGAACAGAGCAGCAGACGCGCTATCACGGCGTGAGGATGATGAACCGTCCGATGCGCGCGAGGCGGCGACACCGGAAATCGAGGACAGCCCCGATGCAGAACGCACAGGCGCGCTTTTAGCAGCCGCGGCACATCCAATACCGCAGCTACTGGATTTACTTCGATGAGAAACCGCGTCATCCCCAGAGATGCGGGAAATCACGGCAAAAATAAATGAGGGGCGGGCCCCGAATCAATTATCCTGGGTGGACGGACTGGTTTTTTACAACCGCCGTATATTTGTGACCTCGCGTTCTTCGGCGCGGATGCCTATATTGACAGAATATCACAGCTCGCAGTCGGCGGGTCACCCCGGGTTCGAGCGTACGTTGCGCCGCGTGGCTGCGGATTTTTACTGGCCGAACACGAAGAAAGAGGTAAAGGGGTTTGTGGAAGCTTGTATCGTGTGTCAGACGACGAAGTACTCGACTAAGAAGCCGGCTGGGTTGTTACAGCCGCTACCAATTCCTTCCCAAGTTTGGGAGGACGTGTCCATGGACTTTATTACCGGCTTGCCTCAATCCCGCGGCTACACGGTAATCATGGTTGTCGTAGACCGTTTGTCTAAATATGCACATTTTGCACCATTACCGACGAGGTTTGATGCTTTAAGGGTGGCCCATTTGTTCATCAATACGGTTGTTCGCCACCACGGTTTCCCAAAGACATTGGTCTCCGACAGGGACTCGGTATTCTTAAACCAGTGTTGGGAGGATTTGATGCGCCTCAGTGGCACGAAACTGAATTTTTCGACGGCTTACCACCCACAATCGGACGGTCAAACGGAGGTCCAAAATAGAGGTTTGGAACAGTATCTGCGAGCATACACAACCGATCGACCATCCAAATGGGCAAATTTTCTTCCTTGGGCAGAGCTAGCCTTGAATTGCTTCTATCATGCAGGTTTGGGCATGTCTCCATATAAGGCCCTCTACGGCCGAGAGCCACCGAGTTTGATTTTTGCACCTCCATCAAGGTCGACGCCTCCGTCAGCGGCGGAAGTGATCCGACAACAAGGGGAGTTACTGGTGGAGTTACGACAGAATTTAGAGCGCGCCCAGCAGCGAATGCGCCAGTCGGCCAACAAACACCGTCGAAATTTGGAGTTCGAGGTGGGCGACATAGTCTTATTGAAACTCCAGCCGTACCGGCAACATTCGGTGGCGCGTCCTCGGTCGGCCAAGTTGGCACATCGATACTATGGTCCGTTTGCGGTGCTGGAGCGTATTGGGCAAGTCGCGTATCGGTTACGCTTGCCGGATGGAAGTAGGATTCACAACGTCTTCCATGTGAGCCTCCTTCGCAAGTTTGTGCCAGGCATCGACGCGGAGAATGGCATGGAACTGCCATCGGAGTTCTTAGGGGACAGACCGTTGGGTTATCCAGTGCGGGTGTTGGACAAGCGAGTATTGTGGCACGAAGATCGGCCCTTGGAGCATGTTTTGGTTCGTTGGTCCGATGGTACGGATTCACCGTCATGGGAACCACTGGAATTGGTGCAGCGCAAGTTTCCGAATGTGCTCCTTGAGGACAAGGAGGTTGCTATGGAGGGGGGAGTTGATACGATCCTCATGCAGGAACCGCAGCAGCCAGTCGAGGAGCCCGCACGCGAAGCCGAAGGGACGGAGGAAACATCGACGATTATGGAGAGGGACATGCAGCCGTCGATTGCAACGACCAAGGGACGAAGGAACCGACGGCCGCCCGACTTGTTCGGAGACTACGTTCCCAAGTAGTGTTAGGAGTATTTATTTCCTTTTATTTATTTCTTATTTTTGGGATATTAGTTTATTTTGGTTATTTATTTATTTCGGGTTTTCTTTGTTGGTTCTTTCCCGAGATGTATTAGGATTAGGAGTCGAACCAACCCTAGGGTCCTTAGTCTATAAATAGGGCTATGTCATTAATTTATTGATCAATGAGAATTACGTTATTTGCCCCCAAAATTATACTCGTATTACTAATCCTAGTTTGCCGCTGCCCGAAGGAGGAACCCCCGCGCACAGCCGCCGCTAGAAGCCACCGCCGATCCTGTGCGCAGGACGCCGGAGGAGTCTTGATCGCCGAGCGATACCGCCGCCGATCACCGATTAAGGAATTGAGTCCTTAACACCATATAATGATACACAATGGAAAATACATTCAGGAAACAGATCTCGATTTATAACTCAAAGAAAATGAAAAAAGAAATTAATACAATTATGTATATGCAATTGGCATAGTTTAGTATACATAGAAATTAGAACAGTCTAGAAATAGCTTTCTTTTTCTCAATCTCACAAACAAGATCTAAGAATAACAAAAAATAATATTAGAAAGAATAACATTAGTTAATCGAAGAAGAGGGGAGGTAGATCGCAAGATCGGTTAGTAGTGAGGGATGGGGTTCACCTGCTCCTTGAACAGCTCTTTGAAAAGATTCATCTGTCTGATTGATGAGCCATAAGAAGATAGTTCACAGTTCAGATACTTAGTAACAAAGAATAATCAAATTGAGTTCGTAGATTTCCCCAGGTCAGTTTGGGGGCCAATAAAGGATTTTCTGTTCGAAACCCGTTGGAAGGGGCAGTGCAAGAGAAATCGTAGAGAAATGATCGAATCTTCAGACGCCTCGAAAATACTATGAGGTGCTCGGAAATGGTCTAAGTCGTTGAATAAGAGGATCACTATGACTATAGCCCTTGGTAAATTTACCAAAGACGAAAATGATTTATTTGATATTATGGATGACTGGTTACGGAGGGACCGTTTCGTTTTTGTAGGCTGGTCCGGCCTATTGCTCTTTCCTTGTGCCTATTTTGCTCTAGGGGGTTGGTTCACAGGTACAACCTTTGTAACTTCCTGGTATACCCATGGATTGGCGAGTTCCTATTTGGAAGGTTGTAATTTCTTAACAGCCGCAGTTTCTACTCCTGCTAATAGTTTAGCACATTCTTTATTGTTACTGTGGGGTCCTGAAGCAGATTCTCCAGTCTAATGAAGGACTCGGAGGCAGAAATGGAAACATTCAAGCTGCAAAATAACAAAACAAGGAAAATGCTTTGGAATTCGTGTCACCACTAACAAGGAAAAGTTAATGAAATATGAGAATCACTTTTTTTATTGGTTTTATAATAAAATGAAAGTGAAATGAATTAGTGGAATATGGGTCTTGTTTGTCATTTATGATAAGAATGATATGTGACTCTTATTGTGGAACAGATCAAAATGGCAAATGTGACTCTCATTATGGGACGGAGGTAGTAGATACTAATTTACTTGTTGCATAGTTTGTCACTTTTGGTCGAATCCTGCATCTACTTTCTCTATTCACATTTATCGTCAATTTCGTACTAAGAATAATTTCCAGTATCCACAATGCAACAACAATAACTTTTGCACAACCCAATAACAGAGAGCTAGGAAATCTCCGACTCAATAGATATATTATTTTAATTGACAAAATAATAATTCCTAGTGTACATTTTAAGCGTTCTGAATTGCAATATTTCTTTACAACAAAGATATTTGTTTTATAATTTCACATCGCCCCTCTCTTTTAGTTTGATATTTTTTGCTCTTGGCTTCGGCGATTAACCCGACAATGATATGACTAAAAACAAACAGGTCCTTACGGATGTATTTAGGTGATTATGTATTCGATTCCAATTTCATGCAATTATTCTAGATCTATAGATGAAACACATCAAAACACATACAACATGCAATTTTGACGAACATATGATTGTTACCTCTTGATCCATCATAGGATTGACGTTGCTAGCTGCACCACCCAGAGATCCTTGATTTATCGACCACGAATCTTCCATACTATTCACACGTCCTTGATTATTCATCCGTGTGGGCGGATCTCGAAGAATAAAAAATAGTCTAGATGAGATCTAGGAAGAACACTACACCAAACAATCTATCTCGATTCAATTCTTTGGATTAGAATGAACAAGAAGAAGCTTAACCAAAACCCTAGATTTCCCTACTATGATGGCTCAAAAATCGAGGCAAAGGGAGAGAGAGAAACTGATTTCTCGGCGGCTAGGGTTAGGGTTTGGAGTTGTCTTGTGTGTTGTGGTGTGCTAGGGTTTCCACATCTCATCACTATTTATAAGAAGACTTGTTGGGCTAGGATGAGGATCCATGGAATGATTTAGAAGTTTGACTCATCCATTAGATAAATATCTAATTTGATTATCTTCACCCAGGTTATTATGATTTTTAAGATTTTTCGAATTATTAAGATTTTTCGTGAATAGTGAATAGTGAACAACTGTGAACAGTAACTCAATTTTAATTATGATTATTCCGTTATCAGAGTTCATGATATTCGAACCATCAAACTTGTTGGTTAAAACCTTGTTGTTAGAACACTTATTGGCAAAAGCCGTGTTGTGTAATAACGTATTGGTTGAAACCTTATTGTTTGTGATTGAAATATTATGAACTTATTTGTTATATTCAAAAAACAAATGGAAAATATTTCAGGAAATAATTTGAGTAGATTAAAAGTAATCTATAAAGACAAGTATTAAGAAAAGAGTTTAAAAACTCACTTTGGCTTAAAACTTGAAAGGTTTACAGAGGGAAGGAGGGAGAAGAGCAATGAGTCTGAGATCAGAACTCGGTGTGCTCAACTTCTTCGCAAACCTCTTATTTATAGCCAACATCCCTGGCTAAATAGGAGTACAGTATCTTACAAAAACGTAAGCAGTGACGAAACACACACTAATTTACATATTATTTTATCAAACTATTACAAAAGTACTACATCACTATTTACAAAAGTAGCCACTTTTGTTGACTTTTGAGAAGCTTTTGAAACATCTTTTGAAAGATAGCCGTAACTTTTGACATTTGAAGATTTGCTTCACCTTATGCTGCCATGATGAGGTGGAGCCTATTGATTTTATTTCTGCATCTTTTGATATATTGGCAATGTCTCCATTCTTCATCATCGTAATAATAGTCCATATGTCTACTTCTACAAAATCTGACTTCATACATTACTTGGAGACTTTCTTCTTCATCTCTGATAGCTTGTTCTAATCTTCTAATTTCATCACCAATGTGAAAGAACCAATAAGGAGGCATTCTGATATAATAAGAACAGAATTAGGCTGCAGTGATAATATTTATAATTTTGAGAGTTCTCTTCATTCTTTCAATTCTTTGCTTTTGACGCTCAAGGCTTTCAATAATCTCCCTAAGATATGGAAAATCCACTTCTCCTGGAGGGATACCAAGTACTGCTTTTACATCTTATAAGAGGGATTCAATCACCAAAATACCAATTTTGATTTCTTGAATAAGATACTTTGAATAAGCACCAACACCTTTTCTTCTAAAGATTCCTGTCATTAAAAATCAAAGGGGTCTTGACCCCCAATAGGGTCAGAGGAGATCGATTCCTCAGACTTAGATTTTGAGGAGACAGATTTTTGAGCCAAGAATTCAAAGAAATCTTTTTTGATATGTTCTGGAAGATTAACCATAAAGCATTCGGGTTTTGCTTCCGAATTGCTGGATTTCTTGGATGTTTCAACTTTGTCCTTTTCTTTCTTTTCTTTTTGGTAAACCACCTTTTCACCAGTGGTAAAGAATTGTTTGACTGCAGGTTCAGCTCCGATATGATTTTGGAATTTAGCCCACCATTTAACTTTGTATACTCTTGTCAAAGAGTAAGGAGTAGGATCCGGGAAAAATTTTTCAAAATTAAAATCCCATGCAAAGATCCAAGGGACTTTGAACTCAGCATGAAACATGATAAATTTTTGAAAATTTTTGAGGGTAGAGAATTCAGCAAAAGTATTGAAACCTTTTTGAACATCAGAAGGAAGAATTTGAATTGAAGAACCCATTTTTCTCCACCAGTCAGGGAACCAAATTGGAAATTGTTTTTCACAATTATGATGAAATGTTATGAACCAAGAATGATTGTAATATCTCAATAAGAAAGCTCTGAACCAGGCATTCTTATAGTCGATATAATTATACCCCTGAGCTGGGTGGTTAAGGATTTTGAATTCATTAAGTCCACCAAAAGTGGTTATAGTATGGACTCTTTTGATAATGCATTTTGAATATTCAATTTCTTTGGCTCTGTTGTAAATATGAGTTATTTCCACTGAATCAGAATCCACCAGAATAAACTCATAATACCTTTGGTCTCTTAAAAGATCATTAGATTCCCAAAGTTGGGAGGGATTTGAAAAACGGTTTTTTATAAAATCAATTTGAGATAGTCTGGCAGGATATTCAGAGAAAGGGGTCATCCCACAATCTTCATGCCATTCTTTGGCCAAGTATTTGTTTTCTTCAGGAGTGTTTGGGATTTGAATATTTGCAGGTCTTGGAATATTTGAGGCAAAGACTGTGTTATAAGGGATTTCTGGAATGTTTTGTAGTGGTGAAAATCTATTTGGAATGATTTGATTGGATTTTTGAGGAGTTTTTGGAGCCGAGGATGAAATCAAGGCTTTTGATGTTGGTTTTGAAGGAAAGACTTCATAATCTTTGACACTTTGTTTCTTGGGTGTTCTAGAGTCCATCACTGTGACCTTGTAAAAATTCTCTTGTTAGAAAATCAGGTAAAGAATTATTTTCTCCTTTTATGAATTCAATTTCAAAGTCGAAAACAGATAAAATAGCTTGCCACCTGGCAAATATTTGTTTTGACACAATATTTTGAACATCTTTTGTAAGAACTTCTTTTGCAGATTTACAATCAATTCTTAGTAAGAATTTTTTATTATAAAGATCATCTTGGAATTTTGAGATACACAAAACAATGGATAAAATTTCTTTTTTGATAACGGAATAATTTATTTGTGCATTATTCCAGATACCAGAATGATATCTTACTAACTGTTCTTTTGAATCAAGTTTTTGCTTTAATATTCCTCCATAGCCTATGTTTGAAGCATCGGTTTCAATAATCATAAAGGCTTCTGGATTAGGGATACCTAAGCAAGGTAGAGTTTTAACTTGTTGTTTTATGGTTTTAACAATATTAGTATGTTCTTCAGTCCAGTTAGAAGGGGTTTTCTTAAGTCTTTGATAAAGAATTTTACAAGTTTCTCTAAGATTAGGAAAGAAGTCAGAGATGTAATTTAAACATCCTAAAAATCTTTGTAATTGGTTTTTATCTTTAATTTCATTAGGGAATTTGTCCGTAAAAGATATTGACCTACTGATGGGTTTGAAGGTCCCTTTTTCAATTTCGTGCCCTAAAAATCTTATGCTGGTTTGGAAAAGTTTCATTTTTGGAGTAGAGATAACTAACTCATTTTTCTCGATGGTTTTTAGGAAGATCTCTAAATGACTTATGTGTTGGTCAAGATCTTGAGAAAAAATCAAGACATCATCATAATAGACAATATTGAATTGACTATGAGGATTAAGAATGTCATTCATGATTTTTTGGAATTCTGAGGGTGCATTTTTTAATCCAAAGGGCATTACATTCCATTCATAATGTCCAAAAGGGACCGTAAAAGCTGTTTTATATCTATCTTTTTCAGCTATTTGAATTTGCCAGAATCCTGATTTAAGATCAAATTTGGAGAATATTTTGGCATTATAAAGTCTATTGATAAGGTCTCTCTTATTAGGAATTGGGTGCCTAATCCATTGTAACACCTTATTGAGAGGTTTATAATTAATGACTAACCTAGGAGTTCCTCTTTCTAATTCAACTTGTTTCATAACATAAAAGGCTGAACAGCTCCAAGGAGAATTTGAAGGTCTTATAAGTTTTTTGTCTAATAAGTCTTTAATTTCTTTTTTACAAACTTCTAATAGTTCGTGATTCATTTGAATAGGCCTTGATTTTGTAGGAATTTTTTCTTCACAAAAATCTTTTTCATATGGTAATTCAACTACATGATGCTTTCTTTCCCAAAATGCATTAGGAACATCATTACAAACTCTTTTAATAAAGTTATTTTCTATTTCTTTGATTTTCGAGGCATACTTAGAATTCTTAATTTGATCCTCAATCCTTTGAAAAGGTAATTCTTCTTTGAGAAATTTCATTTGTTTTTGTTTTTGAGTAATATTATTGATTTTTTTAAATATTGAATTCTTTTGGAGATTTAAAATTTCTTGTTTCTTAACAGGGGAAATGAATTTAAATTTTATTTCTCTTCCTTGGATATTGGTAGTAATACCATTATCATTAACGTTAAAAGGATAGATTTGGGTTAGGAAGGGTGTTCCTAAAATCATATTATAAGTGACATCTTCCGCAATGGTAAAGATATTTTTAAAGCAATACCCATTATTACAAATATGAGCTTTGGATAGTTTGAATTTAATTCTCAAAGGTTTATTATTAGCTGTGTAAAGTTTCTCTTTAGTTTTATCACAATATTTAGTTGGAACGATTCCTTCTCTAATGATATTATGATCTGCTCCTGAATCAACAAGGGCCATAATACTGGTTTTGAAATTATTAACTACAAGGGTTATGTTGACATGCCATTTTTGATAATTTATTTCTTGGATAATTCTTATAGAATTATTTTCTGAATTATTATCAGGGTTTTCCCAATTATTGACATCTGTATTATTTTCAATGATGGATAATCTTGTTTCTAAATCGAAATCTTTTTCTTTTAATTCATAAAATTCCTTATTAATTTGTTTTTTAAGATTATTAATTTCTCTTTGAAGGTCTCTTGTTGTTATTTGCTTAGAAATACTTTGATAAGGATATTTATCCCATAATTTATTTAGACTGAATTGTTCATTGATATTAATCTTTTAGATGTAGATGGTTCTTCCAAAATTAAGTCTTTTAATTTATTAAGATATTCGTCTTTTAAATCATTGTCTGGGATTTGTTGAATGAGATCAAAAATAATCTCTTTCTTTTCTTTAGTAATGACATTGATGCAATTTTTACAAATATCTTTTCCATGATTAACACTAGTATGATAATCTCTTTCTTCTGAAGTAGTTTGAATTTCTTCAATTTCATGTTCTGAATCGCTTTCTGTGTTAGAATAATTATCTTCTTCTCTTAAGAGATTATTGATTTGTTTACTTAGAAGCCTAATATTCTTTTTCTTCTTCTTCCAACATTGATCTTCGGTATTACCAGGGTTAAGATGGTAATAAGATGGTATCAGAGCCATTTCGATGGCGGTAATGGATGTTAGTGAGTTTAATAAATTTACCAGTTATAATCAAATTGGAAAAGATAAGAGTTATCTTAGGATAAAATTTAGTCTAAGAAACGTTGGAATTCAGGTTTGGCAAACTTGTAAGTCGGTTGGTAAGCCATTTTAGGTGTTCCACGCATAGTGTTCCCCTGCGACCAGTTTCTTTCCTAAACCTACCCCTAAATCTAATCCTTATCTCTCTAATCTGATTATGGCCAGTAAGTTTAGAAACCTTTTAAGATCCAGCTCCGACAATAGAAATGATAAAGATATCGTTTTTAGTAATGAAATATATGTACCTATTGATTATTCAAGTTGGACCATCCCGAAAGAGAAAGTAGAAAACTTCTATGATATAGGTATGTTTGACTTCAGAACTGCCTTTTCTGTTAGAACTCATGAAGAAACTAGAAGTATTCTTCATAAATCTGAAAGTTTTCCTTTACTTAACTATGACTCTATTAAAAAATATATAAAACAAGGACATAGATATGCCCATTTTGGTCTTGCTCAAATTGTTGTCAAACCCTTAGTTCATATAGGAGTTGACACCCCTATTTATCTCGCCCTAAGAGATAAAAGACTTAAAAAATATCAAACTTCCCTTTTGGCAATGGTCCAAACTAATATTTGTAACGGACCAATATATTTTAATAGTTCTCCAAACTTTTCTGTTGATCTTACAGACCCAATGATTTTAGAATCCCTTGTTCTTGATGTTCAAATACAAGGGGATGAATTTCATAATTGTAAAAATTTTGCTATCATGTTTAGGGTTTACCTTAGACTTATGTCTTCAAACTTAAATCCTAAATTTAGTAAAAATCCTTTTGCAAAAGGAGAAACTATTCTCTTACAAATGGATGCTGAACAATCCACAACATATACTCCTAAACGTCTCAAATGGGATCAAATTACAATCCCTGACCAGTTTATCATAAAAGAACCACAAATTCCCCGAAATATTAGAAAAACTGAACCATCTCAAATTATTGAAGAACCTGATGGCACGGTTACAGTTAAATTCGATAGGACAAATTCTTTCTCAAATTTTAGTTACAATAGAAGTTTTAACTATGAAAATAATAGAGCCTCCTGTTCTGATATTCCAAGTACCTCAGAAAGAAAGTGGACTTTCAAAACCCCTATACCTCAATCAAACTCTGTTACTGAAGAAAGTATAGGAGATCCTTATTCCCCTACTAGGAGTACTATGGTCATAACTTATAATAAAGATTTTGAACCTGATATGGAATATTTAAATGACGAATTAAGCTCTCCCTTTTACAAAGAAAAAGAAAGATGGTTTAATAAAATTGATGAAAAAATTAGAAACAAAATAAAAGATGAATGGTTAAAAGAAATGAAAAGGATAAAATCAAACTTTCTTTTTTATGATTTTATAGCAATATATCTTTCTACAGAAGGATGGTATGATTGTTTCAAAAAACCTACCATTGAAGTTAACACTAGTCTCATAAAAAAATGGTGTTTGTCTAATAATAACACTGCTATTTCTGCAGTACACCCTCCTCTACAATCTTTAAAAATTCAAACTTATAAAGGAGAAATTATTGCTGATCCTTTTAAACAAACAAAAGAAACTGATGAAAAGGATTTACAAAGAGTCATTCAACAAAATAACTATTCAAATCAAATTCTTAATACTATTGCAAATCAACTTGACACTTTATCTACTAATAATACTCCATCTACTAAACAAAGTATACTGAATGACAAGTCTAGACCTTATTTCCAAAGTAATGATATTTTAAAAAATAAAAACATTTCTCTTAATTCTAAAACAGAAAATCTTCTTAAAAGAATTACTGAAAAACTTGGTGAGCCAAGCACTTCAAATACTAATGTCATCAGAGAAAATTATGAGTCAAATACTGATCAGTCAAGTTATTCTTCCTCTGACCAAGATGATAATTATGTTGAAAAATTTGAAGAAGCCTTTAAAGAAAATGACGACACTCCTTTTAGGATAAATAAAATTTTTAAAGGAAATAAATTTAATAATAACAAAAATTACTATAATAGACCTTCTCCGGCTGATATGCTTTATGAAGAAAGAGGTCAATTTCATAAGTCTAGTTATGATGGAAATTCTATTACAGAATGGAATATAGATGGAAAATCCGAATATGAAATCATTAATACTTTACAAGAAATGGGAATGGAAAAAATTGCTTATAGATGTAATGGAGTTTCCGAAAAAGAAGCATGTGTCCTCATAGTTAATGGTTTTACAGGCCAATTAAAAAACTGGTGGGATAATGCTTTAAGCCTTGGAAGTAAAGAAGAAATTTTAAATCATAAGGTTAATATTGAAGAACCAGAAGGAGAGATTAAAGAAGCAAGTGATGCTTGTGACTTTCTTGTTGTAACCATTTCGATGTATTTCATAGGAAACCCAAGAGAAGAATACAACAGTTCCTCTATTGTGTTAACCAATCTTAGGTGTCCGTCATTGTCTGATTACCGTTGGTATAAGGATGTTTTCATAACACAAGTTCTCAAAAGAAATGACTGTAATCAAGCCTTTTGGAAAGAAAGGTTTATTGCAGGATTATCCAAACTCTTTGGTGAAAGAATAATTCAAAAAATTAAAGATGACATAGATTCTGAAGATATTCCCTTTGATAAAATTTCTGAAGATATTCCCTCTGTATTTTATCAAAAGCAAATAATTGGCCAAAAGTTATTTTATCAAAGGGAATATCTTCAGAATCTATGTCATCTTTAATTTTTTGAATTATTCTTTCACCAAAGAGTTTGGGTAATCCTGCAATAAACCTTTCTTTCCAAAAGGCTTGATTACAGTCATTTCTTTTGAGAACTTGTGTTATGAAAACATCCTTATACCAACGGTAATCAGACAATGACGGACACCTAAGATTGGTTAACACAATAGAGGAACTGTTGTATTCTTCTCTTGGGTTTCCTATGAAATACATCGAAATGGTTACAACAAGAAAGTCACAAGCATCACTTGCTTCTTTAATCTCTCCTTCTGGTTCTTCAATATTAACCTTATGATTTAAAATTTCTTCTTTACTTCCAAGGCTTAAAGCATTATCCCACCAGTTTTTTAATTGGCCTGTAAAACCATTAACTATGAGGACACATGCTTCTTTTTCGGAAACTCCATTACATCTATAAGCAATTTTTGCCATTCCCATTTCTTGTAAAGTATTAATGATTTCATATTCAGATTTTCCATCTATATTCCATTCTGTAATAGAATTTCCATCATAACTAGACTTATGAAATTGACCTCTTTCTTCATAAAGCATATCAGCCGGAGAAGGTCTATTATAGTAATTTTTGTTATTATTAAATTTATTTCCTTTAAAAATTTTATTTATCCTAAAAGGAGTGTCGTCATTTTCTTTAAAGGCTTCTTCAAATTTTTCAACATAATTATCATCTTGGTCAGAGGAAGAATAACTTGACTGATCAGTATTTGACTCATAATTTTCTCTGATGACATTAGTATTTGAAGTGCTTGGCTCACCAAGTTTTTCAGTAATTCTTTTAAGAAGATTTTCTGTTTTAGAATTAAGAGAAATGTTTTTATTTTTTAAAACATCATTACTTTGGAAATAAGGTCTAGACTTGTCATTCAGTATACTTTGTTTAGTAGATGGAGTATTATTAGTAGATAAAGTGTCAAGTTGATTTGCAATAGTATTAAGAATTTGATTTGAATAGTTATTTTGTTGAATGACTCTTTGTAAATCCTTTTCATCAATTTCTTTTGTTTGTTTAAAAGGGATCAGCAATAATTTCTCCTTTATAAGTTTGAATTTTTAAAGATTGTAGAGGAGGGTGTACTGCAGAAATAGCAGTGTTATTATTAGACAAACACCATTTTTTTATGAGACTAGTGTTAACTTCAATGGTAGGTTTTTTGAAACAATCATACCATCCTTCTGTAGAAAGATATATTGCTATAAAATCATAAAAAAGAAAGTTTGATTTTATCCTTTTCATTTCTTTTAACCATTCATCTTTTATTTTGTTTCTAATTTTTTCATCAATTTTATTAAACCATCTTTCTTTTTCTTTGTAAAAGGGAGAGCTTAATTCGTCATGTAAATATTCCATATCAGGTTCAAAATCTTTATTATAAGTTATGACCATAGTACTCCTAGTAGGGGAATAAGGATCTCCTATACTTTCTTCAGTAACAGAGTTTGATTGAGGTATAGGGGTTTTGAAAGTCCACTTTCTTTCTGAGGTACTTGGAATATCAGAACAGGAGGCTCTATTATTTTCATAGTTAAAACTTCTATTGTAACTAAAATTTGAGAAAGAATTTGTCCTATCGAATTTAACTGTAACCGTGCCATCAGGTTCTTCAATAATTTGAGATGGTTCAGTTTTTCTAATATTTCGGGGAATTTGTGGTTCTTTTATGATAAACTGGTCAGGGATTGTAATTTGATCCCATTTGAGACGTTTAGGAGTATATGTTGTGGATTGTTCAGCATCCATTTGTAAGAGAATAGTTTCTCCTTTTGCAAAAGGATTTTTACTAAATTTAGGATTTAAGTTTGAAGACATAAGTCTAAGGTAAACCCTAAACATGATAGCAAAATTTTTACAATTATGAAATTCATCCCCTTGTATTTGAACATCAAGAACAAGGGATTCTAAAATCATTGGGTCTGTAAGATCAACAGAAAAGTTTGGAGAACTATTAAAATATATTGGTCCGTTACAAATATTAGTTTGGACCATTGCCAAAAGGGAAGTTTGATATTTTTTAAGTCTTTTATCTCTTAGGGCGAGATAAATAGGGGTGTCAACTCCTATATGAACTAAGGGTTTGACAACAATTTGAGCAAGACCAAAATGGGCATATCTATGTCCTTGTTTTATATATTTTTTAATAGAGTCATAGTTAAGTAAAGGAAAACTTTCAGATTTATGAAGAATACTTCTAGTTTCTTCATGAGTTCTAACAGAAAAGGCAGTTCTGAAGTCAAACATACCTATATCATAGAAGTTTTCTACTTTCTCTTTCGGGATGGTCCAACTTGAATAATCAATAGGTACATATATTTCATTACTAAAAACGATATCTTTATCATTTCTATTGTCGGAGCTGGATCTTAAAAGGTTTCTAAACTTACTGGCCATAATCAGATTAGAGAGATAAGGATTAGATTTAGGGGTAGGTTTAGGAAAGAAACTGGTCGCAGGGGAACACTATGCGTGGAACACCTAAAATGGCTTACCAACCGACTTACAAGTTTGCCAAACCTGAATTCCAACGTTTCTTAGACTAAATTTTATCCTAAGATAACTCTTATCTTTTCCAATTTGATTATAACTGGTAAATTTATTAAACTCACTAACATCCATTACCGCCATCGAAATGGCTCTGATACCATCTTCACCCAGGTTATTATGATTTTTAAGATTTTTCGAATTATTAAGATTTTTCGTGAATAGTGAATAGTGAACAGTAACTGTGAATTTGCAAGAGTCGAGGTCTTATTTAGAAAAGAAAAAAAAAAGAAATGAAAGAAGAAAAAAAAAAGTTGTGAAATAAAGTAAGAGCTTCTATTTGTTTTTTTAAAAGATGTAATCTTGTCTAGAATGATCTCAAGTTTGGGGGAGTGAGTTTGGTTGTAAAGTGTTATTGTTTGATTCTTTGGAAGGAAGTTGTAGGAGGAACGAATTTGGCACTCAAATGTGTAGCTTTTGAGCTCGCTATCCATATTTATCCTACCTCATCCTTAGCCACATTACAACCTTGAATTAAGACCTTGGACCTTATTGTTGATGCTTGTGGATGTTTTGTAAATAACTTGGTAGAGTTAATGAAGTTTGATTTGAAATCCGCGAGTCTATGTGGTAAGTAATGCTTGACGAGTCAATGATGACGGTTTGAGTTGTATGATCACATGTTTGGACTTACTTTGAAATGCACATTGACTTGAAGTTCTAAGTTGATAAGTGTTGGTTCTTGAGAGTGGGAAATCTTGATTGGAATTGTTGGAGGTTTAGACTTTGTCATTCATGTCTCTACGTGATTCATTCTTTTGAAAACTTTTGAAAAAACTTTTGTGAGTTGAGCTTCAAAGTGTTGTGTTTTATATGATCTTGCCCGAGGACGAGCAAGTAAATAAGTTTGGGGGTATTTGATGTGAATCAAATTTACATTGTTATTCCCATAACTTTACATGATTTATATAGTTTGATGCTTGCAAAAGTGTGTTTTATGGTGTAGGAAGAGGAGTAAATGGTGAAACAAAGAAGGAAGCTCGGAGGGTGAAAAGCTGTGCAGAAAGCTCTCAAAAGTGGCCACCCGGCCGGGTGAATTTCATGCCCAATAATGTACCCGGTCGGGTGATTTCTGGAAGGCAGCGAGAGGACAGAAAGCTCTCAAAATTGGCCACCCGGCCGGGTGAATTTTATGCCTAATAATGTACCCGGCCGGGTGGATCAATTTAACTGCAATATTGCAGTTTTATACGGCAGTTTCCAAAGGCTGGCAGAAAGAAAAAGAGGGGACGGATGGGACATGATGGGGGGAAGTCAACCAAATTTGAGAGGATTAAAAAAATTAGCAGAGGAGGTGACGTGAGGATTGGAAAAAAGGAAAGAAAGAGGAGAGAGGTGGCAGGCTAGTGACGTGAAGGAGGGAGAAAAAGAAAATAGGAGAAGAAGATCCGGCCCTCATTCCAACAATCCATCTTCAAATCCCAATTCCACTCATTGAGAGCATGCTTCCTACGGTTTTTATTATAAATTTCACCATGTGTTTAGGCTAAGCTCTCTATGTTGCTCCAAGTTGTAATCTAAGATTTGTATGGATGTTTTTACGCCATTGATCTCATGTGATTGTTTCCAACAATGTGCTTAATATCATTCACTATGTTTTTGGCTAATAATGTAGTGTTGTTTTGGTCCTTTGCTATTGTCTCTTTAACATAGTTTAGGATTGATTGTTTGTTGGATTGCTATTGAATTAGAATTGTTCAGAGGATAATTCGATAGTGGATTAAGTAGGTGATCATAGTAGATGTTTATTTCTCTAGCGCTTCCGTAGGAGTTTATAGACATTGAAGATTAATTCATGGAACAAGTGTTCAGCTGACTGTGAATTATACGTCGCAAACATGTTCAGTGCAAGCGATTAGGTTGATTAAGTAATCCCGAATATGTGTTTTCGATATAGGTGTAGAACCATACAAACTTAGTGAGCAACTTGGAGTGACATATTTTCCCATTCAAAGAGTCCATTTTGTTAACTTGTAGCTTTGGTTCGTCATTAACTTTTGAAAATCAAATTCTTAAAATCAAATCACTTTTTAGTATGCTTTTCTTTTATTTTAGAGTTAAGTGATCAATTCCTTCCCTGTGGATCGACTCTCGAAGTATTACAATTGACACTGTATTCTTGCAGTATTGCTGTAATATTAGAGCTAATTAATTAAACTTGATTGACCTTGTCTAATCTCTAAAATTACACATCAAGTTTTGGCGCCGTTGCCGGGGAAGGCAATAGATTGTTTAACTTCTAGTTTGTGTTTTGTTTTATTTTTGTTTGATCTTTCTTTTATTTTTATAGGTACTCATTTCATTTTCTCGGGAGGTGATAGCTATCTACCACGTCTGGACTTGAAGACGAAGGAGTATATTTTTCAAGGTGACATCTTTCTAACTTCTAGTTTAGGTTAGATAGTTTAGTTTACACTTAAGCACACACTTTTTATAGTACTTACCCCGAAGTTGTTGAGAGGTCTCGCTTTCGGTAATAGGAATTATATTGTGCTTGTGCTTGGTGTATTTTCTGTTGTGTAGGTTACAAAACTAAAAAAAATAAAAAAATAAAAAAATAAAAAGTGAATGCACACGCGATCGCAGGGTACACCACCGTGTGGACTACTCTGTTATCAAAGAAGAAGCAAGGTTAGAGGTTCAGAGTTTGAGATTTTCCCGGACTATTCGAGTCCATTCAGAAGTAACCGACTCTTTGGTGAAGAAAGGGATCAGGATTCAGACGGTGAATCAATGGCATATCACAATGAGATTCCACCACCCGTGGTGAGGTTTGGCGATACTCTTAGATCGGGAATTGAGTACCCGGGGGAGTGTGCCTACGCAAACGACAACGTCAATATTCCACCTCACTACATTAGTTTGGTGAATGGAGGAAATCTTTTCCACGGACGGGATGAGGAAGATCCGGTGAGCCACCTCAATGCCTTTTATGAGCTAACAAACTCGCATAGACCTCCAAACGTGGAGCATCATCGGATTAAGAGGGCCCTATTTCCGTTCTCGTTGAGGGAGAAAGCAAGAGCATGGTATGACTCTCTACCGGGCTACAACATAGCAACATTCCAAGAGTTGAAGACTTTGTTCCTCTTGGAATACAACTCTCCAATGAAGATTGAGAAGTTGAGAGAGGAGATCACTTCATTCCGACAGAAGTATGATGAGTCTTTCGCGGAAGCATGGAAGAGATTCACGGAGTTGATAAGGAAATGCCCAAGTCACGGACTAGCTCCGGGGCACGACCTTTTGAAATTCTACAAGGGACTCAACAGTGAAGGCACGGGACTGGTGACTGCAGGTTCGAATGGGAATCTAGATGATTTAACTCACGATGAGGTGAGAGCCTTGTTTCAAAGGTTGGCCAATAATCAAAGGAATTGGCACAATCCAAGGCGAGGAGCTGATAAGGCAGGAGATACGTTTGGTGCTACAAAGGATGCGGAGAGAGTGACCGCAATTGAGGCTCAACTGGCGGACATTAGCACTCAAATGTCGTCGATGACAAAGGCAGTTAAATCTCTTCAATTGACTCCTCAACCCCAAGCTGTGACTGTGATGAGATGTGGGTTGTGCCAAGGCGGGCATCATACTGATCAGTGCCCAAGTCTTCAAGGACCTCCCGTGGAGGATGTGAACTACATTGGTAACAATCGCCAAGGGTTCAATCAAGGCAACCAATACAACAACCAACAAAATTGGAGGCCTCAACAAACGAGTTGGAATCAAGCTGGTCCTAGCAATAACTCGGGTAATCAATGGAGGAACAACACTCAACCCCCGGGTTATGAGAAGAAGCCAACCGTCGAGGATCAGTTAGGACAGATTCTCTCTTTTATGACTAAGAGTCAAAAGGAGAACGAGAATTTCAAGGAAAGGACGGTGGAAAAGTTTGGGCAAATGGAGGCGACAATGAGGAATCTTGAGACGCAAATCGGGCAGCTGGCCACAGCATCACACACGAGGATTCCTAATACCATCCCGAGTAATACCGTACCTAATCCGAGAGGCAATGAACAATGTAAAGCAGTGGTCTTGAGAAGTGATCGCGAGTTGGATTCGACACCATCAATGGACGGCCAAGGTACTTCCGGCATCTCACACGCAGGGGCGGATGAGATGTTAGGCTTGCATTCCTCGCACGCAGGGGCGGACGAGGCATGTAAGGGAAGTCCCGCGTTGGTGCAGGGTGCCCAACATGGTCAAGAACAGGCTGCATCCGGCAGCAAGGAACATGGTGTAGAATCCGAGGTAAGTGAAAGGTTTTCAGTAGAAGAGAAAGGAAAGAAGAGTGTAGAGATGGAATCAAAGAGACAGATGATGACAAGTCCAGCACTAGATCCGAAAAGCAAGTTCAACATCCCCGATCACATTCCTCCTCCACCATATCCATCCAAGAGGAAGAAGAGGGTCCCTAAAGAGAAAAGCTTTGAGTGGATGATGAACGTGATCCGTAAAGTGAATGTGGATGTATCATTGGTGGACCTCTTCACTAATTTCCCCAAGTTCTCCAAGTTCTTCAAGGACATGATGGCAAACAAGGAGAAACTTCAAGACGAGGGAATAGTGGCTTTGAGCATGAATTACTCACAACTGATTTCGGGAATGATGCCAATGAAGAAGAGGGATCCGGGAAGTTGTGTGATTCCTTGTGAGATCGGTAACACAATCTTCACCAAATGTCTGTTGGATCAAGGATCGAGGATCTCACTGATGGCGTTGAAAACGGCACGTGCCATTGGATTAGAAAAGAGGATGGAACCCATCGACATTGCTCTACAATTGGCTGATCACTCCATTGTGAAGCCCACTGGAATAGTAGAGGATGTCTTGGTCAAGGTAGACAAGTTCATCATCCCCGTCGACTTCATAGTCTTGGACATGCCCGAGGACAAAGAGGTACCTATTCTGTTTGGTAGACCGTTTCTTGCCACGGGAGATGTGTTGTTAGGAGCTAAAGACAACTCTGTCACGTTTAGAATTAATGGTGAGCAAGTGACCATTAATGTGGAGAAAGCGATGAAGCATCCTAGTGATGCAAAAGCGTGCTTTAGAGTTGATGTCCTCGACAAGTGCATCTTTGATAAGATGCGTTGCTCGGCAACAATGGAAGGAAGCGTGTATGATAAAGGGAGTTTGGAAAGAGATTATGGTTCGACAATCAAAGTAAATTTTGATGAAACAGAGGATTCTGAAGTTGATCAACCAAATCTCGAAAATGATTATGTGGTGGATACTTTTATGCATAAAATTTTGATGGAAGATGGAGCTAAACCGGTAAGAGAAAGACAAAGAAGATTGAACCCACTCATGCAAGAAGTGGTTGAAAAAGAGGTGAAGAAGTTGTTGAAATATGGGATGATCTATCCCATATCCGATAGTGAGTGGGTTAGTCCGGTGCAGTGTGTACCGAAGAAAGGGGGAATAACTGTGACCGTTAATGAGAAGAATGAAGTTTTGGCAACTCGATTGGTGAACTCATGGAGAGTTTGCATGGACTATAGGAAGTTGAACACGACGACAAGAAAAGATCATTTTCCGTTGCCATTTCTAGATCAGTTGCTCGATAGGATTGCGGGTTATTCCCATTACTGTTTTCTAGATGGATATTCGGGGTACAATCAGATTGCAATTGCCCCGGAAGATCAGGAAAAGACGACATTCACATGTCCTATTGGTACGTATGCCTTCCGCCGGATGCCTTTTGGTTTGTGTAATGCACCGGCTACATTCCAACGTTGCATGATGGCAATCTTTTCCGACATGAATGAAGACATCATGGAGATCTTCATGGATGATTTCTCCGTCTTTGGATCTTCATTTGACTTGTGCTTAGAGAACTTGAGAAGGGTCTTACAAAGATGTGAAGAATCGAATCTCGTGCTCAATTGGGAAAAATGTCAATTCATGGTCAAGGAGGGCATAGTGTTGGGACACAAGGTGTCGGAGTTGGGGTTAGAGATGGATAAGGCTAAGATTGATGTGATCTCGAAGTTACCTCCCCCAACGAATGTGAAGGGCATCCGTAGTTTCCTGGGACATGCGGGATTCTACCGACGTTTTATAAAAGACTTTTCAAAGATTGCAAAGCCACTTTGTAACTTGCTTGAAAAGGATGCCAAGTTCGTCTTTGATGGGAAATGCCTTGAGGCATTTTAATTGTTGAAGAAGAAGCTAGTCGAAGCTCCTATTATTATCACACCCGATTGGTCAAAGCCGTTTGAGTTGATGTGTGATGCTTCGGATTATGCTGTGGGGGCCGTTCTAGGCCAAAGGAGAGACAAGGTCCTACACGCCATCTACTATGCTAGCAAAGTACTCAATGAAGCTCAACTGAATTACACCACGACAGAGAAGGAAATGTTAGCATTTGTGTATGCTTTCGAGAAGTTTCGTGCTTACTTACTTGGCACGAAGGTGGTAGTGTTCACGGACCATTCAGCTATCAAGTATTTGATGAACAAGAAAGATGCAAAGCCTCGGTTGGTGAGGTGGATCCTCTTACTACAAGAGTTTGACGTAGAGATTAAAGACAAAAAGGGGACCGAGAACTTGGTAGCTGATCATCTCTCTAGATTAGAAGGATTGGAAGAGACGGAAGATGAAAGAAAGAAAAGGATAAATGAGAAATTTCCCGACGAGCAAGTGTTGCAAGTGGAGGCTCGGGAAACATATGTGCCGTGGTTTGCCAATTTGGCGAACTACCTTGTCACGGGCATTATACCAGAAGGGTTGTCTTCTAACCAAAAGAAGAAATTTTTGAGTGACACCCGCACGTATGTTTGGGAAGATCTGTTTCTCTTCCACATTTGTAGTGATGGAGTTATTCGAAGGTGCGTTGGAGAGCATGAGCACCTTCAGATTTTGTCTGCATGCCATGATTCGTTGTATGGCGGCCACTTTGGAGCACGACAAATGGCTTTTAAAGTGCTTCAGTCCGGATTCTTTTGGCCATCGATCTTCAAGGATGCAAAAGCTTATGTAGAGAGATGTGACAGTTGCCAAAGAACCGGCAATATCTCGTGGAGAAATGAAATGCCGATGAATAACATTCACGAGGTAGAACTATTTGATGTTTGGGGAATAGACTTCATGGGACCGTTTCCCAAGTCTAATGGGCAGCAATACATTCTCGTTGCTGTTGACTATGTTTCTAAGTGGGTAGAGGCAGTGGCCTCGGCAACCAATGATGCCAAAGTGGTGTTGAAGTTTATCAAAAATCACATCTTTAACCGCTTTGGGACACCACGAGCTATTATCAGTGATGGAGGAACTCATTTTTGCAACAAATTGTTTGAAAACCTCCTAGGAAAGTATGGTGTCCAACACAAGGTTGCTACCCCTTATCATCCCCAAACAAGTGGTCAAGTTGAAGTCTCCAATCGTGAGATTAAGCGGGTGCTTGAGAAAGTTGTAAGGCCGTCTCGGAAGGATTGGGCTCAAAAGCTAGATGATGCTTTGTGGGCATATCGAACGGCGTATAAGACCCCGATTGGAACTTCCCCATACAAATTGGTCTTTGGAAAGGCTTGCCATTTGCCGGTAGAGCTTGAGCATAAAGCTTTTTGGGCTTTGCAAAAGCTTAATTTGGATTATGATGCTGCAGCCGAGAAGAGGATGTGCGATATGAACGAGATGGATGAGTTTAGGCTTCATGCATATGAGAGCGTTGATCTCTACAAAGAGCGTGCTAAGAAGGTACATGATGCAGCCATTAAGCCTCGTCAATTCCATGAGGGACAACTGGTCCTTTTGTACAACTCTCGGCTTAAACTGTTTCCGGGCAAGCTCAAGTCAAGATGGTGGGGTCCTTATGTGGTGCACAAGGTATACCCCTATGGTGCTGTGGATGTTCGGGATAAGAAAAATGGTAGCATTTGGAAGGTGAATGGCCAACGCTTGAAGGCCTATGTTGGAGTTGAAGGTGGCATGGAGACAGAAGAAGTGACTACACTAGTGGACTCAAGAGTGTAGATCAAGGATGAAGAAGGTCGAGCCAACGACTATAAACAAAGGCGCTGATTGGGAGGCAACCCAAGTTTTAATGTTTTTCTTTTTTTTTTGGTTTCATATGTTAGAGGTTTTGTTTGCTCAATTCTTTCCTCTAACATTTATTTTGAATTGAGTGTTTCTTTTTTGTAGTTTTTGTTCTTTTTGTAGGAGCATCATGGAGAGTGGATTGGAGCTTAGGAGGATGCACACCTGCAAAGGATTTTTACACCCACCCTCCCACCCGAATGCACTATGGATATCACGCCAAGTTTGGGGGAGTTTTCTTTCCCTTTACTTTATTTGTCTTCTTTGCATGCATTGAGGACAATGATGCATTCAAGTTTGGGGGGTTGTGAATGATTTGTGATGTATATTTTTGGGTGTATTGCTTGATAAAGATGTTTTGAATCTATGTAGTTGACGGGTGCATGCTTTATCTTCGGCTTTCTGGTTAGGAAATCTTGCTTAATTTTACTTGAACTTTGAAGCTTAGGATGAATGGAATGAGTGCATGAATTTATTTGAAAGAGCATGTTGTGATTACAACCGATTTCTTGAGTTGAGGAGAGTATGAAAATCGCATGTCATGTGGAAATTATTTTGGGTTGATTTGCTTTATCGAGTGAACTGCTTGCGTTCGTTTGTGTTAACGATTTGGGAGGATAAGGCACTAGGATGAACTCCATGGCCAAATGATCACATGCCTAGTCCATCAAATGATCCCCTAGAAGCCACTTTGAGCTTAATCTCCTATTGTTTGTGTAAACACTTAGCCGATCACTTAGCTACTTAAATAAGCCTCATTTTAGCCTCATCGATAGACCTTGCTACTATTTGGGTGCTAAATACAAGTTTGAGCTTTGTGGTTTGAGTTTAAGTGCTGGGTGGTGAATTGTAAAGAGTAAACATTTCTAGACTTGATGTAATGTGAAAATATTGAAGTTCTTAAAAAAAGAAAAAAAAAAGACGACCTCTAAATTTGCAAGAGTCGAGGTCTTATTTAGAAAAGAAAAAAAAAGAAATGAAAGAAGAAAAAAAAAAGTTGTGAAATAAAGTAAGAGCTTCTATTTATTTTTTTAATAGATGTAATCTTGTCTAGAATGATCTCAAGTTTGGGGGAGTGAGTTTGGTTGTAAAGTGTTATTGTTTGATTCTTTGGAAGGAAGTTGTAGGAGGAACGAATTTGGCACTCAAATATGTAGCTTTTGAGCTCGCTATCCATATTTATCCTACCTCATCCTTAGCCCCATTACAACCTTGAATTAAGACCTTGGACCTTATTGTTGATGCTTGTGGATGTTTTGTAAATAACTTGGTAGAGTTAATGAAGTTTGATTTGAAATCCGCGAGTCTATGTGGTAAGTAATGCTTGACGAGTCAATGATGACGGTTTGAGTTGTATGATCACATGTTTGGACTTACTTTGAAATGCACATTGACTTGAAGTTCTAAGTTGATAAGTGTTGGTTCTTGAGAGTGGGAAATCTTGATTGGAATTGTTGGAGGTTTAGACTTTGTCATTCATGTCTCTACGTGATTCATTCTTTTGAAAACTTTTGAAAAAACTTTTGTGAGTTGAGCTTCAAAGTGTTGTGTTTTATATGATCTTGCCCGAGGACGAGCAAGTAAATAAGTTTGGGGGTATTTGATGTGAATCAAATTTACATTGTTATTCCCATAACTTTACATGATTTATATAGTTTGATGCTTGCAAAAGTGTGTTTTATGGTGTAGGAAGAGGAGTAAATGGTGAAACAAAGAAGGAAGCTCGGAGGGTGAAAAGCTGTGCAGAAAGCTCTCAAAAGTGGCCACCCGGCCGGGTGAATTTCATGCCCAATAATGTACCCGGCCGGGTGATTTCTGGAAGGCAGCGAGAGGACAGAAAGCTCTCAAAATTGGCCACCCGGCCGGGTGAATTTTATGCCTAATAATGTACCCGGCCGGGTGGATCAATTTAACTGCAATATTGCAGTTTTATACGGCAGTTTCCAAAGGCTGGCAGAAAGAAAAAGAGGGGACGGATGGGACATGATGGGGGGAAGTCAACAAAAATTGAGAGGATTAAAAAAATTGGCAGAGGAGGTGACGTGAGGATTGGAAAAAAGGAAAGAAAGAGGAGAGAGGTGGCAGGCTAGTGACGTGAAGGAGGGAGAAAAAGAAAATAGGAGAAGAAGATCCGGCCCTCATTCCAACAATCCATCTTCAAATCCCAATTCCACTCATTGAGAGCATGCTTCCTACGGTTTTTATTATAAATTTCACCATGTGTTTAGGCTAAGCTCTCTATGTTGCTCCAAGTTGTAATCTAAGATTTGTATGGATGTTTTTACGCCATTGATCTCATGTGATTGTTTCCAACAATGTGCTTAATATCATTCACTATGTTTTTGGCTAATAATGTAGTGTTGTTTTGGTCCTTTGCTATTGTCTCTTTAACATAGTTTAGGATTGATTGTTTGTTGGATTGCTATTGAATTAGAATTGTTCAGAGGATAATTCGATAGTGGATTAAGTAGGTGATCATAGTAGATGTTTATTTCTCTAGCGCTTCCGTAGGAGTTTATAGACATTGAAGATTAATTCATGGAACAAGTGTTCAGCTGACTGTGAATTATACGTCGCAAACATGTTCAGTGCAAGCGATTAGGTTGATTAAGTAATCCCGAATATGTGTTTTCGATATAGGTGTAGAACCATACAAACTTAGTGAGCAACTTGGAGTGACATATTTTCCCATTCAAAGAGTCCATTTTGTTAACTTGTAGCTTTGGTTCGTCATTAACTTTTGAAAATCAAATTCTTAAAATCAAATCACTTTTTAGTATGCTTTTCTTTTATTTTAGAGTTAAGTGATCAATTCCTTCCCTGTGGATCGACTCTCGAAGTATTACAATTGACACTGTATTCTTGCAGTATTGCTGTAATATTAGAGCTAATTAATTAAACTTGATTGACCTTGTCTAATCTCTAAAATTACACATAACCTTTTCTTTCTTTTCTTTTTGGTAAACCACCTTTTCACCAGTGGTAAAGAATTGTTCGACTGCAGGTTCAGCTCCGATATGATTTTGGAATTTAGCCCACCATTTAACTTTGTATACTCTTGTCAAAGAGTAAGAAGTAGGATCCGGGAAAATTTTTTCAAAATTAAAATCCCATGCAAAGATCCAAGGGACTTTGAACTCAGCATGAAACATGATAAATTTTTGAAAATTTTTGAGGGTAGAGGATTCAGCAAAAGTATTGAAACCTTTTTGAACATCAGAAGGAAGAATTTGAATTGAAGAACCCATTTTTCTCCACCAGTCAGGGAACCAAATTGGAAATTGTTTTTCACAATTATGATGAAATGTTATGAACCAAGAATGATTGTAATATCTCAATAAGAAAGCTCTGAACCAGGCATTCTTATAGTCGATATAATTATACCCCTGAGCTGGGTGGTTAAGGATTTTGAATTCATTAAGTCCACCAAAAGTGGTTATAGTATGGACTCTTTTGATAATGCATTTTGAATATTCAATTTCTTTGGCTCTGTTGTAAATATGAGTTATTTCCACTGAATCAGAATCCATCAGAATAAACTCATAATACCTTTGGTCTCTTAAAAGATCATTAGATTCCCAAAGTTGGGAGGGATTTGAAAAACGGTTTTTTATAAAATCAATTTGAGATAGTCTGGCAGGATATTCAGAGAAAGGGGTCATCCCACAATCTTCATGCCAATCTTTGGCCAAGTATTTGTTTTCTTCAGGAGTGTTTGGGATTTGAATATTTGCAGGTCTTGGAATATTTGAGGCAAGGACTGTGTTATAAGGGATTTCTGGAATGTTTTGTAGTGGTGAAAATCTATTTGGAATGATTTGATTGGATTTTTGAGGAGTTTTTGGAGCCGAGGATGAAATCAAGGCTTTTGATGTTGGTTTTGAAGGAAAGACTTCATAATCTTTGACACTTTGTTTCTTGGGTGTTCTAGAGTCCATCACTGTGACCTTGTAAAAATTCTCTTGTAAGAAAATCAGGTAAAGAATTATTTTCTCCTTTTATGAATTCAATTTCAAAGTCGAAAACAGATAAAATAGCTTGCCACCTGGCAAATATTTGTTTTGACACAATATTTTGAACATCTTTTGTAAGAACTTCTTTTGAAGATTTACAATCAATTCTAAGTAAGAATTTTGTATTATAAAGATCATCTTGGAATTTTGAGATACACAAAACAATGGATAAAATTTCTTTTTTGATAACGGAATAATTTATTTGTGCATTATTCCAGATACCAGAATGATATCTTACTAACTGTTCTTTTGAATCAAGTTTTTGCTTTAATATTCCTCCATAGCCTATGTTTGAAGCATCGGTTTCAATAATCATAAAGGCTTCTGGATTAGGGATACCTAAGCAAGGTAGAGTTTTAACTTGTTGTTTTATGGTTTTAACAATATTAGTATGTTCTTCAGTCCAGTTAGAAGGGGTTTTCTTAAGTCTTTGATAAAGAATTTTACAAGTTTCTCTAAGATTAGGAAAGAAGTCAGAGATGTAATTTAAACATCCTAAAAATCTTTGTAATTGGTTTTTATCTTTAATTTCATTAGGGAATTTGTCCGTAAAAGATATTGACCTACTGATGGGTTTGAAGGTTCCTTTTTCAATTTCGTGCCCTAAAAATCTTATGTTGGTTTGGAAAAGTTTCATTTTTGGAGTAGAGATAACTAACCCATTTTTCTCGATGGTTTTTAGGAAGATCTCTAAATGTCTTATGTGTTGGTCAAGATCTTGAGAAAAAATCAAGACATCATCAATATAGACAATATTGAATTGACTATGAGGATTAAGAATGTCATTCATGATTTTTTGGAATTCTGAGGGTGCATTTTTTAATCCAAAGGGCATTACATTCCATTCATAATGTCCAAAAGGGACCGTAAAAGCTGTTTTATATCTATCTTTTTCAGCTATTTGAATTTGCCAGAATCCTAATTTAAGATCAAATTTGGAGAATATTTTGGCATTATAAAGTCTATTGAAAGGTCTCTCTTATTAGGAATTGGGTGCCTAATCCATTGTAACACCTTATTGAGAGGTTTATAATTAATGACTAACCTAGGAGTTCCTCTTTCTAATTCAGCTTGTTTCATAACATAAAAGGTTGAACAGCTCCAAGGAGAATTTGAAGGTCTTATAAGTTTTTTGTCTAATAAGTCTTTAATTTCTTTTTTACAAACTTCTAATAGTTCGTGATTCATTTGAATAGGCCTTGATTTTGTAGGAATTTTTTCTTCACAAAAATCTTTTTCATATGGTAATTCAACTACATGATGCTTTCTTTCCCAAAATGCATTAGGAACATCATTACAAACTCTTTTAATAAAGTTATTTTCTATTTCTTTGATTTTCGAGGCATACTTAGAATTCTTAATTTGATCCTCAATCCTTTGAAAAGGTAATTCTTCTTTGAGAAATTTCATTTGTTTTTGTTTTTGAGTAATATTATTGATTTTTTTAAATATTGAATTCTTTTGGAGATTTAAAATTTCTTGTTTTTTAACAGGGGAAATGAATTTAAATTTTATTTCTCTTCCTTGGATATTGGTAGTAATACCATTATCATTAACGTTAAAAGGATAGATTTGGGTTAGGAAGGGTGTTCCTAAAATCATATTATAAGTGACATCTTCGGCAATGGTAAAGATATTTTTAAAGCAATACCCATTATTACAAATATGAGCTTTGGATAGTTTGAATTTATTTCTCAAAGGTTTATTATTAGCTGTGTAAAGTTTCTCTTTAGTTTTATCACAATATTTAGTTGGAACGATTCCTTCTCTAATGATATTATGATCTGCTCCTGAATCAACAAGGGCCATAATACTGGTTTTGAAATTATTAACTACAAGGGTTATGTTGACATGCCATTTTTGATAATTTATTTCTTGGATAACTCTTATAGAATTATTTTCTGAATTATTATCAGGGTTTTCCCAATTATTGACATCTGTATTATTTTCAATGATGGATAATCTTGTTTCTAAATCGAAATCTTTTTCTTTTAATTCATAAAATTCCTTATTAATTTGTTTTTTAAGATTATTAATTTCTCTTTGAAGGTCTCTTGTTGTTATTTGCTTAGAAATACTTTGATAAGGATATTTATCCCATAATTTATTTAGACTGAATTGTTCATTGATATTAATCTTTTTAGAAGTAGATGGTTCTTCCAAAATTAAGTCTTTTAATTTATTAAGATATTCGTCTTTTAAATCATTGTCTGGGATTTGTTGAATGAGATCAAAAATAATCTCTTTCTTTTCTTTAGTAATGACATTGATGCAATTTTTACAAATATCTTTTCCATGATTAACACTAGTATGATAATCACTTTCTTCTGAAGTAGTTTGAATTTCTTCAATTTCATGTTCTGAATCGCTTTCTGTGTTAGAATAATTATCTTCTTCTCTTAAGAGATTATTGATTTGTTTACTTAGAAGCCTAATATTCTTTTTCTTCTTCTTCCAACATTGATCTTCGGTATGACCAGGTTTCTTACAGTACCAACATTTTATGTTGCTTTCATTTTTATCTTGAGTTGGTTTAAATTTTCTTTTGGGTTTTGTTCTTCTAAAATTATTTCTGTAAGGTTTGTAATTTTCAGATTTTTGTGGAAATTTTTTAAATTTTTAGCTTTTCTTTTAATCTTAGAGGAAGGGGCTTCAATTTTTCCTATTCCAAACATTTCACAAAAACATCCTAATTCATTCTTTGCCTTTTGTTTATCTTTTCTGTATTTATTTTGTATTTTAATTTCCATACAGAGGGCTAATCCTTCTTTTTTGATAAAAGCAAATAGATGGCCAAAAGTTATTTTATCAAAGGGAATATCTTCAGAATCTATGTCATATTTAATTTTTTGAATTATTCTTTCACCAAAGAGTTTGGGTAATCCTGCAATAAACCTTTCTTTCCAAAAGGCTTGATTACAGTCATTTCTTTTGAGAACTTGTGTTATGAAAACATCCTTATACCAACGGTAATCAGACAATGACGGACACCTAAGATTGGTTAACACAATAGAGGAACTGTTGTATTCTTCTCTTGGGTTTCCTATGAAATACATCGAAATGGTTACCACCCACAATCGGACGGTCAAACGGAGGTCCGAAATAGAGGTTTGGAACAGTATCTGCGAGCATACACAGCCGATCGACCATCCAAATGGGCAAATTTTCTTCCTTGGGCAGAGCTAGCCTTGAATTGCTTCTATCATGCAGGTTTGGGCATGTCTCCATATAAGGCCCTCTACGGCCGAGAGCCACCGAGTTTGATTTTTGCACCTCCATCAAGGTCGACGCCTCCGTCAGCGGCGGAAGTGATCCGACAACGAGGGGAGTTACTGGTGGAGTTACGACAGAATTTAGAGCGCGCCCAGCAGCGAATGCGCCAGTCGGCCAACAAACACCGTCGAAATTTGGAGTTCGAGGTGGGCGACATAGTCTTATTGAAACTCCAGCCGTACCGGCAACATTCGGTGGCGCGTCCTCAGTCGGCCAAGTTGGCACGTCGATACTATGGTCCGTTTGTGGTGCTGGAGCGTATTGGGCAAGTCGCGTATCGGTTACGCTTGTCGGATGGAAGTAGGATTCACAACGTCTTCCATGTGAGCCTCCTTCGCAAGTTTGTGCCAGGCATCGACGCGGAGAATGGCATGGAACTGCCATCGGAGTTCTTAGGGGACAGACCATTGGGTTATCCAGTGCGGGTGTTGGACAAGCGAGTATTGTGGCACGAAGATCGGCCCTTGAAGCATGTTTTGGTTCGTTGGTCCGATGGTACGGATTCACCGTCATGGGAACCACTGGAATTGGTGCAGCGCAAGTTTCCGAATGTGCTCCTTGAGGACAAGGAGGTTGCTATGGAGGGGGGAGTTGATACGATCCCCATGCAGGAACCGCAGCAGCCAGTCGAGGAGCCCGCACGCGAAGCCGAAGGGACGGAGGAAACATCGACGATTATGGAGAGGGACATGCAGCCGTCGATCGCAACGACCAAGGGACGAAGGAACCGACGGCCACCCGACTTGTTCGGAGACTACGTTCCCAAGTAGTGTTAGGAGTATTTATTTCCTTTTATTTATTTCTTATTTTTGGGATATTAGTTTATTTTGGTTATTTATTTATTTCGGGTTTTCTTTGTTGGTTCTTTCCCGAGATGTATTAGGATTAGGAGTCGAACCAACCCTAGGGTCCTTAGTCTATAAATAGGGTTATGTCATTAATTTATTGATCAATGAGAATTACGTTATTTGCCCACAAAATTATACTCGTATTACTAATCCTAGTTTGCCGCTGCCCGACGGAGGAACCCCCGCGCACAGCCGCCGCTAGAAGCCACCGCCGATCCTGTGCGCAGGACGCCGGAGGAGTCTTGATCGCCGAGCGATACTGCCGCCGATCACCGATTAAGGAATTGAGTCCTTAACACCATATAATGATACACAATGGAAAATACATTCAGGAAACAGATCTCGATTTATAACTCAAAGAAAATGAAAAAGAAATTAATACAATTATGTACATGCAAAGAATAACATTGGCATAGTTTAGTATACATAGAAATTAGAACAGTCTAGAAATAGCTTTCTTTTTCTCAATCTCACAAACAAGATCTAAGAATAACATTAGTTAATCGAAGAAGAGGGGAGGTAGATCGCAGGATCGGTTAGTAGTGAGGGATGGGGTTCACCTGCTCCTTGAACAGCTCTTTGAAAAGATTCATCTATCTGATTGATGAGCCATAAGAAGACAGTTCACGGTTCAGATACTTAGTAACAAAGAATAATCAAATTGAGTTCGTGGATTTCCCCAGGTCAGTTTGGGGGCCAATAAAGAATTTTCTCTTCGAAACCCGTTGGAAGGGGCAGTGCAAGAGAAATCGTAGAGAAATGATCGAATCTTCAGACGCCCCGAAAATACTATGAGGTGCTCGGAAATGGTCGAAGTCGTTGAATAGGAGGATCACTATGACTATAGCCCTTGGTAAATTTACCAAAGACGAAAATGATTTATTTGATATTATGGATGACTGGTTACGGAGGGACCGTTTCGTTTTTATTGGCTGGTCCGACCTATTGCTCTTTTCTTGTGCCTATTTTGTTGTAGGGGGTTGGTTCACAGGTACAACCTTTGTAACTTCCTAGTATACCCATGGATTGGCTAGTTCCTATTTGGAAGGTTGTAATTTCTTAACATCCGCAATTTCTACTCCTGCTAATAGTTTAGCACATTTTTTATTGTTATTGTGGGGTCCAGAAGCAGATTCTCCAGTCTAATGAAGGACTCGGAGGCAGAAATGGAAACATTCAAGCTGCAAAATAACAAAACAAGGAAAATGCTTTGGAATTCGTGTCACCACTAACAAGGAAAAGTTAATGAAATATGAGAATCACTTTTTTTATTGGTTTTATAATAAAATGAAAGTGAAATGAATTAGTGGAATATGGGTCTTGTTTGTCATTTATGATAAGAATGATATGTGACTCTTATTGTGGAACAGATCAAAATGGCAAATGTGACTCTCATTATGGGACGGAGGTAGTAGATACTAATTTACTTGTTGCATAGTTTGTCACTTTTGGTCGAATCCTGCATCTACTTTCTCTATTCACATTTATCGTCAATTTCGTACTAAGAATAATTTCCAGTATCCACAATGCAACAACAATAACTTTTGCACAACCCAATAACAGAGAGCAAGGAAATCTCCGACTCAATAGATATATTATTTTAATTGACAAAATAATAATTCCTAGTGTACATTTTAAGCGTTCTGAATTGCAATATTTCTTTACAACAAAGATATTTGTTTTATAATTTCACATCGCCCCTCTCTTTTAGTTTGATATTTTTTGCTCTTGGCTTCGGCGATTAACCCGACAATGATATGACTAAAAACAAACAGGTCCTTACGGATGTATTTAGGTGATTATGTATTCGATTCCAATTTCATGCAATTATTCTAGATCTATAGATGAAACACATCAAAACACATACAACATGCAATTTTGACGAACATATGATTGTTACCTCTTGATCCATCATAGGATTGACGTTGCTAGCTGCACCACCCAGAGATCCTTGATTTATCGACCACGAATCTTCCATACTATTCACACGTCCTTGATTATTCATCCGTGTGGGCGGATCTCGAAGAATAAAAAATAGTCTAGATGAGATCTAGGAAGAACACTACACCAAACAATCTATCTCGATTCAATTCTTTGGATTAGAATGAACAAGAAGAAGCTTAACCAAAACCCTAGATTTCCCTACTATGATGGCTCAAAAATCGAGGCAAAGGGAGAGAGAGAAACTGATTTCTCGGCAGCTAGGGTTAGGGTTTGGAGTTGTCTTGTGTGTTGTGGTGTGCTAGGGTTTCCACATCTCATCACTATTTATAAGAAGACTTGTTGGGCTAGGATGAGGATCCATGGAATGATTTAGAAGTTTGACTCATCCATTAGATAAATATCTAATTAAATCAAATGACCCATGATTTAATATATTATCAATGGAATATTATTTTGTTCCACTAAAGAATAATATTGCACTCCCATCTAAATCACCAAATTTCAAATAACTTAGGTCCATTTTATTTTATAATATTTCCCGCATTTAAGATTATCTTAATCCATCAATTTAATTCTTTTGTCTGCTACATGACTTGAATTAAATTAATTCTCCAAAGAGTTTTCTAGTTTGAAACTTTATTTATTATTCGTGGAAATAAATTCCAACTGCGCAGATTTCTGAATAATAAATTCATTTTTCAAACACCTCTTGGGGATTTAATCATACCCCACTGGGCACGCGAATTCTATGAAATAATATTCTAATACCTTCATGTTATTCAATTACTACCACCCAAGATATCATGTTTGAGTTACGTACAAACTCTCCTATATTGATAAGTCAAAGTGGCGTTTGATTAAATAAACAATATTAATATTAATTTCATACACTAGAAAATACTAAATTTCTGAAATATATTCCCTCAATAGATAGCAATAAAGAATATATTTCGTATTAGATCCTTTCAATGTTTTACCACACCGGTGTTACTAATCTCTTCTTAGGTAAGAGAGAATTATCACAAACACCGCAACCATACCAATAGGTAGCCAAAAGTCTATCTAGGTTGTGAATACGTTTTTCTTCTTACTAGATCTGACCAAGTCCCCTACTGGAAAAATCATGAGGATTCATCGAGTTTCCCTACTTTGACCTTCTTAGTAAGAAGCCTTAGACTTGTTTATTATATTTCAATAAATAAACCATTATATTATATTATTTATTCTCATAATTAGGTAAACAAGTGGACGTGGCGTTTCTCGAAGCATCTTTTAGTATACAAACTCCAACAATCTTCCACTTATACTCAAAGAATGCGTTCGAGTATACCAACTGCTTTATTGGCCTTGTGCTACACATTCACACACATTTTCTCTCACTTATACTCAAAGCAGGATTTGGCCACTATGTACTCAAACTATAATTCTTATAAAAGAATCTACCAATATAGTTACTAGAGTACATAAAAGCGAAAATATACTTGTAATTCATATCCTTAATTCTTGCTTAGGAGCACGTTTATTTGTTCAAGATATTTCTAGGTCCTTTGATCTAGTGGAATAATTTTATGTGCCTTTCTCAAGTGCACTTATACATATTCCTCTATCAAAATCCAATATTCTTGTTACTTCTGAATTTCTACTAATTGAAAGTAGAATACTTATAGCAATATATAAAGTTTTAATCATGTCGAATATGATTCCCAAAACTTTAATTGTATAATACCAATTTAACTTGGTATTATCTTTGCTATATAACTTGTGATGTAAATATAGTACGAACATGTGACGACCGCACTTTGCTAAGGATAGCAAAAGTGGATAAATCACGACTAATAAAAGGATTTAAAGAAATAGGAAAGAAATGAGGATAGAACTTGCACATTGAAAAGTCAAACAATATGATAAGATAAAATCCAAGTATTCGATTACAAGGATTTGAATAACAATAGCATTTCATCAAAATGAATCAGAGTTTCGATGATGAGAGTTCACTTATACTCTCATGACAAATTGCAGCGGAAAGAGTCCAAAGAACAACCTCGCGTATGAAGACATGAAGCGTCGAGAGATCCACACTTATTTACTTAAGTAGCATCGACTCTGATCAACACGCCTCCACCCTATTGCTTAATCTGCACATTTATAAATATATGCAGGGCTGAGTACAGGAGTACTCAGTAGACACAAAACAAAACATACATTATATATAGTTGTCAAGCCATCAACAGTAACACACGGGGTTTTTTTTAAAAGGCCCGAGCTTACTAAATTCTTTTGTGAGCTAAAGTTCTTCTGCGCATACTAAGTTCTTTCATCATTCATCATTCATCGTTCCATCGTTCATCATTCATCATTCATCATTCATCATTCATCATTCATCATTCATCATTCCATCATTCATCTTTCATCATTCATCGTTCCATCGTGCTGGGAAGGTGGACACCTTCCGCGGACACCCTCGCCGGCCAACCTCTCTAGGATGGCTCACGGCTCTCGCGCGCTCTATTTCAAATCGTAACTTTTTGGCGTAGCCAAAACCAACAAACATACAGTCCAACAGATAGGCCTCGAAAACAAACATTTTATGGCATGACAACAACTTGAAAAATAATCATAGCTCCATTTGAGAAAAATGTGACATTTCATAACTTCAAAATATTTGCTTTATATCCACACTAACGTGCTGGATATTAAAAGAAAGCCCACCTGATACGTTTACTCCTCAATTAAAATTCTCCGGTCGGCCTCCCAGCCAAAAATAGCCTTTTAACAAAAACAGCATAACACGCTAATTAGTACTTGAACTATTTCTCTTGAGAAAAGAATGCATGCATCCTATTGGGTAGCACCTATATCTTAGTCTCGGCTTATAGGATTTTTCTTAATCCTGTCTCGGGCTTCACTGCTCTGAAGAGTTTAATTATTCTCTTTACTAATTCCGAAAAATTCTATTTTCTCTAACACAATTATTTGTGCTCTTATTTAATAAAATATGGTTAGTACTTGAACTATTTCTCTTGAGAAAAGAATGCATGCATCCTATTGAGTAGCACCTATATCTTAGTCTCGGCTTATAGGATTTTTCTTAATCCTGTCTCGGGCTTCACTGCTCTGAAGAGTTTAATTATTCTCTCTACTAATTCCGAAAAATTATATTTTCTCTAACACAATTATTTGTGCTCTTATTTAATAAAATATGGATTCTTGGAAAATCTCTTCTTAAATCCTTTTCCTTTGGATTTTTCTTAAGGCAGCCGCGGGGCGACGCCGGTCGGTCCATTCGCTTCTCCAGCATCATTATTTTCCATCTTCGGGAACCTAGTAGTTTATTCGGGAATTAATTCATCAACTTTCGAGCTCCAAGCTCATCTTCATCAATTTAATTCCAAGTTCAACAATCAGATTCCTCGCCCCAAATTTTCAATCAATTAAATCAGCCACCGGTCCAATTAATTATTAAGCCCAAATAAATAAGGTGGCCCATCTACTAATTAATTCAAGAGGCCCAATCTTAAACAATTTATTTGACCCAAAGATCAATCCACTAAAGCACTCCAATATACTCCATTCGGTCAACCATCTCCTTACACTCTACTTTTAATTCGCCAACAAAACCCCCAAATTAGAAAACTGTACCGCAGCGCCTCCTACTCTCTTCATCGGCGAATCGCTGTCTCTCTCTCTCTCTCGCCCTTCGCCTCTTCCGGCGAGCTCACGGCTCTCCGCCGCTCCGTGGACCTGGCACGGTGTTGCCGATATCGGTGCTGCGGAGTCCTCGCAGTGGCCCTCAGCTTACGGTCACCGCCGCGGCTGCTCCTTCCGTGAGACCGCGTCTCACCTGCGCCGCCGGTGGACTTGTGATGAATCCGCGAATTTTTGATGGTGATGAATGCAGGAAAATACAGATCACGACACAGAGATTTACGTGGTTCGATTTACTGAGGTAAATCTACGTCCACGGGAAGAAAAGAGGGCAGAGTTGTGATGAATCCGCGAATTTTTGATGGTGATGAATGCAGGAAAATACAGATCACGACACAGAGATTTACGTGGTTCGATTTACTGAGGTAAATCTACGTCCACGGGAAGAAAAGAGGGCAGAGTTGTATTGCTTGATCTGTTTTCTACAGCTTACAATACAGACTTGCTATTTGATATCTTATCTCTAGAGAACTTAACAGAACTTAACCCTTTTCTATCTGATCTAAGTTCTATTTATACATTGAACCAAGATCGTGGTATGCAGCACCATTTACTAGGCAGTGGATGTCGTGGAGATCGTGGCGATCTTGCATGGGTCCACTATCCTGCATGAGTTAATGACTGCTTGACACCACTAAATAGATCGTGGGTGTAGTGGAGGTGGAAATCCTGCATGAGTCCACTATCTCCTAGTTCGGTCGAATACTGAGACCGAACTGCTGAATTATTGCCGAGCAGCTTTTGCCGATCTGAGAGTAGAGCTTGATGCCGACCTGAGAGCAGAGTTTGATTGGTTGGCTTTTACCGAGCTGTAGGCTGGGGCCGAACTCTTTGGTTGTGCCGAACTGAACTCTTTAGTCATGCCGGACTGATACTCTTTAGTCATGCCGAACTGATACTCTTTCTTGGGCTTTAGGCTGATGGGCTTTACTGCTGTTGGGCTTGTTTAGTACGTACTCCATCACTACCCCCCCCGAAAAGCGAAGTGAATCACTTCGGCATTCTGGATAAAGGTACGGGGTAAGTTGATGTTTGTCCTCGGTCTGATGAAGTGAACTCTTCTTTGACCGGACTTGGTTTGTGTCCTAATTTGGCGAGTTTTATCGCTCGGATCGGACTTTCCGTTGTCCTAATTTGGGGATCGGACTTTCCCTTGTCCTAATTCGGCGAGTTTTATCGCGTGGATCGGACTTTCCCTTGTCCTAATTCAGGCAAGTTTTATCGCGTGAATCGGACTTTTGTTGCAGTTCGTTTCAGACGAAGTGCTTGATTTTTAAGCCGAATTGTGGTCTTGTATCCTCTTTAGAAGCTTGGACTTCACAATCGTTGGCTTATTGCAGTTCGTTTCAGACGAAGTGCTTGTTTCTTAAGCGGAATTGTGGTCTTGTATCCTCTTTAGAAGCTTGGACTTCACAATCGTTGGCTTATTGCAGCTCGTTTTAGACGAACTGCTTGTTTAAGCTGAATTGTGGTCTTGTATCCTCTTTAGAAGCTTTGACTCACAATCGTTGGCTTGTATATGTTCTAAAAAGGGGATCAGCCTTCGAAGAACAAGATACCTCAGTAACATTTGTAAGAGACGACACGCACATAGACAGACAAAACACACCTAGACAAATAAAAAGCACTTAGAGACAAAAACGCACAGAGACAAACAAAGACCAAGCAAACCAAAGAAAGCACATTGACCGAACAGGACTCAAGACTGACTGACCGGACTGTCTCTTACAAATGGAACTTCTTGAGGTTGGAAATGTGCCATGTTCGGGGTACCTGTTCTCCTGACATGTGAGCCAATTTGTAAGACCCTTTGCCGAGGACTTCTGACACCCGATACGGACCTTCCCATGTGGGTTCGAGCTTGCCCAGCTTTTCTGCTCGGCTTACTTCGTTGTTTCTCAAGACGAGATCTCCCACTTGAAATTGCAGCTTCTTCACCCTTTGGTTGTAATACCGGGCTACTTGCTCCTTGTACTTGGCTGCTTTTATGCATGCCAATTCTCTTCTTTCTTCGGCAAGATCTAGCTCGGCTCTCAGTCCGTCGTCATTCATTTCTGCTGAGAAGTTTAGAGTTCGGGGACTGGGTATGCCGATCTCCACCGGAATCACGGCTTCAGTGCCGTACACAAGACTGTACGGAGTTTCACCGTTGGAGGTTGTGGGTGTAGTTCGGTAGGACCATAGGACTTGAGGGAGATTTTCTACCCATTGTCCTTTGGCTTGTTCTAACCGAGCTTTTAACCCTTTCACCAGGATACGATTTGTTACCTCCGTTTGTCCGTTTGCTTGTGGATGAGAGACCGAAGTGAACCGCTGTTGAATATTCAGCTCTTGGCACCAATTCTTGAACGTCTTGTCGGTGAACTGAGTCCCGTTATCCGAGATGAGGATGTGGGGTATGCCAAATCGGCACACTATGTTCTTCCAGACGAAATCCAATGCCTTTGAGCTCGTTATCGTAGCTAATGGTTCAGCCTCCACCCACTTCGTGAAGTAGTCCACGGCAACGATAAGGAATTTCATTTGCCGAGGAGCTTGAGGAAGTGGTCCCACTATGTCTATGCCCCATTGCATGAAAGGCCAAGGGCTTTGCATAGTGTATAGATCGGTCTGCGGCATCCTTGGGACATTTGCATGAATTTGGCACTTCGTACACTTCTTGACGAGCTGCACTGCCTCTTGTACCATGGTTGGCCAATAATATCCCCATCTCAGAACTTTTTTAGCTAAAGCTCTGGCTCCGATGTGGCTACCGCACGATCCTTCATGAACTTCTCTGAGGATGTAGTCCGTCTCTTCTGGTCCTACGCACCGCAATAACGGCTGGAGGTAAGACTTTCTAAAGAGGACTCCTTCATGAAGTTCGTACCGAAGTGCTCGGCACGTGATCTTCCGAGCTTCTCTCTTATCCTCGGGCAATTGTCCTTGATCCAGATACTGCAAGATCGGCGTCATCCAGTTCGGCGAGCTGGATACTGAATGTACCTCGGCTTCATCAATGCTTCGATGCATTAATTCTTCCGCCTTTGAGCTCGGATCTGAGGCCAACTTACTTAAGGTATCTGCTCGGCTATTTTCCGCTCTGGGAATGCGGATTATCCGAAAATAGGAGAAACTTCGGCTGATGCTTTGCGCTTTGTCCAAATACTTCTTCATTCTCTCGTCACGAGCTTCACTTGTACCCAACATGTGATTTACTATGACTTGTGAATCACAATGGACTTTGAGAGATTTGACGAGCAGACTTTGCGCTAACTGGAGTCCGGCCAGGAGGGCTTCGTACTCGGCTTCATTATTAGTAGTGGGGAATAGGAACCGAAGTGAGTAGGTTACCTCGTGTCCGTCGGGAGCGACAAGTAAAATACCAGCTCCACTTCCCATCTTGTTTGAAGCTCCATCTACGAATCCGCTCCAGCAGTCCGGCGGCTCTACTTCGGATTCCAAGGGCTGTGCTAGTTCGGCATTGGCAGAATTTTTCTGTTCGGCAATGACAGGGATTGCTTGATCGAACTTGGCCTCTGCAAGAAAATCTGCCAAGGCTTGTCCCTTGATGGCTTTCCGAGGTAGGTACTCGATTGAGTGTTCTCCCAGCTCTATGGCCCATTTGGCGGTTCTGCCTGATGCTTCTGGCTTGGTCAAAACTTGCCGAAGAGGCAGATCGGTTAAGACGCATACCTTGTGAGCATAGAAGTATGGCCGCAGTCTCCTTGCTGCATTTACTAACGCCAGAGCAATTTTTTCCAGAGGTTGATACCTTGTTTCTGGACCTCTTAATGCTCGGCTTGTAAAGTAGATGGGAAACTGCTTTAGGCCTTCTTCTCGTACAAGCACCGCGCTAATGGTTTGATCGGATGCCGCTAAGTATAAGAAAATCACTTCGGCATCTGTTGGAGCAGAGAGAATTGGAAGCTCGGCTAAATAACTTTTGAGCTCGTCAAAAGCCTTTTTCTGCTCGGCTCCCCACTCAAACTTTGGTGCCTTTTTTAACACTTTGAAGAACGGCAGTTGCTTTTCGGCTGCTTGGGAAAGGAATCTATTCAATGCGGCTAGACATCCAGTTAGTCTTTGCACATCGTGTATGGACTTCGGCATCGCCATGTTCTGAATAACTTGAACTTTTGAGGGATTTGCCTTGAGTCCGTCCTTTGAAACCCAACAACCCAGAAATTTTCCCGAATCTACCAAAAAAGTACATTTTTGGGGGTTGAGTTTGAGGTTGGCTTTTCGGAGCACGTCGAGAGTGGATTTGAGGTTGTCTTCGTACTCCGAAGTGCTTTTGCTTTTGACAACTATGTCGTCGACATACACTTCAACCTGTTTTCCGATTAGGTGCCGAAAAAGCTTGTCTACCATCCTTTGATAAGTGGCTCCGGCATTCTTTAAACCGAATGGCATCTTTTTATAAGCGAAAATGCCGAAATCGGTAATGAAAGCTGTTTTCGGAGCGTCACTCTCATCCATCAACACTTGGTGATATCCTTTGTATAAATCAAGAAAACAGAAAATTTCGAAGCCGATCAAAGCTTCTACTTTTTTATCTATATTCGGAAGGGGATAGCAATCTTTAGGACAGTGCTTGTTTAGATCGGTAAAATCTATGCACATCCGCCATCCTCCTTCTTTTTTCTTGATCATCACAGGATTGGCCACCCAAGAAGGATATTTCACCTCGAATAGTACATCCGCTTTTAGTAATTGGCGGACTTCGTCATGGATGACTTGGCTTCTTTCTGCCGCAAAGAGTCTTTGCTTCTGTTTTACTGGCCGGATTGAAGGATCAATATTTAACCGATGAGTGATTACCTCGGGGGGCACTCCGGTCATGTCCAACGGAGACCATGCAAAGACATCTTTGTACTCCTTGAGGAGCTGAATGGTCTTTTCCCGGAGTAGAGGCGTTCCTGCGAAGCCGATCTTGACCGTTCTGGATGGATCATCTTCGTATAACTGAACGGTCATTGAGTTCGGCTCTGAAGTGACTTCGGTCATCTCGCTTGCCTCTGACTCCGGTTGCTGTGATTGCTATGCTTGATAGTGCCGAACTGATTGCTCGGCACTTTTAAGCGCAATCTGCAGACATTCTTTTGCTCTCTTTTGATCACCTCGGATGACCGCTATCCCACCTTTAGTGGGGATCTTGATGGTGAGGTGATAAGTAGAGCAAACGGCCCGAACTGTGTTGAGCCAGTCTCTCCCCAGGATGATGTTGTACGGGGACCGAGCTTTCACCACAAAGAACTCGATCATCGTATTGGAGCTTGTAGGCGCTTTTCCCACCGTGATCGGAAGGCTGATAATACCTTCAGGGCGGGTGTCCTCCTGGGCGAAACTTTTCAGAGGAAGTGGAGCCGGACTGAGCCGAGCTGGATCCACTTCCATTTTATCGAAACATTCTTTAAAAAGAATGCTGACTGATGCTCCTGTATCCACAAATACTCTGTGGATCAGTTTGTTTGCCACTCCGGCTTGAATGACAATAGCGTCTTGGTGAGGAGAGATGGCTGGGACGGGATCGGCATCTGAAAATGTAATCACTTCGTCTTTCTTCAGCCTTTTATGTGTTGGCTCCTCTTGATTGGAACCTCTGCGTTCTGCTTTTAGGGACGACTTAGTCTTCCCGGCAGGGAGAGCATCAATAGTCTGGATTACTCCATCATATTGCGGCTCGTCGTCGTCTTCGGGATCCTCATGCCTTTTCGGATCCTGAGGATTGCAGTTCGCACCTCTCTGCCTTTTGTTCTTTTTCGGCTGCTTGCTTTGGTATTCTTTTAACGTTCCTGTTTTCACAAGAACATCAATACCTGCAGCCAAATTTCGGCACTCCTCGGTATCGTGACCGTGGGCTTGATGGAAGGAGCAATATTGATCCTGAGGTCGCCGCGCGGCTGATTTCGTCATCCGCTTTGGTTTTTCGAACATATCGGAATGTAGTTCGAAAATTTCCGCTCTTGACTTGTTTAATGGTACGAACTGAGCGGGCGGCTTCTCAGGATTGAGACGTGGCCCCAATCTGCCTTGTACCGGTGCCCTTTGAATTCTTTCAAAAGGAGTTCGGCGAGGAAGCACCTGGCCGCTTTGATCGGGCTTCTTTTTCTCTTCTCGGGATGAGCTGTCTAAAGACCGTTTTCGACGGTCTGCCTCATCCGCACGGGAAAACTGGTCCGCAATGTCCCACATTTCTTGAGCTGTTTGCGGACCGCACTCCACGAGCTTTCTGTAGAGAGCTCCGGGCAGGATTCCATTTTGGAATGCCGAAATGACAAGTAGATCGTTGAGATCATCTACTTGTAGGCATTCCTTGTGGAATCTCGTCATGAAGTCGCTGATCTTTTCGTCGCGACCTTGACGTATAGAAAGCAGCTGAGCCGAAGTGATCCGGGCTTCCGCTTTCTGAAAGAACCTCCTGTGGAAAGCATCCATTAGATCTCGGTAGGATCTAATGCTGCCTTGAGGAAGGCTGTCGAACCACCTTCTGGCGTTCCCGATGAGCAGCTCGGGGAACAGCTTGCACATATGGACCTCATTGAGACCCTGGTTCGCCATATTATACTGATAGCGTCCCAGGAAGTCATGAGGATCCACCAACCCGTCATAAGTTATTGACGGTGTCCGGTAGTTCCGCGGCAAAGGAGTTCGGGTGATATCGTCCGAGAACGGAGTCTTTAATGCTCCGTACATGGCGAACCCGACATCTCTTCGGTACGGAGGAGATGGAGTTCTCCTGTGGTTCCGGTACCGAGGAGGAACAGGAACATGTCGGGGTTGAGGATTCTTTCTCCTGGAAGACACGTCACTACTGCGGTAGTGACTTTCATGTCTGGATGAGGAGGGAGAATCCGCCGTTGTCTTCTCCGGCTGTTGGCTCTTCTGCAGGAAGGTTAAGAACTCATCCTGCTTCTCAGCCAAGAACAGCTTGATAGCTTCATTTAAATCGGGCTGCTGGGAAGACTCGGTGCGATGACTCCTGGAGTGGCTTGTTCCTTCTTCGTGAGAACCAGAGGTAAATGTCTCCCGAGGCCGTTTTTCAGACCTGCGAGCTGGACTAGCTTCCTCACGGTTATCACGAACGGTATTACGGGTAGTATGTGATCTGGTATGCATTTTTTTGGGGTGGAAAAAGGGTCAAAAATTCGCTTTATCACAAATTTGGTTCTCTGTTTCCCACAGACGGCGCCAGTGATGAATCCGCGAATTTTTGATGGTGATGAATGCAGGAAAATACAGATCACGACACAGAGATTTACGTGGTTCGATTTACTGAGGTAAATCTACGTCCACGGGAAGAAAAGAGGGCAGAGTTGTATTGCTTGATCTGTTTTCTACAGCTTACAATACAGACTTGCTATTTGATATCTTATCTCTAGAGAACTTAACAGAACTTAACCCTTTTCTATCTGATCTAAGTTCTATTTATACATTGAACCAAGATCGTGGTATGCAGCACCATTTACTAGGCAGTGGATGTCGTGGAGATCGTGGCGATCTTGCATGGGTCCACTATCCTGCATGAGTTAATGACTGCTTGACACCACTAAATAGATCGTGGGTGTAGTGGAGGTGGAAATCCTGCATGAGTCCACTATCTCCTAGTTCGGTCGAATACTGAGACCGAACTGCTGAATTATTGCCGAGCAGCTTTTGCCGATCTGAGAGTAGAGCTTGATGCCGACCTGAGAGCAGAGTTTGATTGGTTGGCTTTTACCGAGCTGTAGGCTGGGGCCGAACTCTTTGGTTGTGCCGAACTGAACTCTTTAGTCATGCCGGACTGATACTCTTTAGTCATGCCGAACTGATACTCTTTCTTGGGCTTTAGGCTGATGGGCTTTACTGCTGTTGGGCTTGTTTAGTACGTACTCCATCAAGTTGTATTGCTTGATCTGTTTTCTACAGCTTACAATACAGACTTGCTATTTGATATCTTATCTCTAGAGAACTTAACAGAACTTAACCCTTTTCTATCTGATCTAAGTTCTATTTATACATTGAACCAAGATCGTGGTATGCAGCACCATTTACTAGGCAGTGGATGTCGTGGAGATCGTGGCGATCTTGCATGGGTCCACTATCCTGCATGAGTTAATGACTGCTTGACACCACTAAATAGATCGTGGGTGTAGTGGAGGTGGAAATCCTGCATGAGTCCACTATCTCCTAGTTCGGTCGAATACTGAGACCGAACTGCTGAATTATTGCCGAGCAGCTTTTGCCGATCTGAGAGTAGAGCTTGATGCCGACCTGAGAGCAGAGTTTGATTGGTTGGCTTTTACCGAGCTGTAGGCTGGGGCCGAACTCTTTGGTTGTGCCGAACTGAACTCTTTAGTCATGCCGGACTGATACTCTTTAGTCATGCCGAACTGATACTCTTTCTTGGGCTTTAGGCTGATGGGCTTTACTGCTGTTGGGCTTGTTTAGTACGTACTCCATCACTACCCCCCCCGAAAAGCGAAGTGAATCACTTCGGCATTCTGGATAAAGGTACGGGGTAAGTTGATGTTTGTCCTCGGTCTGATGAAGTGAACTCTTCTTTGACCGGACTTGGTTTGTGTCCTAATTTGGCGAGTTTTATCGCTCGGATCGGACGTTCCGTTGTCCTAATTTGGGGATCGGACTTTCCCTTGTCCTAATTCGGCGAGTTTTATCGCGTGGATCGGACTTTCCCTTGTCCTAATTCAGGCAAGTTTTATCGCGTGAATCGGACTTTTGTTGCAGTTCGTTTCAGACGAAGTGCTTGATTTTTAAGCCGAATTGTGGTCTTGTATCCTCTTTAGAAGCTTGGACTTCACAATCGTTGGCTTATTGCAGTTCGTTTCAGACGAAGTGCTTGTTTCTTAAGCGGAATTGTGGTCTTGTATCCTCTTTAGAAGCTTGGACTTCACAATCGTTGGCTTATTGCAGCTCGTTTTAGACGAACTGCTTGTTTAAGCTGAATTGTGGTCTTGTATCCTCTTTAGAAGCTTTGACTCACAATCGTTGGCTTGTATATGTTCTAAAAAGGGGATCAGCCTTCGAAGAACAAGATACCTCAGTAACATTTGTAAGAGACGACACGCACATAGACAGACAAAACACACCTAGACAAATAAAAAGCACTTAGAGACAAAAACGCACAGAGACAAACAAAGACCAAGCAAACCAAAGAAAGCACATTGACCGAACAGGACTCAAGACTGACTGACCGGACTGTCTCTTACAAATGGAACTTCTTGAGGTTGGAAATGTGCCATGTTCGGGGTACCTGTTCTCCTGACATGTGAGCCAATTTGTAAGACCCTTTGCCGAGGACTTCTGACACCCGATACGGACCTTCCCATGTGGGTTCGAGCTTGCCCAGCTTTTCTGCTCGGCTTACTTCGTTGTTTCTCAAGACGAGATCTCCCACTTGAAATTGCAGCTTCTTCACCCTTTGGTTGTAATACCGGGCTACTTGCTCCTTGTACTTGGCTGCTTTTATGCATGCCAATTCTCTTCTTTCTTCGGCAAGATCTAGCTCGGCTCTCAGTCCGTCGTCATTCATTTCTGCTGAGAAGTTTAGAGTTCGGGGACTGGGTATGCCGATCTCCACCGGAATCACGGCTTCAGTGCCGTACACAAGACTGTACGGAGTTTCACCGTTGGAGGTTGTGGGTGTAGTTCGGTAGGACCATAGGACTTGAGGGAGATTTTCTACCCATTGTCCTTTGGCTTGTTCTAACCGAGCTTTTAACCCTTTCACCAGGATACGATTTGTTACCTCCGTTTGTCCGTTTGCTTGTGGATGAGAGACCGAAGTGAACCGCTGTTGAATATTCAGCTCTTGGCACCAATTCTTGAACGTCTTGTCGGTGAACTGAGTCCCGTTATCCGAGATGAGGATGTGGGGTATGCCAAATCGGCACACTATGTTCTTCCAGACGAAATCCAATGCCTTTGAGCTCGTTATCGTAGCTAATGGTTCAGCCTCCACCCACTTCGTGAAGTAGTCCACGGCAACGATAAGGAATTTCATTTGCCGAGGAGCTTGAGGAAGTGGTCCCACTATGTCTATGCCCCATTGCATGAAAGGCCAAGGGCTTTGCATAGTGTATAGATCGGTCTGCGGCATCCTTGGGACATTTGCATGAATTTGGCACTTCGTACACTTCTTGACGAGCTGCACTGCCTCTTGTACCATGGTTGGCCAATAATATCCCCATCTCAGAACTTTTTTAGCTAAAGCTCTGGCTCCGATGTGGCTACCGCACGATCCTTCATGAACTTCTCTGAGGATGTAGTCCGTCTCTTCTGGTCCTACGCACCGCAATAACGGCTGGAGGTAAGACTTTCTAAAGAGGACTCCTTCATGAAGTTCGTACCGAAGTGCTCGGCACGTGATCTTCCGAGCTTCTCTCTTATCCTCGGGCAATTGTCCTTGATCCAGATACTGCAAGATCGGCGTCATCCAGTTCGGCGAGCTGGATACTGAATGTACCTCGGCTTCATCAATGCTTCGATGCATTAATTCTTCCGCCTTTGAGCTCGGATCTGAGGCCAACTTACTTAAGGTATCTGCTCGGCTATTTTCCGCTCTGGGAATGCGGATTATCCGAAAATAGGAGAAACTTCGGCTGATGCTTTGCGCTTTGTCCAAATACTTCTTCATTCTCTCGTCACGAGCTTCACTTGTACCCAACATGTGATTTACTATGACTTGTGAATCACAATGGACTTTGAGAGATTTGACGAGCAGACTTTGCGCTAACTGGAGTCCGGCCAGGAGGGCTTCGTACTCGGCTTCATTATTAGTAGTGGGGAATAGGAACCGAAGTGAGTAGGTTACCTCGTGTCCGTCGGGAGCGACAAGTAAAATACCAGCTCCACTTCCCATCTTGTTTGAAGCTCCATCTACGAATCCGCTCCAGCAGTCCGGCGGCTCTACTTCGGATTCCAAGGGCTGTGCTAGTTCGGCATTGGCAGAATTTTTCTGTTCGGCAATGACAGGGATTGCTTGATCGAACTTGGCCTCTGCAAGAAAATCTGCCAAGGCTTGTCCCTTGATGGCTTTCCGAGGTAGGTACTCGATTGAGTGTTCTCCCAGCTCTATGGCCCATTTGGCGGTTCTGCCTGATGCTTCTGGCTTGGTCAAAACTTGCCGAAGAGGCAGATCGGTTAAGACGCATACCTTGTGAGCATAGAAGTATGGCCGCAGTCTCCTTGCTGCATTTACTAACGCCAGAGCAATTTTTTCCAGAGGTTGATACCTTGTTTCTGGACCTCTTAATGCTCGGCTTGTAAAGTAGATGGGAAACTGCTTTAGGCCTTCTTCTCGTACAAGCACCGCGCTAATGGTTTGATCGGATGCCGCTAAGTATAAGAAAATCACTTCGGCATCTGTTGGAGCAGAGAGAATTGGAAGCTCGGCTAAATAACTTTTGAGCTCGTCAAAAGCCTTTTTCTGCTCGGCTCCCCACTCAAACTTTGGTGCCTTTTTTAACACTTTGAAGAACGGCAGTTGCTTTTCGGCTGCTTGGGAAAGGAATCTATTCAATGCGGCTAGACATCCAGTTAGTCTTTGCACATCGTGTATGGACTTCGGCATCGCCATGTTCTGAATAACTTGAACTTTTGAGGGATTTGCCTTGAGTCCGTCCTTTGAAACCCAACAACCCAGAAATTTTCCCGAATCTACCAAAAAAGTACATTTTTGGGGGTTGAGTTTGAGGTTGGCTTTTCGGAGCACGTCGAGAGTGGATTTGAGGTTGTCTTCGTACTCCGAAGTGCTTTTGCTTTTGACAACTATGTCGTCGACATACACTTCAACCTGTTTTCCGATTAGGTGCCGAAAAAGCTTGTCTACCATCCTTTGATAAGTGGCTCCGGCATTCTTTAAACCGAATGGCATCTTTTTATAAGCGAAAATGCCGAAATCGGTAATGAAAGCTGTTTTCGGAGCGTCACTCTCATCCATCAACACTTGGTGATATCCTTTGTATAAATCAAGAAAACAGAAAATTTCGAAGCCGATCAAAGCTTCTACTTTTTTATCTATATTCGGAAGGGGATAGCAATCTTTAGGACAGTGCTTGTTTAGATCGGTAAAATCTATGCACATCCGCCATCCTCCTTCTTTTTTCTTGATCATCACAGGATTGGCCACCCAAGAAGGATATTTCACCTCGAATAGTACATCCGCTTTTAGTAATTGGCGGACTTCGTCATGGATGACTTGGCTTCTTTCTGCCGCAAAGAGTCTTTGCTTCTGTTTTACTGGCCGGATTGAAGGATCAATATTTAACCGATGAGTGATTACCTCGGGGGGCACTCCGGTCATGTCCAACGGAGACCATGCAAAGACATCTTTGTACTCCTTGAGGAGCTGAATGGTCTTTTCCGGAGTAGAGGCGTTCCTGCGAAGCCGATCTTGACCGTTCTGGATGGATCATCTTCGTATAACTGAACGGTCATTGAGTTCGGCTCTGAAGTGACTTCGGTCATCTCGCTTGCCTCTGACTCCGGTTGCTGTGATTGCTATGCTTGATAGTGCCGAACTGATTGCTCGGCACTTTTAAGCGCAATCTGCAGACATTCTTTTGCTCTCTTTTGATCACCTCGGATGACCGCTATCCCACCTTTAGTGGGGATCTTGATGGTGAGGTGATAAGTAGAGCAAACGGCCCGAACTGTGTTGAGCCAGTCTCTCCCCAGGATGATGTTGTACGGGGACCGAGCTTTCACCACAAAGAACTCGATCATCGTATTGGAGCTTGTAGGCGCTTTTCCCACCGTGATCGGAAGGCTGATAATACCTTCAGGGCGGGTGTCCTCCTGGGCGAAACTTTTCATAGGAAGTGGAGCCGGACTGAGCCGAGCTGGATCCACTTCCATTTTATCGAAACATTCTTTAAAAAGAATGCTGACTGATGCTCCTGTATCCACAAATACTCTGTGGATCAGTTTGTTTGCCACTCCGGCTTGAATGACAATAGCGTCTTGGTGAGGAGAGATGGCTGGGACGGGATCGGCATCTGAAAATGTAATCACTTCGTCTTTCTTCAGCCTTTTATGTGTTGGCTCCTCTTGATTGGAACCTCTGCGTTCTGCTTTTAGGGACGACTTAGTCTTCCCGGCAGGGAGAGCATCAATAGTCTGGATTACTCCATCATATTGCGGCTCGTCGTCGTCTTCGGGATCCTCATGCCTTTTCGGATCCTGAGGATTGCAGTTCGCACCTCTCTGCCTTTTGTTCTTTTTCGGCTGCTTGCTTTGGTATTCTTTTAACGTTCCTGTTTTCACAAGAACATCAATACCTGCAGCCAAATTTCGGCACTCCTCGGTATCGTGACCGTGGACTTGATGGAAGGAGCAATATTGATCCTGAGGTCGCCGCGCGGCTGATTTCGTCATCCGCTTTGGTTTTTCGAACATATCGGAATGTAGTTCGAAAATTTCCGCTCTTGACTTGTTTAATGGTACGAACTGAGCGGGCGGCTTCTCAGGATTGAGACGTGGCCCCAATCTGCCTTGTACCGGTGCCCTTTGAATTCTTTCAAAAGGAGTTCGGCGAGGAAGCACCTGGCCGCTTTGATCGGGCTTCTTTTTCTCTTCTCGGGATGAGCTGTCTAAAGACCGTTTTCGACGGTCTGCCTCATCCGCACGGGAAAACTGGTCCGCAATGTCCCACATTTCTTGAGCTGTTTGCGGACCGCACTCCACGAGCTTTCTGTAGAGAGCTCCGGGCAGGATTCCATTTTGGAATGCCGAAATGACAAGTAGATCGTTGAGATCATCTACTTGTAGGCATTCCTTGTGGAATCTCGTCATGAAGTCGCTGATCTTTTCGTCGCGACCTTGACGTATAGAAAGCAGCTGAGCCGAAGTGATCCGGGCTTCCGCTTTCTGAAAGAACCTCCTGTGGAAAGCATCCATTAGATCTCGGTAGGATCTAATGCTGCCTTGAGGAAGGCTGTCGAACCACCTTCTGGCGTTCCCGATGAGCAGCTCGGGGAACAGCTTGCACATATGGACCTCATTGAGACCCTGGTTCGCCATATTATACTGATAGCGTCCCAGGAAGTCATGAGGATCCACCAACCCGTCATAAGTTATTGACGGTGTCCGGTAGTTCCGCGGCAAAGGAGTTCGGGTGATATCGTCCGAGAACGGAGTCTTTAATGCTCCGTACATGGCGAACCCGACATCTCTTCGGTACGGAGGAGATGGAGTTCTCCTGTGGTTCCGGTACCGAGGAGGAACAGGAACATGTCGGGGTTGAGGATTCTTTCTCCTGGAAGACACGTCACTACTGCGGTAGTGACTTTCATGTCTGGATGAGGAGGGAGAATCCGCCGTTGTCTTCTCCGGCTGTTGGCTCTTCTGCAGGAAGGTTAAGAACTCATCCTGCTTCTCAGCCAAGAACAGCTTGACAGCTTCATTTAAATCGGGCTGCTGGGAAGACTCGGTGCGATGACTCCTGGAGTGGCTTGTTCCTTCTTCGTGAGAACCGGAGGTAAATGTCTCCCGAGGCCGTTTTTCAGACCTGCGAGCTGGACTAGCTTCCTCACGGTTATCACGAACGGTATTACGGGTAGTATGTGATCTGGTATGCATTTTTTTGGGGTGGAAAAAGGGTCAAAAATTCGCTTTATCACAAATTTGGTTCTCTGTTTCCCACAGACGGCGCCAGTGATGAATCCGCGAATTTTTGATGGTGATGAATGCAGGAAAATACAGATCACGACACAGAGATTTACGTGGTTCGATTTACTGAGGTAAATCTACGTCCACGGGAAGAAAAGAGGGCAGAGTTGTATTGCTTGATCTGTTTTCTACAGCTTACAATACAGACTTGCTATTTGATATCTTATCTCTAGAGAACTTAACAGAACTTAACCCTTTTCTATCTGATCTAAGTTCTATTTATACATTGAACCAAGATCGTGGTATGCAGCACCATTTACTAGGCAGTGGATGTCGTGGAGATCGTGGCGATCTTGCATGGGTCCACTATCCTGCATGAGTTAATGACTGCTTGACACCACTAAATAGATCGTGGGTGTAGTGGAGGTGGAAATCCTGCATGAGTCCACTATCTCCTAGTTCGGTCGAATACTGAGACCGAACTGCTGAATTATTGCCGAGCAGCTTTTGCCGATCTGAGAGTAGAGCTTGATGCCGACCTGAGAGCAGAGTTTGATTGGTTGGCTTTTACCGAGCTGTAGGCTGGGGCCGAACTCTTTGGTTGTGCCGAACTGAACTCTTTAGTCATGCCGGACTGATACTCTTTAGTCATGCCGAACTGATACTCTTTCTTGGGCTTTAGGCTGATGGGCTTTACTGCTGTTGGGCTTGTTTAGTACGTACTCCATCAACTTGCGTCAGCTCCCTCCGCCTAGTCCTCCGTCGGGAAGCTCCTTCCTCTAGAGCTAAGTCTCTTTCCCCACTTCCCCTTTACTTATTGTTATTTGGTTGTGGATTCTTGGTTGAGTCTCGGTGGCGTGTGAAACTGGGGATTTGGTCATAGTGTTCTAAAGTTGTGATTTTTCTGGTAGAGGGACTCGATCACTGGAATTGATCTTTGGCAATTACAGTTCTGATTTTGCACTTGGGAGCATTTAGCTTACTCGAGAGAGAGAAAGGGATGGAATCTTTGCTCACATCCTTCTCTATGCCTACTTCCCAAAATAGCAACCTTCTCTATGCCTACTTCCCAAAATAGCAACCTTCATCTTATTGGTTCTTGTTCTCCTTTTTTTTTTGGTAAGAGTTGGAAAGTATATGGAAAGTAGAGTACATAGGAAATGGTCGTCTCTTTTGATCATGTAAGCATTTGTACTATTTGTATCTCCATCATCCTTGTATTTTTATTCTGCCCATCTAATAAAAGCATATCCTTTACTTTTATTCTTGAATAAATTTCCTTGCACTTTGTTTCTCTCAACAATAATACTTAATTTATTCCAACGTCGGAAATTACAACTAAAATTCTACGTCTTCTAAACGAGAATTAATTAAGCTAATAAATTCGATTTATCTCGAAAGAAATGAATGAAATTCTGGGGCGTCACAGAACATGATTATCTCACCAGAATGACTAATTGGAAATTAGTCCTTATGACAAAATAAAACTGAATGATTGCATCCTTTGTTTTATAGTCATAAATTGAGTTCATTATTTAACCATTGTTGTGATCTCTAAAAATACTTTCTTTGGAAGTCCAAAAGTATTTCTAATTTTAATAGTTAAATGGAAAACCTTTAAACGTTATTAGAGTTTTGAAAGTTGTGCAAATCACCACTCCTTTCATAATAGGATGTGAGCCCTTTTAACTCTATCGAGCATTACCTTAATTCTATTTATGAATATTCTATGAGACAAAATTTAGCTCTCACTTTTAAAAGTAGAAAAATAGAAGTCTCAATATTATGTAAGCTATTAAAACAATTTAAATAGTGTCTGGAGTTAAATTCATCCTAGTTTAATAAAATGAGCTATAAAGCTCTTATTAAACACTTAGAATTTAATTATTCATTAAGAAAATCTCCACTATTTTAATTATCACTTTCACAACAAAATAAATAAAACATCAACTATTCAAATAGTTACCTCTTGGCTTGGAACATTAAAATAAATTTTAATGTGCACACTATATTTACTATACAAGAATTTATAGTATTTAAAATAAATAATTTTCTTGTGACTAGTTGAATTAATTTACTTGTCTTGTAATCAATTATTGCGATTATTTTTCTTATATCTTTATTTGAACAAACACGATCATAAGATCATTTTATTTTGCTTTGAATCCATGTCGAACATAAATGTTCTATTGATTTATTGACAGAATAATGGTTCAAAAACTTAAGGATTAAAGAAACTTAATAATCAACATAACTTAGAAGTGAAACTTCTTAATAATTGATTCAACAAGTATAACCACAAGTAAACGTTTTGATATTAAACCTCGTTTCATTCGATGTCATAAGTAATCGGATAATCAAAAATTCATTTTTCTAATAATGCAAGCATTATAAAACGATATTGATAATCCAAAACGACAATTGATAATCTAGGAATATAATTCCACATCAATGATCTCATATGATATCAAGAACAAAGAATTCATAAATATCAAAAACCCAAATTCAACAATTGTAAATAAAAGCAAAAATAAACTTCTTCTGATTTGAACATGGTCATCTCAAAGACCACCCCTCTTCTTCATCTCTGCTTGAGCACTTACAAGCTTGTTATAAAGCTCCAGAATTGAAATCGTTTTGTCGCTAAACAAAATTTCATCTCTGACTTCATTAAAGCTATCTGGAAGTCCATCAAGGATCATTATCTACTGGGTTTCTAGGTCAATTTCCTCCGCCTCCTCCTCCTCCCCCCCCCCCCCCCACCCCCCCCGACAAGAGAAGTTCATCAAAATAGCCATGCTTGACTAGGACGTAATTGCCCACGTCTTGGCCATCTTTTAGTACCTCATTCCTCAAATGCTTCATAGCAAGTCCAGCTCTTGCCTTGGAGGAAACTTCTTTAAACCACTTAGGTTTGTTGATCAATGGCCTATTGGGTTCGTCAAACCTCTCAAGGGCATTGCCAATAGTGGCCAACCAAAACCCCTTGTGATGACAATCCGCGGTATACCATCGAGCGTGCAATTCCTTGTCCTCATCTTGTAGATGGAATGTAGGAGGGCGGTCCTCACTGAGAACCAACTTCAAGTCATTGACCAAGAGGTCAACATCAAGTCTATTTTTCCATCCCTTACATAATTCAGAATCATGCTTCCTCGAACTAAGTAGCGCATAATAAATATCCCAAGTAGTAATCATATTTCGTTCAAGCTGAGAATAAACACCAATAATATAAACATGTAAAATTTCATGGAATTGCAAATAACCACAAATCAATTCATCCATTTTACATCCACAAAAATCAAGCACAAACGTTCTTCAACGAGGAAGTCGTGTCATATTCATGCAAGAAATTCATTAGTTTTACTGGCCACAATGTCGATAGATAGTCTAGAGACCATAAGAATGGCATGGCTGACTAACATTGCTAAAGCGTTTTAACCATAAAATTAAGCACTAAGGATTCATCACTTGTGCGTGAACTCCTCTAAAGAAAGGTCGAACCGGACAAGCACCTCCTCCTATAGCTCCCTCTAAGCATTATTAAAATACAAGTCCTTATAATTTCGCAGCAATATCACTCCGGTAAAGACCAGTCGCGATATTACTGAAAAACTAATTTTACGATTTTAATAACCTTTATCTAGATAAATCTAAACATACAAACTGGTAATGTTCCTCCCGTAAAGACAGGCCGGTCACTACTTCGTACTTAGATCAATTTTATGGAGGCCATATACAAACGTGTTGTAATTATCGCTTCATATTTTCGGATTGGTGGTTTTAATAGTTTAATTATCACTTAAGTAGATTTGGCATGCATCCACATTCAAAGTGTAATTAAACATGTACTAGCTATGCATGTAATGTAACAAGTACATAGGCGATGCTCGAGTTAAACTAGATTTTAACAAATAAAATCATAACTCAAATTAAATATCCATCAATCATCATTAAAACATGTAAACACTAACAAATAGTTCACATAACCATAATGACGAAACTTGATTATTTAATTAAGCATCTAATATATAGATAGAATTAGAATCCTATCTTCAAATAAACAAGATTATCTAGACATTAAGTCTAATCTTAAGTAATCATACATTATTAATTTAAACAACGTATCTTGATTATTAGTTACTACCTTTTAATTTACTTAGAATTTACTTAGATAGAAAAATCCATCATTATCCTAAAATTAATGTCTAGGTGTATATCGTAAAAGATTAGCAAGTCTTAATTTAAATGCCCACTTGGATATATAAAATCCGCATTTATCCAATCAAGACTAAATCCATTTAAAACACACCAATTAAATTCGAGAATTAAAATTTCCATAGCTTTCATAAAATCATATGATAAGAAAAAATTTGTTACATCTTTAATTTATAATGATGTTTTCTAGATGAAAAAATTCACCTTCATCAAAGATTAAAGACAAATTTCAACTTGAATAAATAATTAAGGATTTTAATAGAAAAATTAATGTTATACGAATTTCTCATACCTTTAAATTAATTTGATGTTATCTAGATGAAACAAATTCACCTTCATCAAAATTAAAGATAAAATTCAAATTTTAAACTAGGAATTGAATTCCAATTAAAATCCGATTAACTATTTCAAACTTTTAATAATTTAGGATTTTAGTAGCATGTCAATGCTAAATGAATTTCTCACTTGTTTAATTAAATGACGTTTTCAAGATGAAATAAAATTCACCTACGTCAAATTAAAGACAAAATTTAAATTTTAAACTAGGAATTGGATTCCAATTAAAATCGATTTAATTATCAAATATGCAATTTTCAAAATTTTGAGGTTTTAAAACAATTGAAAAACTTATGTCTTTTCCTTAGGTATATTTCTAGGAAATAATTCCATAACACACCAATTAAAATAAATACAATTTCAATTAAACCTTAAAATAAAACATGAAAGCACATCTAGAGAATATTCTTTAAAATTCCATCCTATTATGGAAATGCCAAAAATTAGATCAATCAAATATTGAATTTCCTTATGTTAATTATCATGATATTATCTATATGGAAAGAATCCATCAAAATCAATTAATTAACAAATTAAATCAATTATTGAACTAATTATTCCCATTGGCAATTTTAAAGAAAGCAACAAATCTCTTTTAAATTGGAATCTTAAACAAATTTTTTATTCCAATTTACCACAAGTTATAGAATTATTCTAGGTTTAGGATTTTAAACCAAAACTATAAATTACTTCTGCACTAAGAAACGAATTTGAAAACGAAGAACGAGACAACGCGACCAAAACCCTAATTAGGGTTTGGACTGCCATTGGGCCTCGCAGCAGCCACTGCTGCCGCGTCTGGCCTCCGCCGCCTCCTGCGACTGCCGGCGCTGCTCCCACTGCAGCGCCGTAGCTGCTGCTGACCGCCACCCCTCCGTCGCTCCCACTGGAGCGCCGCCGCTGTCCGGCAACGAGGACCGCCGCTGGAGCAGCTCCTCGCAACGCCGTCTCTGGCCAGATTTCACGGCTACTGCTGCTGTCCGAAAACAGCGCAGCCGCTGACTGTGGCTTCCGGCGTACTCAAGAGACGTCGCAGCTGCCACTGAAGGCGACACATCTGCTGCCCGGCTGCTGTTCGGAGATGGAGTAGCTGCTCCCCATCGGCAATACAGCCACTGGCGCTCAAGGGACGTCGAGGACAGCCCCTCCGCCTTCGCCCGAAGGCGAAGCAGCTGCTGACCGCTCGGAGACGTGGCTGTCCAACGAGAACAGCCCCACTGCAGTCGCCCGAAGACGACGCAGCCGCTGCTGCTGCTCGGAGTTGCTGCTGTCAGCCCCTCGCTGGCTGCATTGGCTGCCGGGAAAGCAAACTGCCGCTGTCCGAAGACTACGGCTGGTGCCCGGTGAAGACGCCGCCGCCGCCAGCCACCGTCACTGCCTCGCTCAGCCGGATCTGGATCGACAATCCCCGAAAAGCCAAGATCCACAGCCCGGTATTTGAACACACCTAGGGTTTAACCCTTGTGTTCCTTTGTTCGTTTTCGATTTAATTAACTTGATTAATCGTTGTTGCTTCACTTGATTGCGATCTTAAATCGTAATTAATCGTTTCTCAATTGTAACAATCACTTATGTTCACACCAATATGCACATTTAAACTTCAAGCTTTTTAGCAATTTAAATTGTTCTAGCATATTAAGAACATAAAACTATAGATTTAGAATATTCTTGTGAAAAACTTGAATTAGATTCAAGATTCATAATATTCTTTCATCGATCCAAGTATTCAATCATGGACCACTTTATTTCTTGATTCAAACACATACATTCACTTAAACACCAATCATGGACCACTTTATTTCTTGATTCAAACACATACATATATGTAATCTTTCAAACATATAATCTAGTATATATTACTTAGAATATAGATGTTCATCATAGATCTAGAATATTCTTGTAGATCTTAGGATTTAAATCCAATAATCTCAATATTCAATCATCGATCTAGAACATCATATCATAGATCCGAAATAAATTCAAGAAAAACATAGATCCAACACATATTATAAACATATAACATGTAATTGCATGTATTTCGAAAAACCCAAGCTTTTACACTAATATTTTCAAAAATTTCAATTAATCAAATACATAATCGGAGCCTAAAAATTGGCTCTGATACCAACTGTTAGGACTACCGCAGCGGAAGACACGAAAAACAAACATGTCCTTACGGATGTATTTAGGTGATTATGCATCCGATTCCAATTTCATGCAATTATTCTAGATCTATAGATGAAACACATCAAAACACATACAACATGCAATTTTGACGAACATATGATATTTTTTATTTTTTTACAAAACGCACAGTCCAACCGGACTTGCATGATAAAAAATGATAGAGTATCGAGGTGTCCCACCACATACGGAAGGATACCGTTCTACTCTTGTCCGTCGCCTTAAATACTCGAACATATGATTGCTACCTCTTGATCCATCATAGGATTGACGTTGCTAGCTGCACTACCCGGAGATCCTTGATTTATCGACCACGAATCTTCTATACTATTCCCACGTCCTTGATTATTCATCCGTGTGGGCGGATCTCGAAGAATAAAAAATAGTCTAGATGAGATCTAGGAAGAACACTACACCAAACAATCTATCTCGATTCAATTCTTTGGATTAGAATGAACAAGAAGAAGCATAACAAAAACCCTAGATCTCCCTACTATGATGGCTCGAAAATTGAGGCAAAGGAGAGAGAAACCGATTTCTCGGCGGCTAGGGTTAGGGTTTGGAGTTGTCTTGTGTGTTGTGGAGTGCTAGGGTTTCCACATCTCATCACTATTTATAAGAAGACTTGTTGGGCTAGGATGAGGATCCATGGAATGATTTAGATGTTGAGCTCACCCATTAGATAAATATCTAATTAAATCAAATGATCCATGATTTAATATATTATCAATGTAATATTATTTTGTTCCACTAAAGAATAATATTGCACTCCCATCTAAATCACCAAATTACAAATAACTTAGGTCCATTTTATTTTATAATATTTACCGTTTTTAAGATTATCTTAATCCATCAATTTAATTCTTTTGTCTGTTACATGACTTGAATTAAATTAATTCTCCAAAGATTTTTCTAGTTTGAAACTTTATTTATTATTCGTGGAAATAAATTCCAACTGCGCAGATTTCTGAATAATAAATTCTTTTTTCAAACACCTCTTGGGGATTTAATCATACCACACCGGGCACGCGAATTCTATGAAATAATATTCTAATACCTTCATGTTATTCAATTACTACCACCCAAGATATCATGTTTGAGTTATGTACAAACTCTCATATATTGATAAGTCAAAGTGGCGTTTGATTAAATAAACAATATTGATATTAATTTCATAGACTAGAAAGTACTAAAATTTCTGAAATATATTCCTTCAGTAGATAACAATAAAGAATACATTTCGTATTAGATCCTTTCAATGCTTTACCACACCGGTGTTACTAATATCTTTTTAGGTAAGAGAAAATTATCACAAACACCGCAACCATACCAATGGGTAGCCAAAAGCCTATCTAGGTTGTGAATACGTTTTTCTTCTTAGTAGATCTGGCCAAGTCCCCTACTGGAAAACTCATGAGGATTCATCGAATTTCTCTACTTTGACCTTCTTAGTAAGAAGCCTTAGACTTGTTTATTATATTTCAATAAATAAACCATTATATTATATTATTTATTCTCATAATTAGATAAACAAGTGAACGTGACGTTTCTCATATACATGCACAAACTGACTGTACAAAGGCATGTACGCTCGAAGTATCTTTTAGTATACAAACCCCAACACCATCCACACCATGTTGGCATAATGATGTCGTGTACCATACCATTAACTTTTTGACAAATGGAATAAATAAGGCCAACATGCCACATTGATTGCACATACTTAATAAACTAACGGTGCAATAAGAAACGCCCCCATTTGCTCATTTTATGGAAACTCTATAAGAAACCCCCCATTTGCTCATTTTATGGAAACTCTGCTTGAATATGGAAATTTTCATATGAAATTGGTGTTCCATATACTATTCCAATATATACAGATGTACATTGATCTCATAATATAATATTATATTACTTATAAAACAGTATTCATATTGCATTACTTTCACGTAAGGAAAAAAAGTCATACTACAACTCTTTGATAATACTACTATTTAAAATTTTATGGGTAAAACCTTCTTTTCCTTGTTTTATATATATACAAAAAATTTAAACCAATAAAACTTATGACTATAACTTGTAGCATAATAAATTACTCCTGTATTTTTTTTTCTTTTTAGTAGCATATAAAATTTCAAGATTTTAAAACAATAAAAATAGAAAATAAAAAATGAAATATTCTTATATTATTTCATAGTATAGAATAGCACGAAGGTTGCCGAAAAGTTTAATCCTGTCAAAACTTCAACAGTAGCTAGTACATAACACAATTCTCACTTTATAAACATAAAAAAATATACTATTTCAAATTTGAAGCTATCGAAATAAAAATTAAACTTATATAAATTTAACAAAATTCTAAATATCCTAATTTTATTATAATTCCATTCTAATAATCATAAAACAAAGAAAAATAACAAAGATAACACTGAATTGGTAATGGATTACAGTTCTCACATAAAATAATTTCATGAATTTTAAATTTGGTTTTCCTATTATACGAATATTATGAATGATAAATTTAACAAAATTCTGAATATCCTAGTACTACTTATTAATCAGTTGAATATTATGGTTTTTTATCTGGGCTTCATTTATATTGCGTATCACTATCAGCCCAAGTTGAGGCTTATCAGGCTAGAGAGAGCTAATATCAGCCCATGATGGAAACCATTAATGATCTTATCATCATTAAAAAATCTGTAAATAAATTATCAAATAGGCATGCAATTTGAGAAATTGCATTAATACTAAATATCCCGTATGTAAATGAATATCGATGAGATCAGATATGCAATCTATATTATTGACCCACAAGCTTAACTACTTAATAATTTTACCACTATAAAATATATTGTAAAATATATTGTAATCCTTCTTCAATTTCTCTCATCAGAATTTTTTTTTTATTTTTAAAAGTTAACAGAAGATGTCTCGCGTTTTTTCTCTCTTGGTGCTCATTGGTTTCTTGGTTCTTATTGTTACCCCATCTCTTGCTCGCGATTTAGATGACGGCATCATTGTTAGATTCGAATTTTAGTGAAGGTTCCGGAGATGATGAGATGTTGAATATTGAATCGCTCAAGCATCACCGCCACCGTGTTAAGGACGTTCTCCTCAACGAGCCGATGAACTTACTTCTTGCGATGTGGCAGCAATCGAATCCTCGACAAACTCGAAGATGGGATCGCGAAGTTGCTGTTGCGGCGGACGTTCTCCGCGTGGCAGCAATTAAGCGTGGATTGTTTGTTTCACAAGCTAGGTTTAGAGTAAAAATTTCATTCATTGAAAATAATTGTTGAACGAAACCCTCTATTTATAAGACTAAAACCCTAGGGCGATTCGACCTAACCTAGGCATTCGGGAAAGAATCGCAAAGAAAACCCGAACGGGGCTTATAGTTTTGGCCCGACTCAATTTACTTAAAACTACCGTAAATAATAAAGAAAAAACCAAAAATAAACAATTACCAAAAATAACTAAGCTAAAACTAACGTTCCTTTACTTCTTGAATTTGCTTGGGCGCTTCAGCTTGTCCCGAGGCCTTAATGTCCTTGTCGTCACCGCGTCGGCCGTCCCTCGAGCCGGTCTTGCGTGCTCTATTTCCTGCTGCACCACCGACTCCGTCTCCTCCTCAACATGCCTATTCTCCTCTTGCACCGGAGGTGTTATCGGGGCACTCGTATCAACCCCCCCTCCGTTAAGAATCACCTTGTCCCCAAGGTGAATATCGGGAAACCGTCTCCCAATTTCCTCCAACGGCTCCCAAGTGGGCGAGGCGTCGTCATCTTCCCACTTCACGAGCACCTGTTTTTCCGGCTTCCCGTCGCGCCAACTGACGCGGTCCTCTAAAAGGGCCACCGGTCGTACCACTGGTCTTGCTCCCACAAAGTCAGCCGGAAGCTTAACGCCGTCCACATTCCCGGTACCAGCGACAAATTCTCGTAAAAGGCTCACGTGGAAGACGTTGTGAATTCGACTCCCTTCCGGGAGGCGTAGTCTGTATGCCACCGGTCCAATCCTCTCCATAATCTCAAAAGGGCCATAAAAGCGAGGGGCTAGTTTTGCGGATATCGGTTTAGCAACCGAATGCTGGCGATATGGTTGCAATTTTAACCAAACCACATCCCCGACCTCAAATTCGACGTGACGACGATGGCGGTTGGCTCCCTCCATCATCCTTTGTTGCGCCCGCTGAAGGCTACGTCGCAGAGTCACCAGCAATTCCCCCCGCTCTCGGATCATCTCCGCAACGTTAGGAGGTGTCTTCACCGACGGCGGAGATGCCACCAAAGAAGGTGGGTGTCTCCCGTACAAAGCTCGGTAAGGTGACGTCCCTAGACCCGAGTGATGAAAACAATTTAAGGAGAGCTCTGCCCACGGAAGAAAATTCGCCCATTTGGATGGTTTATCCGCAGTAAAGGCCCGCAAATATTGCTCCAATCCCCGATTCCGAACTTCCGTTTGACCATCTGACTGCGGGTGGTAGGCCGTAGAGAAATGTAGCTTAGTGCCGCTCAACCGCATCATTTCTTCCCAAGTCGCATTTAAGAAAACCGAATCCCTATCCGAAACCAAGGTCTTAGGGAAACCATGGTGCCGGACCACGGTATTAACAAACAACTGGGCTACTCGTAGAGCGTCAAACTTGGTGGGAAGAGGCGCAAAATGGGCATACTTTGATAGCCTATCAACCACCACCATAATAGATGTATATCCACGGGATTGGGGTAGCCCCGTGATGAAGTCCATAGATACATCCTCCCAAACTTGTGATGGCACTGGAAGGGGCTGCAATAACCCTGCCGGCTTCTGCGTGGAGTATTTCGTGGATTGACACACAACACATTCGTCCACAAACTTGGCAACATCCTTGCGCATCTTTGGCCAAAAGAACCCTGCTGCTAGAAGACGGAACGTCCTCTCGTGGCCAGGATGGCCTGCAAGGGGCGAGCTGTGGTGTTCCTCCAATAAAGAATGCTTAGCCTTGGAATCTGCGCTCACCAGCACCCTGCGATTATAGTAGATTAAGCCGTCCGCCCATGCCAGATGCCGCAGAGCCTCCCCTATTTTGATTTTACCGGCCAATTCCACTAGCTCAGGCCGGGACGCGGTCTCGTCGCGCAACACGCGCATAACATCGGGAATTGGCTTCGCAACGGTGACAAGAAACTGAACTGCTCCATCGTCCGGGGCAGCGTTGTTCTCCCCGGCAGGCGGGCTAGGCAGTACCGTCCCCTCGGGCTGGCCATCTTCTGATTCGTGTTGACGTGACAGCGCATCGGCTGCCTTATTTGTGATGCCCCGTTTATATTCAATCACAAATTTGTATCCCATAAGTTTCCGGACATAAAGTTGTTGGTCCGGAGTCTGAACCACTTGCTGGAATAAATCCTTGAGACTTTTCTGATCTGTTCGAATAATGAATTCACGTCCCAAGAGATATTGACGCCACTTCTGCACGGCCTCGACAATGGCATATAATTCCTTATGATATGTCGAGGCGATCCGGCGCCGAGGACCCAGCTTCTTGCTGAAGAACGCAATAGGGTGGTCGCGCTGCATTAAAACCGCGCCAATCCCCACATCCGATGCATCTGTTTCCACACAAAATGGCAATCCAAAGTCTGGAAGTTGCAAAACTGGGGCCGACGTCATTGCCTTCTTGAGTGCTGCAAAGGCCGCATCGGCTTCAGGCGACCACGCGAAAGCCTCCTTTTTGAGCAAATCAGTGAGTGGAGCAGCGATCATAGCGTAGTGCTCAACGAATCGACGATAGTAACCCGTGAGACCCAGAAAGCCCCTCAACTGTTTAACTGTCTTTGGCGTAGGCCAAACTGTCATAGCCTCCAATTTTGTGGGGTCCGCCTTGAGCTGGCCATCGCAAATTAAGTGTCCCAAATATTCTACCATGACACTGCAAAAAGAGCACTTTGATAGCTTCACGAAAAATCTATTCTTGCTAAGCAGCTCCAGAACCCCCGATAAGTGCTGTCCATGCAACTCGAGCGTCGGACTGTAGATCAGAATATCGTCGAAGAAGACAATGACACATTGTCGGAGCAGCGGCTGAAAAATCGCATTCATGGCAGCCTGGAAAGTAGAAGGTGCGTTCGTGAGGCCGAACGGCATCACGAGGAACTCAAAGTGACCGTCGTGAGTTCTGAACGCCGTTTTAAATATGTCGGAGTCACTCATACGGATTTGATGGTATCCTGAACGAAGATCCAGCTTGGTAAAATATTTAGCCTTGCCCAACTCGTCAAATAATTCATCTGCAGTAGGGATCGGGAAGTGATCTGGGACTGTAGCCTTATTGAGTGCACGATAATCAATGCAAAAACGAAAAGTGCCGTCCTTTTTTCTGACCAACAGCACCGGGGAAGAGAACGGGCTGTGACTGTTCCTAATAATTCCCTGGTCAATCATATCACGCACCTGCTTCTCAATCTCCGTCTTTTGAAAATAAGGGTACCTGTAAGGACGAACATTGATTGGCTTTGTGTTGGGCAAAAGGTGGATTCGATGGTCAAATGGCCGTGACGGGGGCATGCCGTGTGGTTGCTCAAAGACCCCTTGGTGTCTCCGCAAAACCTCCAAAATTGTGACTGGGAGATCAGTAGGAAAATCCTCCTGTGTGTTTGACTCGACGGACCCGTCGCCACCGTCAAGAGGCACAATCTCATAGAACTCATGGTCTGTCGCCTGTGCCGTCAACATAGAGAAGGAATGCAATGATATCTGTCTCGGGTTCGGCGTCATGCCCTGTAAAAACACCGCCTGGCCCTCCTTTGTAAACTCCAGCGTCTTTTCCACAAAATCAGCCGAGATTTTCCCTAAAGATTCTAACCATTTCATCCCCAGAATAACGTCTGGTCCATGGTGGCCGAGAATATGAAGATCCACCAGAAACAAGGTGCCCTGCAGAGTTAGCTTTGTACCCCGAGATATGTGAGTGCAGAGCAATGACGCACCGTTTCCTACTAGCACACGGAAAGGGCGAATCGGTGTTAATTCTAACTGTAACTTTTCTGCGATCCGTGGATGGAGGAAGTCGAGCGTAGCTCCCATGTCAATTAACACTCTCACTATAGTTGTCCCCAAAGTCCCCTGAACAATAAAAGGTTTGGAGCTCCCCCGGCCATCCAATGCGTGTAAGTGTGACAAATCTGCCGTAATAATTTCATCCTCGGGGCACCGCTCTCCCGAGTCGTTATCCTGGGACTCATCAATGTCATCATCCATATAGCAAAGAAGCTTTATTTTGCAAATGTGGCCTGGTATCCATTTTTCTGGGCAATAATAGCAAAGTCCCCGTCGAGCCCTCTCTGACTTTTCAGCATTAGAAACTCTAATCGGGTTTATCCGAGTTCGGTCCGGCTCACGACCGTGCAAGTCGGCCGGTTGGGCTGGTGGTGGCAGGCCTCCTGTCGTGGGGGCCAGATTCAAAACAGGGCCCGTGGGGAATCGGGACTCCCTGCCCGGCCATTGTCGGCGAGCGTACGAGGAGGATTGCGACGGGCGCTCCTCTTGTGTTGCCGCCAAACGTAGTGCCAAGGCCATCGCCTCCGCCAAGGAAGTTGGTTGTTGTAATTCGACCTTTTCTTGTATAGGTTGCTTGAGCCCTTGAATAAAAATAGGAATTAAGGCTGATTCCGATAAATCCTCTACACGGTTGAGATAGCGTTCGAACGTCGCATGGTAGTCCGCCACTGTGGTCGTTTGAACCAACTTGGCGATCAATCCCGTGTAGTTTCTGAAACTCTGGGGATCAAAACGGTGTCTTACGTCCTCCAAAAAATCTGGCCAAGTCGCGAAGCCATTGTTTGCCCGATAATTAAATATCCATTCCGATGCCGGAGGGTCGAACAACATCACCACATAATGAAGGCGATCGGTCTCGGGGATCATCTTATGATCAAAATAGTATTGGACTCGAGAAATCCAATTAGGAGCATCAGTCCCATTAAAGTGGGGCGCGTCCATCGATATGCCCTTCGGATGATCGTAAGGTTGACGATTAAATCGATCGCGTCGCTGAGGGGGGTCCCAATTAGTCGGGACGCGTTCATCGTATCGATCCTCCTCTCCCCAGGCGTCCTGCCTATACATGGGTGGGTCCCAGTTGTCGCGACGGCGAATCTGCCTGGGCTCTCGGTCAGCGTAGCGCGGTGGTCGACCTCCACGTCCCTGATAGCCGCCTTCCCCGAAGCGGTCGCCGCGACCACCTCTCTGATTTCTCCCACATCCGCGACCCAGCGTTTTGTACCTGTCGTCGAAGTACCTGTCTCGACGATCCGAGCGCCGATAATCCTCCCAATCTGGATCGGCTTCTTCAAATTCAGAATCGTGTCCCTCGTTGTGGGTACCTGGTCGTCGTGTCAAAATGTCCAAGCGGGCATTTAATTTCTCAAATTCTAATGTGATTGGGTCGACCGATACTGAAGGCCCCCCAACCTCCCTTTGATCGCCGTGATTCGGTTGGCGTAGTGGCCCAAGATGCAGCGCCGGCGTAGCCTCTCGCACAGGTTGTCCCGCCGCCGGCGGTCCGTGGTTTGTTGACGTCATGAGTTACGGGATGAAAGCACCAGATGTTAAGGACGTTCTCCTCAACGAACCGATGAACTTACTTCTCGCGATGTGGCAGCAATCGAATCCTCGACAAACTCGAAGATGGGATCGCGAAGTTGCTGTTGCGGCGGACGTTCTCCGCGTGGCAGCAATTAAGCGTGGATTGTTTGTTTCACAAGCTAGGTTTAGAGTAAAAATTTCATTCATTGAAAATAATTGTTGAACGAAACCCTCTATTTATAAGACTAAAACCCTAGGGCGATTCGACCTAACCTAGGCATTCGGGAAAGAATCGCAAAGAAAACCCGAACGGGGCTTATAGTTTTGGCCTGACTCAATTTACTTAAAACTACCGTAAATAATAAAGAAAAAACCAAAAATAAACAATTACCAAAAATAACTAAGCTAAAACTAACGTTCCTTTACTTCTTGAATTTGCTTGGGCGCTTCAGCTTGTCCCGAGGCCTTAATGTCCTTGTCGTCACCGCGTCGGCCGTCCCTCGAGCCGGTCTTGCGTGCTCTATTTCCTGCTGCACCACCGACTCCGTCTCCTCCTCAACATGCCTATTCTCCTCTTGCACCGGAGGTGTTATCGGGGCACTCGTATCACACCGCCACCGCCACCACCATCGTCGTGGCCGCCATGCTCCTCCTCCTCATAGCCACGGCAAACCAAAACACGGCCGCTGCCATGCTCCTCCTCCCCATGACGCACCAAAACACGGTCGCCGCCATACTCCTCCTCCCTACCATCACCATCATGCTCCTCCACCTGAAATGTTTTGAAATGTACTCATTGCTTAAGAGAACAAATTAGTACTTCTATTATTATTAGAGCTTCTTATTTATAAGATATTACTTACTCCGTATTAAATAATAATAATTGTAATAATAATAAATATAAAGTATTATTGTTAACATTATGGTGCACTAATCATTAACTATTTTATGGTGGAAATATAAATAATTTTTGACTAGACATAGAAAAATCTGTGTACAACAATATACGTATGAGGGAATTTACTATCGTGTTCAAATCTTATGGCATAGTCAATTATATCTTAATTTTTGTGGAATTGATGTAGTTTTAATATTATGTGTCATTTTGAGTTCTTTGTAATACACTATAATGTGGTTATAATATTTTTGTTGCAATTACAAGTATTCGAAAAAATTTTGGCTTCTAAACCTCAAGAATTTTTTTATATTTTTCCTAAAGGATGAAACAAGTAATTTTCTTCAATATTGATTTTTATAATATGGTTTATTTTTTTAAGGGTAAATGAATTTATATTTAAAGGTCGTGCCTTGAACCTGAGACCTTTGGTCATAGGTATTAACTAGGGGTGTGCATTCGGGTTTCAGTTCGGTTTTTCGCCCAAACCGAACCGAACCCGAAAAATGGAATTTCCTTGAAAATCAAAACCGAACCGAACCGAAAAAATACAAACCGAACTATAAAAACTGAATTAAACCGAAAAAACCAAAATTCTATAAAATTTAAAAAACCGAAAAACCGAAATTAAAAACAAGTACTCATAAAACCATAGCATGATTAACATATCAAACAACAAAATAAATATTTAGACTACAACATCACTATTGATGAATCCGCGAATTATTGATGTTAATAAATGCTGGTAGAGAATGAAGATTATGACACAGAATTTACGTGGTTCGATTTACTGAGGTAAATCTACGTCCACGGGAAGAAGGGAGGGCAAGATTGTATTGCTTGATCTGGGATTACAGCTTACAACACAGACTTGCTATATGGTATTTTATCTCTAGAGAGCTTCTAACCCTTTTCTATCTGATCTAAGTTCTATTTATACATTGAACTAAGATCGTGGTTTGCAGCCCCACTAACAAGATCGTGGGTGAGTAATAACTGCTCAATAACTGCTTCGTACCACTAAATAGATCGTGGGTATAGCGGAGGTCGTGGAGGCCTTTCATGAGTCCACTAACTCCTAGTTCGGTCGAATGCTGAGACCGAACTGCTGGACTTTACCGATCAGCTCTTGCCGATCTGAAAGGAGAGCTTGACTGGTCGGCATTTACCGAGCTGTAGGCTGAGTCCGAACTCTTTGGTCGTGCCGAACTCTTTGGTGCCGAACAGAACTCTTTCTTGGGCTCTGGGCTGATGGGCCGTCATTGTTATTGGGCTTGCCATTAGGGTTTAGCTCGTACCCCATCACTACCCCCCCCGAAAAGCGAAGTGAATCACTTCGGCGAGGTGAGTCACTTCGGCATTCTGGATAATGGTAAGGGGGAGGCTGACGTCAGGGGACATGCCTTGCGCGTGCCTGCATTAAATGCGACAGTAAAATCCGGCCGTTGAATTCTGAAAAGGTGGGATTCGAAACGGCGCAACGATCTCGAAATCTTTCCCGTATCTAATAAATATGCTTTTTCTTCCTCATTTGAACACCTTTGCTGTTGCGTCTTCTATACTCTCTCTTTCTCGAGAAATTTTCTTCCGCTTTCAAGAGCTTCTTCAGACTTTCTTCACCTTCAAAAAGTAAGAAAAATGTCTTCTTCTTCTTCGGAGTCGGGTAGCGGTAGGAAAGGGGATAAGGGGTCTTCTGGCCGGAAAGGGTCCGGGGAGAAGACCGTAGAGTATTTCCATAGTATTTTGAGTAAGGATACTGTGGTATCCCTACCCGAAAAATACTTCTTTCCTGGGGGAAAGGCGGTGGTACCTGACGGTGATCATAGGGCTGACTCCCCGCCGGAGGGGTACGCCACCGTGTACGAGGCCTGCTTAGAATGCGGGCTTCGTTTCCCCCTCCCTTCTGCCTTTATGGATTTACTAGATTTTTTTCAGCTTCCTTTAGGCCAAGTGACTCCGAACTCTTGGAGGCACTTGTCGGCCTTTGCTGCCGAACTCCGTAGGTTAGGAAGGGATTTGTCTTTGAAGGCGATCCTTAAATTCTTTCAATTTAAGAGGAAGGGGTCTTGGTTTTACTTGATCCCTTTACAGCCCTTTAGAGCCTTTTGTAAAACGAAGTGGCCGAAGTGGCAAAATCGCTTCTTCTACTATGATAGGACCGCGGCTCCTAGTTTTCCCTGGAGAGGGCCGGAGTCCGTTATCCGTCACCCTCGGCCTGAACCGTTGGACGAGCTCGATGGCGAGCTCAACAAGATTCCCATAGTTAGGAAACAATACACGGAGTCTGAGCTCGTCAAGGGCGACGTCGTGTTCGACATCTCGTCTTCGGACGAAGAGGCCGAGGGTGAGGATTTCTCTTTATCTTTATGCTCTACTGCTTTAACGAAGAAAATCTGACTTTGCTTTCTCGCTTTTTGGCAGTGTACATGCTGAGTAAGGCTAGCCGCAAATCTTCGGAGTCCAAGGAGCCGGAGAGGCCGAAAACCACCAGCTCGGCGTCTGATGCCGAGAGGACTCCGAAAAGGCAAAAAACCTCTTCGGATCCGAAGAAGCCGGAGTCGACTTCGGCAAAGGGGAGGGGGAAGGCCCAGAAGCCCCCGAGAGCGCCAGAGAAAGACGTGGTCTTGGCGCCTCCTTCGGAACATATCTGTGAGCCGTTTTTATGGCCCACGGACTTCGCCGAGGTGAATTCTCTTCTTGATTTTCTGGCCTTGCTTTTTTTTCTGTATTTTTTGTGGCCCCTTTGTTGACTTTTTTCTTTATCCATTTTCAGAGGAACGATATGCTCTCCAAGCTCGTCGCCGTCGAACTCTCCAAAGCGTCCAATGACTATGCCGAGATGCAGAGGAAGTTGGCGGCTGCTTGTCATCGGGCCGAACAGGCTGAGGCTAACTTTGAGAAGGCCAGAGCTGCTAGGATTTCGGCCCAGGATGAAGCTCAGTTTGCCAAAAACCAGCTCGTCATCCAGCGAGAGCAGACGAAGCGGAGCGATGCTGCTGCCGTGGTTGCCCAAGGGGAGGCTCTCCGTGTTTACACGGAGAAACTCTTTTTGAGCAGCCAGTTCTCGGCCTTTGTCGGTAGCCTGGTAAGGCTAATTGCCGATAAGGGCGAGCAGGGGGCCGACGTCGTGCTGCCTCTGTACAGCCGAGAGATAGCAGCTCGGCTTCAGAATCTGCCGCTCCTTGAGGAGCTCGCTTCATCCTCGGTCCTGCTTTCTGCAGACCGAGTCCGGAGTTGTCGAGCTGATCGGGACGAGAACCTGGAGGCTATCTTTGCCTCCGTGGGACCCGTTTCACCCGCTTCGACTTACAACGGAGAGGGTGAGGCCGAGCCGCTGGAGCTGGAGGCCGAAGTCGAGCGGGCCGGGCATCCGGAGAAGGAGGCCGATCAGGAGGCGGAGGCGAGGCCGGCAGGAGACGAGGCCGGGGCTGAGGTAGTTCAGGAGAAAGAAGCTGAACCAGACCAAGGAGCCGGAGACGAAGCTGGCGAAGTATGATTTCGTCTCCCTTCTCTTAGTCTAGTTTCTTCCTTGTAAAATGGCCTTGAAGCCCTCCTAGTGTAAAAATTTTTCCTTGTGAATGAAAAATTCTCTACACTTGTCTTCGTATAGCTTTTCGTACTCGCCTTTATTCCTGTAGTATTTTACTATCTGCTCGGTACATCTGCCGAACTAATATAGCTGCTTTGTACTCAAGGAGATGGAGATACTTCACTGGAAACGGCTGTACTCTTCGGCTTTAGACGAAGCTGAGAAAAGAGCTATAGCCGATCAGACGAAGAATGACGAGCTTCTGGCTCGTTTAGTGAAGCTGGAGGCCGATAATAAGGACTTAGAGTCCGATAAGAAGGATCTGGAGGCCGAGCTGAATACGACCATTGCTGAGAGGACTGCGTACGAGGATTACATCCGTGTGCGCGGGGGCTTGACCATATCAGATGTTCAGAGTCGAGTTGACGAACTGTGGGAGGAATATCATGTACTCCGGAGGAACAATGCGCTGGAGAGCTCGGCTTGCCAACAAGTTGTGAAATCATTACGGCGCTGGGCTTCTCGGTACGACATTGTTCTTTCTCGGCGCCCCTCCATAGAAAGATTCCTTCGGCATATCGTGGCAACAGATGCTCGCACTCCAGATCAAACCTCTGGTTCCCTTGTTCAAAATCCTACTCCCAGTCAACAACGAGCTCCGGAACAGCCGGAAACGTCAAGACGAGAACGGGCTCAGGAGCAACCGGAATCGTCAAGACAGGGACGGACTGAAATTCGCCGAGGAGTTGTGACTATGAGCGAGCACGATCAGCAGATGCTTATTGCAGAGACTCTTCATCGCCGAGGTGTTAGGACTTCTCGGGCTCGGGGAAGAGGCGTTGGGTCGAGGATAGCATCTCGTCGACCTGCTTATTCTTCATCTGCTCGGAACAACCGAACTCGGCTTCCAGAGGGTTTTGCAGATAGGTGGCTTAACTTCAGCAACCCTGGACAGTAGAATAGTCCTTTGTAATAGCGTAACGCCATTTTGTAGGGTAGCGGAGTTGTATGCCGAACAAGATTTGAAAAATGAAATTTTGTTTTCGCTTCTAACACTGTATTTACAGCTTAGCGAAAAAATTTCATCATACTTGTCCTCGGTCTTATGAAGTAAACTTCTTTGACCGAACTTGGTCCTTGGTCTTATGAAGTAAACTTCTTTGACCGGACTCGTCTTTGGTCTGATGAAATAAACATCTTTGACCGGACTCGTCTTTGGTCTGATGAAATAAACATCTTTGACCGGACTCGTCTTTGGTCCGATGAAATAAACATCTTTGACCGGACTCGTCTTTGGTCTGATGAAATAAACATCTTTGACCAGACTTGGTTTGTGTTCTAATTTGGCGATTTTTGTCGCCGGGATCGAACTTTCCCTTGTCCTAATTCGGCGAGTTTTATCGCGTGGATCGGACTTTCCCAGTTAACCGAAGTGGTCTTATGCAGTAAACCTCTTTGACCAGACATGGTCGTCCCCGGTCTTATGAGGTAAACTTCTTTGACCGAACTTGGTCGTCCTAATTCGGCGAGGTTTATCGCGTGGATCGGACTTTCCCTTATTGCAGTTCGTTTCAGACGAAGTGCTTGTTAAGCTGAATTGCGGTCTTGTATCCTCCTTGGAAGCTTGGACTCACAATCGTTGGCTTATTGCAGTTCGTTTCAGACGAAGTGCTTGTTAAGCTGAATTGCGGTCTTGTATCCTCCTTGGAAGCTTGGACTCACAATCGTTGGCTTATTGCAGTTCGTTTCAGACGGACTGCTTGTTAAGCTGACTTGTGGTCTTATATCCTCCTTAGAAGCTTGGACTCACAATAGTCTTTAATAATCGATCTAAAAAGGGGATCAGTCTTTAAAGAACGATATACCTTGGTACCATTTGTAAGAGACGACAAGCACATAGAAACAAAACACATAGAGAAAAAATGAAAAAGACGAAAGAAAAAACTTTAAACTTTTTATAAAACGACAAGTAAAAAGTACAAGTAAAAACAAACAAATAAAAACATGTACCCCTATGACCGAACTAGACACAAGACAGACTGACCGGACTTTGTCTCTTACAAGTGGAACTTCTTGAGGTTGGAGACGTGCCATGTTCGGGGTACTTGTTCTCCTGACATGTGAGTCAATTTATAAGACCCTTTGCCGAGGACTTCTGACACCCGATACGGACCCTCCCATGTGGGTTCGAGTTTGCCCAGCTTTTCTGCTCGGCTTACTTCGTTGTTTCTCAAGACGAGATCTCCCACTTGAAATTGAAGCTTTTTCACCCTTTGGTTATAATACCGGGCTACTTGCTCCTTATACTTGGCTGCTTTTATGCACGCCAATTCTCTTCTTTCTTCGGCGAGATCTAGTTCTGCTCTCAGTCCGTCGTCATTCATTTCTGAGGAGAAATTTAGAGTTCGGGGACTGGGTACGCCGATCTCCACCGGAATTACGGCTTCAGTGCCGTACACCAGACTATACGGGGTTTCACCGTTGGAGGTTTTGGGTGTAGTTCTGTAGGACCACAGGACTTGAGGGAGATTTTCTACCCATTGTCCTTTGGCTTGTTCTAACCGAGCTTTTAACCCTTTCACCAGAATCCGGTTCGTTACTTCCGTTTGTCCGTTTGCTTGGGGATGGGAGACCGAAGTGAACCGCTGGTGAATGTTCAGCTCTTGGCACCAATTCTTGAACGTCTTGTCGGTGAACTGAGTCCCATTATCCGAGATGAGGATGTGGGGTATGCCAAATCGGCACACTATGTTCTTCCAGACGAAGTCCAATGCCTTTGAGCTCGTTATCGTAGCTAATGGTTCAGCCTCCACCCACTTCGTGAAGTAGTCCACGGCAACGATAAGGAATTTCATTTGCCGAGGAGCTTGAGGAAGTGGTCCCACTATGTCTATGCCCCATTGCATGAAAGGCCAAGGGCTTTGCATAGTGTATAGATCGGTCTGCGGCATCCTTGGGACATTTGCATGAATTTGGCACTTCGTACACTTCTTGACGAGCTGCACTGCCTCTTGTACCATGGTTGGCCAATAATATCCCCATCTCAGAACTTTTTTAGCTAAAGCTCTGGCTCCGATGTGGCTACCGCACGATCCTTCATGAACTTCTCTGAGGATGTAGTCCGTCTCTTCTGGTCCTACGCACCGCAATAACGGCTGGAGGTAAGACTTTCTAAAGAGGACTCCTTCATGAAGTTCGTACCGAAGTGCTCGGCATGTGATCTTCCGAGCTTCTCTCTTATCCTCGGGCAATTGTCCTTGATCCAGATACTGCAAGATCGGCGTCATCCAGTTCGGCGAGCTGGATACTGAATGTACCTCGGCTTCATCAATGCTTCGATGCATTAATTCTTCCGCCTTTGAGTTCGGATCTGAGGCCAACTTACTTAAGGTATCTGCTCGGCTATTTTCCGCTCTGGGAATGCGGATTATCCGAAAATAGGAGAAACTTCGGCTGATGCTTTGCGCTTTGTCCAAATACTTCTTCATTCTCTCGTCACGAGCTTCACTTGCACCCAACATGTGATTTACTATGACTTGTGAATCACAATGGACTTTGAGAGATTTGACGAGCAGACTTTGCGCTAACTGGAGTCCGGCCAGGAGGGCTTCGTACTCGGCTTCATTATTAGTAGTGGGGAATAGGAACCGAAGTGAGTAGGTTACCTCGTGTCCGTCGGGAGCGACAAGTAAAATACCAGCTCCACTTCCCATCTTGTTTGAAGCTCCATCTACGAATCCGCTCCAGCAGTCCGGCGGCTCTACTTCGGATTCCAAGGGCTGTGCTAGCTCGGCATTGGCAGAATTCTTCTGTTCGGCAATAACAGGAATTGCTTGATCGAACTTTGCTTCTGCAAGAAAATCTGCCAAGGCTTGTCCCTTGATGGCTTTCCGAGGTAGATATTCAATTGTGTGCTCTCCCAACTCTATAGCCCACTTGGCGATTCTGCCTGATGCTTCTGGTTTGGTCAACACTTGCCGAAGTGGCAGATCAGTTAAGACGCATACCTTGTGAGCATAGAAGTATGGCCGCAGTCTCCTTGCTGCATTTACTAATGCCAGAGCAATCTTTTCCAGTGGTTGATACCTTGTTTCTGGACCTCTTAATGCTCGGCTTGTAAAGTAGATGGGAAGCTGCTTTAGGCCTTCTTCTCGTACAAGCACCGCGCTGATGGAATTATTGATGTTAATAAATGCTGGTAGAGAATGAAGATTATGACACAGAATTTACGTGGTTCGATTTACTGAGGTAAATCTACGTCCACGGGAAGAAGGGAGGGCAAGATTGTATTGCTTGATCTGGGATTACAGCTTACAACACAGACTTGCTATATGGTATTTTATCTCTAGAGAGCTTCTAACCCTTTTCTATCTGATCTAAGTTCTATTTATACATTGAACTAAGATCGTGGTTTGCAGCCCCACTAACAAGATCGTGGGTGAGTAATAACTGCTCAATAACTGCTTCGTACCACTAAATAGATCGTGGGTATAGCGGAGGTCGTGGAGGCCTTTCATGAGTCCACTAACTCCTAGTTCGGTCGAATGCTGAGACCGAACTGCTGGACTTTACCGATCAGCTCTTGCCGATCTGAAAGGAGAGCTTGACTGGTCGGCATTTACCGAGCTGTAGGCTGAGTCCGAACTCTTTGGTCGTGCCGAACTCTTTGGTGCCGAACAGAACTCTTTCTTGGGCTCTGGGCTGATGGGCCGTCATTGTTATTGGGCTTGCCATTAGGGTTTAGCTCGTACCCCATCAACTATCAACCAAAATAAAGTTTCATAAATATATAAATATGTAGCCAAACAACATGATTTCACTGTGTTCACTCTTCAATATGTTTTCAACTTCATGTGCAAGTTCCTTTCTATATAGAATCTAAAGACTTCATAACTTCTTCTTGCTCAAACTTCAAGTACCAAGGGCATCTCCAACTATTCTAGGGTTAGAGTTTTAAGTATTTTATGTATATATATATAATTAATATATTAAATATAATTCGGTTTTTCAATTTTTTTTCATCCGAACCGAACCGAACCGAAATCCGAAAATTTCAAAATTTTAAAACCGAACCGAAAAACCGAACTGAATTTCCAATTTCCAATTTGGATCGATTCAGATATTCGGATTTCTGTTTTTTTACTCAACCATAGTATTAACTTCTCTACTGTTTGGCCAATTCACACACTATATATAATATGTAGTTACTTATTAATCATTAGGGCGAGTTTGATTTTCCTGATATGCCAACATTGTAAAAGCTTTTATTTGGGCTTAAATTTATGTTGGGTATCATTATTAGCCCAAGTTGAGCCCCATTGGGCCAGAGAGAGACCATGATGGAAAACATTAATCATCATCGAAAAATTTGTAAATACTAATCAAATAGACATGCAACTTGGAGACGTAGCATTTTTGTTATTTTTGGAGTACTATATAAAGATGAGTATTCAATATATTTTTCAAAACTTTTTTACTTTCAATTATCCAATTATCACAGGAAGAAACAATAACTCTTCACTTTCCCAACTTTATTATAATTAACTATATAGTGAACTACATAAATGATATCCAATCTTTCACATTCGCACATAAATAGTACCTGATCTTTATTTTATATCGTTTTTTGTATCTATAAATTACATTTTTGGTACCTGATGCAACTTTCACCCCAAAATGTCATCTAAATAAATACATTTTCTCATTTGTGTCATAGAGGATATTTTGGACATACACAAAACTAGTACCAAAAGAGATATTATAATATCTTCTCTCATTCACTTCACTCTTTATACTATTATTATTAATTAATATTAATATTATTTTTTCGATGTTACAAATTAATGATTAATTTATTTTTTAATATTATTCAAATATACTTAATTAAAATTATGGGTATAATTATATTTAAACATTATTATTATTATAATAATATTATTATAATACTAAAAACTAGTATTAATTAATAGATAATTATAGTATAATTATTTAAATTATGAATCATATAATAGTACTCCCTCCGTCCCTCAAGAATATGCACTCTTTCTTTTTAGTCCATCCCACAAGAATATGCACTTTCTAATTTTAGAAAGTCTTTTCTCTCTATTAAGGTGAGACCCATTCTCCACTAACAACACTTTATTTACTTTTCTCTCTACCTCTCTCTTACTTTACCAATTTTACATTAAAATCCGTGCCGCCCCCAAAGTGCATATTCTTTGGGGACGGATGGAGTATATAATAATAATAATAATAATAATAATTATTATTATTATTATTATTTTATATTAAATTAATATCTAATCAATATAATATTAATAAAAATTTAAAATTGTGAATTGTATTCATAATGATATAAACAATTGAATATTTTTAGTTAGGTGTTTCAACCCTAAAAAGGTATAAAATAATTTAATTAAAAATATTCAATTAATTTAATTAGTTTGAATAATTAATTTAATTAGGTGTTTTGTTCTTCATTTTTATGAATGTAATTAGATGTATATATAATACACTAAAAAGAAAGAAGAAAAAGAAGAGAAACGAAAACATAGGAAACATAAACTAAGAGAAAAAAGAAAGGAGAAAGAAGAAAGAAAGATAAAATACTGAAAAGAAAGACGAAAATGAAGAAAAAAGAAAGAAGAAGAAAAAGAAACTAAAGAAGAAAAAAAGAAAAAAAGAAATAACAAAAGAAATTGTTAGAGTTTGTATACTAGAAATCACCTTTCGAGTGATTGAATACTGTAAAACTCTATAAGCTATTTTCCAATAAATAAAACAGATTATTTTTGTCATAATGTTGTTATGTTTTACATTTAATGGTTGTTTATTGCATATTTAAATGTATAAGAACGTAACAAAGTCTAAGTCTTTGTTCTAGTAGACCAGTTGTGGGCGTCGTCCAATTTAAGGTAACACGGTCAGTTCTGAACAAAGAAAAAGCAGAATTTCACAACCCAGATAGGCCTAGACTACCTATCGTGAAAGGTTGCAATGTCAGTCCGATTATTTCTAAGCCTTATTGAAATAAGATGACGTTGGTGTGGTATAGCACTGAATGGATCTAACAGCAAGACATGCCTTTATGCTATCTACTGAAAGACGAGGTCTTGATAATTAATTTCTTAATCAATGTAAGTTAGCATTGAGCATACGATATTGAGTTTCTACTACTTTGACTTACCAAAGGTGAGGGTTTTTTGTCACCCAACGATCCAAGTATATTGGGTAGTGGTGATCATTATCTAGCGGTGCTAGGATTGCTATTACGTTGAATCGTACGCAAGGAGAGTCTCGTTTGATAACATCCACGAGAGGAGCTCGAAACAAGGTTTTATTATTCGGAACCTAGCTAGTTGGAGTTTAATTACTCTATGAATAATAAATAAGAGTTTCTTGCTGAGTCCACTCTTGGAGATTAAAAAATGTTAATTAATTAAGTCCATAGCAGACATTAATTCATTAATGAATGTTTCCATCTTAAGCACGGGAAATAAATTACTTACTTAAAAAGGAAACACGGAATACTCGTAATTTCGGATTTGGAGAGGCAGTGCAATATTACTTATGTAGTGGCTGCTTGTAATATTCCAATATAAGCTTATATTAAATTGTTGGTTCAATTTAATTAGTAAAAAGCTAATTGGGTGAGGCCTGATCCAAATTCTTCCTTAGATCCCTGACTGGGCCCAATATGTGACTTAATATAAATAGGAGAATAAAGGAGACAGAACCATACAACAACGACAATAACAATAATTATTATTGCTAGAATTTTCGTCCCCCTCAGAGAAAGAGAGAGTTCGAAATTTTGCCTCCTCCGTGAGCTGAGTTCTGTCTTCATTATTCGAGTCCTAGTATTTTGGTGAGATTTTCCCACACAAATATCAGTATACAGTCCGGGACACCAATCAGAAGATCAGAGGTCGAGTATTGAAGATCTTCACGTGGAGACGGAGCAAGCCATCATCGATTCTTGATTGAATCAACGAGGTAAATTGGCTAATTCCGTAGTAAGCACGTTTTAGGGATTTTATATGCTAAGCATGTTTTAATTCAAGTTATTAGCATGATACATGTGATAATTACGCGAATAGAATTTGTCTAAATAATTTGCTAAATAGATCAAATTATGTGATCGGATTTTACGCACGCTTCCGCTGCCAACCCCTTCAAAAAAAGGAATAACACGTTTGGTAAACTAAAGAAGAAAAAAAGAAATAACAAAAGAAGAAAAATAAATAACATGTTTGGTACCATAACCTAAAAATCACATGTTTGGTACCTAGGGTTATTTTTGTCATGGGGTACCAAAAACGATATAAAATAAAGATCATGTACCTTTTATGTGCGAAAGTGAAAAATCATGTACCATTTATGTAGTTCACTCTTAACTGTAATGGAAGTTGCGCAAAGTAACTTACAATAAATAATTGATAGATTACTTAGAATTAAATTGACCGATTATATTCTTACTTGGAGTAGATTAGTATATATAGAGAGATTGGTAATCAATGTATCTGATTTTAACGACCGAACTAGAGACCAAATTAGGGCCATTATATCTAATTTTTTTGATGAGATGCGCTAATGTGTCGGTCTTCATTACAAGCCCATTTTACTTCATTCTAGTTGGTTTATTACTTCATTCTGGTACATAATACCTTGAAACTACAGTAAATGATTCAATACTTGCTTTCTTTGAATTCATTGATCTGGGTTTTTAGTTTATTAACTTAAAAAATACAATTCATTCTAGTAGATTATTATTTCATTAAAAAACGTTATTACTTCCTTGGAAAGGTTTTTACTTTATTTCAGTAGAACTTCAAATGCTTTTACACATACTTCATTCAAATAGTTTATTATATCATTTTATGTGCTTATCACACCATTCAATTAGGATATTACTTCATTTTATTATAATAGCTGGAATTTCGAGACTGTCATAACGTCGACGGGATGGCCTTGACGTCTCCGTCTGCCTACTCCTGCTGAGAGAACGAATGAAGACCAGACCGATCATGGCGCTGGTGTACGTGGAGTCGATTCACAGCAGCGGCCACAGAGCGCTGCAGCAGCAGTGATAGACATTGCAGAGAGAAAGAACGGTACAACAAGCAAACCTTTTCTCTCTAGGTTTTCGATTTATGTCATGCAGAAATCGCTGATTTCTTAAGTTTTACCCGTCGGAATTCGTTCCAGTTTGTTTCTTTGGATTCCTCGTTTCTTGTTCCTATTTTCCACCATTTTGTTTTTAAGTTTTTTCGTTTTTAGGGTTCTTGTCGTCGTCTTCTCAATTCTGGTGCACCGTCGAGTTTGTTCACATTTTCAGGTGACCGGTCGCCCCTTCCGGCGAGGTCGCGTCGTGGCTGTGTCGGGTGGGGGCGGGCGTCGGTCGGTGGAGGCCTGTGGCGGTGGCTGTGTGTGGCGGTGCATACTAGGGTTTCGGTAGGGTTTGCGTCTTTTTCTTCTTTTCCGTTCATCGGAGCTGGTTTGTCAGACCAACTCTGGTCTGGTTTGGTCTGCGTCGGTTATTTGGGTGGTGGTCTGATTTGGGGGTGTCGTCGTTCACCGGCTTTACGCGTAAGGTGTGTGGCGGCTAGGTTTTTGGCGGCTAATCCAATTTCAAGGGTTTCCGCCATGGCCGATCCTCATGGCGGGGGGGACGATTGCGGGGATGGTGTGGCGGAGATGGAGGGGAAGGAATCGTGGCTTGCCGGCTGTGATGGAAAGGTCGCCGGCGAAGAAGCTCCCCAAACTGCCGGGAGCATGGATGTTCGAGTCTCATCATCGGATTTGCCCGATGACTCGGGAGATGATTTGAAGCCGATTGCGGGGGAAGAAAGGAGAATGATAGTTGCTGATCTCTGTGATACCCGAGGTGACCCGGAGGTTACCACTTTGGACTCGTCGAACAATACCAAGTTCGACCATGAATTACATGCTATTATTGACTTGGCGGAATCACGTGTACTACAAGTTGAAGAGAGAAACATAGCGAATCTTGAGATCAGCTGTGCCATATCAACTGTGGCTGGCTCGGGCTCAATTGAAAGACATTTTGGCACGAAGGAAAAGATAGAGCTAGTCCTAGTATCCATCCCGGGGGCTAGAAACACACCCATATCTAGGCCGACTTCTAAACTAAAGGTACGTGATTTTCAAAAAACCCATACCCAAGAAGGCCTAAATATTAACCCATCTTCCATCCATACATCACTCAAACCTCGAAAACCCATACTCAACCCCAAAACTGCCATTCTTTTATTGTCTTCTCCCGAACCGTCCCCTACAAAAAAATTCACGACCAGGCCTAATACCTCTCGGCCATCTCGGCCATCCAAAAACAACCGCATCCTCAAACCCTCCTCCCAGAACCAAAAATCCAAAAAGAAAGACACCCTCCCCACACCCTCCCCGGAATGGATGGCGATGATGGATCGCTCTCTGATATAGGAACCTAGCCAAGAAGGCTCATCCCGTACTTCGCATGGGTCTGGGAAAGATAAGACAAATCCTTGGGCAAAGACAAATAAGACAATGGCGGATATGCTTAAGGGCGGTCAGCCAAAGACATCGAATGTACCATTCATCTTGGATCCCAATAAAGTGAAGCAAAGGGGCACGACATCCCAGGAAGACGGTATTCCTTGCCTTCACTTACCTGATACTGATAACACTGAGCTTGCAGATCGCATGGGGCTCGCCCTGATTGGAAAGTTCTCACACTCCATCCCAACCCCTCACTCGATTCGCAAGGCCCTTTCAAACTTCAAACTGAAAGGTACGCTAAACTGGAACTTTATTAATGCCAAGCATATCCTCATCACCCTATCTGAGATTGATGATTATGTGAAAGTCTTATGTGGAGCTACTAACAATAATACTTGGCTTATTGAGAGCATCATCCGATGAGAATGTTTAAATGGACTCCTGATTTTGATCTATATTTTGAGACTCTCATTGCTGCTGTTTAGTGCAATTTGCATGCATTACCCATTCATCTATTTGAGGAGTCTATGTTATTTTCCATTGGTAAATTGTTTGATGAGCCAATTCAGATTGATCATAACACTATCACACGTGCACGGTTATCATATCCACGCATTTACATTAAAATAGATATCTCAAAGCCTGTTCCAGAAAAATATATACTTCGACTTGGGGGAAAAGATGTAACCTTGCAGGTGAGGTGGGATAAGATCCCACATTACTGTTCGGCCTGAAAGCATGTTGGCCATTCAGAGGACCATTGCTATGCTTTTGAGAAGAAACCGACCCCACCAAAGAAAGATTACTCCAGACCTGCACAACAAAAACACAATGAGATGAGAGGAGAGCAAGGGGATCAGCCCCGGGGAAAACAGCCAACCATGCAGACAGAGGCAGATTCTGGTTGGAACCGTGTGGGTAAGAAAGGCACAGTTTTGAGGGAACCAGTGGCGCAGGAACAGAATAAGGGTGCCCAGGCAACAAGGTATGAATACAAAGTGGTAACAAGTCAAAACGACAACAACCCTGGTACCAGCCTGAAGGGGTCGGCAGCGGAAGCGTGCAAGCAAACGGATCACATAATACGGATCTATTTAGCAGATTATTTAGACAAAATCTATTCGCGTAATTATCACATGTATCATGCTCATAACTTGAATTACATCCATGCTTTAGAACAAATAAATCCTAAAACATGCATACTACGGAGTTAGCCAATTTACCTCGTTGATTATCCAAAGAATCGTCGATTGCTTGCGCCTTCTCCACGATGATCTTCAATACTAGACCACAGATCTTCTGACTGGTGTCCCGAACTGTATTCCGACATCAGAGTGGGCTGATCTTATCGAAACACTAGGACTCGAATAAAGAAGACAGAACTTTCTCACGGAGAAGGAGCTGAAGAACTCACGGAGGAGAAATCCTTGAAAAAAATCGTCCTCTTCATCATAATAGAAGTGGACGAAATTTTCATAGTGAAAATTAATTAATTTATGTCTCATTTATTCTCCTATTTATAATAGTTCATATTGGGCCCAGTCAGGGATCTATGGAAGGCTTTGGATATGGGCTTCCCCAATTAGCTTTTTACTAATTAAATTGAACCCACAATTTAATACAAGCTTATATTGGAATATTACGAGCAGGCACTACAGACGTAATATTGAACTCCCCATCCAAATCCGAAATTATAAGTATTCCGGGTTTCCATTTTGTTTATTATTTATTTCCCGCGCTTAAGATATAAATGCCCATTAATTAATTAAAGTCTTCTATGTACTTAATTAATTAACATCTTATTAACTCCAAGAGTAGACTTAGCAAGAAACACTTATTTATTATTCATAGAGTAATAAAACTCCAACTGGCCAGTTTCCGATTAATAAAACCTTGTTCAAGCTCCTCTTGAGTACATTATCAAACGAGACTCACCTCGTGCGCGATTCAACATAAGAGCAATCCTAGCACCGCTAGATAATGATCATCACTACCCAATATACCTGGATCGTTGGGTGACGAAAAACCCGCACCTTTGGTAAGTCAAAGTAGTAGATACTCAATATTGTATGCTCAATGCTAACGTACATTGATTAAGAAATAGATATTTATCAAGACCTCGTCTTTCAGTAGATAGCATAAAGACACGTCTTGCTGTTAGATCCATTCAGTGCTATACCACACCAACGTCATCTTATTTCAATAAGGCTTAGAAATAATCGGACTGACATTGCAACCATTCACGATAGGTAGCCAAAGCCTATCTAGGTTGTGAAATTCTTATTTTTCTTTTGCAAAGCATTGCATAGAACCGACTGTAGTTACCTTAAAGTGGACGACGTCCACAACCAGTCTACTAAGCAAAAGACTTAGGCTTTGTTTACTTCTTATGCATTTAAATGTTTATAAAACATCTCATAAACGCACAAGCAAACACAATATAATAATATACTGATTCTATTCGTGCGAAATGCTCGAATAATACTGAATCGGGTCAAAAGTGGATTGTAGAGTTTTTACGTATACATGCAACGTTCTATTCGTGCGAACTCTCGCTCGAAACATGCTTTTCAGTATACTAACCCTAACAATCTCCCACTTATACTCAAAACATGCTTTCGAGTATACCCACTGCCAAAAACTCTCCCACTTATACACAAAGCAGGTATTGGAGCTAGATATATCGAACTACCATTCATTTCACATCATGTTTGAAACATGTTGCCACAAAGGCATTTTTCTGTGAAAAATCTGCTAGGTTGTTTTCTGATAATATCTTTTGCGTTACTATGTCTTTGCTGCGTACTTGATCTTTAATTAATTTCATCTCTCTATGTGATTGCTTAGTTTATGATCTCGTGTTCCTCTTGAGTTAACCTTTGCTAGAGTAAAAATACTCATAGGTATACTCAAACTTACGATCAAAGCTACTAGGAGTATACTCCTAATGTAAACACATAAACTGAGGATGACTTACTTGATCACTGATTAGTCATAAGACTTAGTCAGTGTAACCCTAAGGACATTACATGAATGACTGGTAAACTAGAATATAGCGATTAGTCTTTCTCAAGTACTATGGTATATTCATTACCTCAATCAAAGTTCTTTGCCATGGTTAATATGATATATATTTGCTATGCAAAAGCACAACTAATATCAAACTTAGTACACATCATAGCATACATGAGACATCTATCTGCAGAACTAGTCTCATAATTCTTGTTCTCACTAAGCGTCAAACGACACTTGTCTAGAGACAAGACAATTCCATCTTGAAAGGTAACAACCTTTTCATAGAATTTCCAATGCTAAAATGTTCCAAGCTATGTATAGATATAGGATTCCTAAGAGAATCTCAACATTCTTTCTAGCAATCTTAAAGAATTAGATGCTTAGAATGTAATTAGTTTCTCTTAAATCCTTTATCTTAAACTGGGTAGACAACCAGTTTCCTACGTTAGATGCCAATCTTAGTTGTTTGCAACTTTTATAGATTTCATCATCGTAGAGTACCAATAATACCATATTTAATGCACTTTCAACTTCCGTGTGCTTACAACACGCTTAAGGGCACATGTCAAATTCCAAACATTTGGCAATCTTGCTAAAACACATACCTTGATTTAGATGCATGCCTAAGACCACAAAGGTCTTCATAAGCTTCCAATCATGTGATTCTTGCCCTCTATTACATACCTATTAGGATGTTCCATGTAGATGATTTCTTCAAGACTTCTATTAATAGAAAGCTGTCTTGACAATCATGATACATACATTCTAATTATGTAAGTGCTGATAGACAGAAGGATCGAACAAATCTTGGCACAATGACAGCGATAAGATGATATTTCTCAATGGGCATAGCCCATTGTCATTGTCTAGCCATTTGAGATCCACATTTACACTTGCAAATGTACTAGCTCCCACTGACTGACACAGCCTGTAGGTAGTATTGCAAGTCTTGTAAAACAGGTTATCTATCTAAGATTGTAGTTTGGAATCTATCACCTTTCCAAGGATGAATATCCAAATGAACCAATTCTACATAGTAGTTAAAGGGAATATGTTCAAGTTAATCTAAGACCGAGTCTTGCGACACTCTTAGACCCATGAACTTGTTATGTTCCTGGGAACACTCCCACTACGACATGGTTCTAACAATCTTAGGTGTTGAAGTTGATTTTATTAGTGCAAAAGTTTCTAATGGTATGACTCTTTGGTAATATGGAGAATCCGATATCTCTCTATGTCCTGAGAGTTATCACGCTGTTAGGCTTTTAGTTCCATTCTTGATCTTCATACAAGAATTATATCTTTGAAGATTTACAGAACTTATAATCTTACATCATTTGGGACAACCTTAAAACATACCTCAGTACTCAACTCCAATTACTTGGATACCTTTCCAACATGCGTTGGAACAACATTACACCTTGAGATGTGCTAGACTAGAGTCACTCTAGTCCACAACTCGTGTTTTGTAGAAGGTACTGATGATGGTAGTTTCTTTAAGGTGTATCTCGTTGTATCTAACGCTTATCCCATCAATGATAAGATTTTCATGAGTACAACTCATCACTTGATCAAACTTGTCTTAGAAAGACTTCGATTCCTTCTTACATAACTACCCCATTCTTTGAAAGAATGCTTGGATTCGTTAATGGAGATTAGACTCCCACTACTGATCATAAAGCTTTGCCTGTCTTGTTATTGGTGTAAACCATTGAGACTTGCTAGTCTTTCTACGTTGCACTTCTATAATTATTCTGAATCAAATGATTCTAACTCATAGTGCATCGAATAGACATTCTCGACTTTCAAGCTATTTAACAAACAAATTGTTAAATCTTGATAGTCTAGATCAGTTTGAACAATAGCTAAGTATTTTCTTGGCCTTAAGACTAAGAGCCATAAATACTTTATCATTCATTGTTTAAGAAGTTGATGTGTTATTTCATACTCAACCTTGTTGCACTTATATTGTTTCAATACTATGATGCCTTAATCATCAACCATAAAACAATAATTGAGCATTATAAGCTCCCACTGCAACAAAAGCCTAACTAGATCAAAATCTCTTACTTAGAAGTTGCATTGTCATGTAAGTCATTGTCCTTCTTTAAAAGAGGTCAATCCAACTTACAAAGCATCTTCACTCGCTTTAAACAAACTTTGATGACTAATCAGACTCTTCCATTTCCACATCTAGTCTTTTGTTCAAATGAACTAGGACTTAGGAAAACTGCAGCCTTGATGAATTTGTCATCAATCATGTTACTTTCCTCTAATAGTAATATAACGACTAATATTCTGAAGGCTTTCTACTTTTCGGTTAAACCTTCTTTTAGTCATTTCTTATTACTCCAGGCGATGACTTGAGTCAGAAACTATTGAGTAATCAAAAGATTCCTCAAAATATTCTGTCCTTTTAGGATATTCCAATCGAATCATCTTGACAGATTCTATTGATATCCAATCTTTCATCGTCACTAACCAAGACTTGTCGTGCTACTTAAAAGAAAATAGCTTGACCTTATTCCTCAAAGAACTTGTCAAGTACATGCAAAAAGCATTCTCGAACAATCTTCGTGGAATTACGTCGAGGAAATAGAGGACATGAATCATTGAGTATAAACTCCAAGTTTTAGCGATGAGAATCTTATCCATTTACATTTCCAGTCTACATAATTTTGGCATTCGAGTTTATTTCTTTAAAGATCGCAGACAAAATATGAATGACATAATGAACATTTGGCATATAAACTTATTATCTCATACTCATGCTCAATACATAATCGCAAATATCCACAAAACAATTATGTATCTTGCAACTGTAAAATTAAAATTTTGTACCCTCCAGAGGAAGTCAATACGCATTAAAATCTTACAATTTTACTGGTCACAACACCGACGAATAGTCCAGAGACCACAGAGTGGCATGGCCGCCTAATGTTGCCTAAGCACGACCACTGAATTTAGCATTACAAAGTCTCATTTCTACAACACACTCCCATAACAATGCTCATGTGCTGCTAACAAGATCAAGCTATCTCATAAATTCTGTGTGAACTTCTGAATCTCGCAGTTTCTTAGGATTATTGTCCCCACAGAGCAGGTGGCGATAATATTGGAAACCACATTCTAGTTCATACTATTTATTTTCGAGAAATCCGCCCTCATGAACTCGCTATTTCTTAGGATTATTGTCCCCACAGAGCAGGTGGCGATAATATTAGAAAAAAGCTTCATAAATTGCAGACCAATTGATGGAGACCATATACAACGCACTTGTTGTAATTATCGCTTAGATATTTTATATGGTTTTTGCATAATTATCACATAAGCAGATAAAGCAGATAATCCACTTACAAAGATAAATACCAAATAAACAGATAAATCCATTTAATGCATGGAATTTAAACACACTGGATAATTAATGATAATTATTTAATCTAGTCAAGGGAGAATCAATTAAATAATTATGTTTTATCTTGGATAATTATTATCCTTAATCATTTAGGATTGATCAAGATAGTGTTAACTATCTAAATCCATTTAGGATCATTCTAGATTTTATTTCGATAAAATCAAATCATTCAATTCAAGATAACGTTGATCTAGGATTATCATTATTTAAATCGTTCTAGGATGTTACTAGACAGAAACGATTCCATCATAATCCATACGATAAATAAAATCCAACCAACCAAGATTTATACAAATCTTAATTCTATTTAGAATAGATATCTAGAATATATCATACATTACTTAGGATTTCTTAGATAAATAAGTTTATCTAAATCTAATTAAATAAGGATTTCTTATATATTATCTTTATCCAAATCTATCTAGGATATAAATCCAAAAGATAAGGATAACTTGGATTAATGCTTATTTTAATCCATCTAAGATTTGTCTTAATAGAATTAGATCTATTCAAATCCATAGGATAAAATAAATTGATATAAATCTTTATCATAATTCATCTAGGATTTATCTTGGAGTAAATCCATATAAATCCATAGAATAAGATAACATTATATTATAATTATTCAAATCTATTTGAGATTTATCTAGGAACAAATCCATATAAATCTATAAGATAAGAATAAAATATTATATTTATCACTATCCAAATCCTTCTAGAATTTATCTATGAATAAATTCATATAAACTCATAGGATAAAAAATAAAATAATATTATCATTATCTAAATCCAAATAGGATTCATCTAGGAATAAATCCATATAAATCCATAAGATATAGATAAAAATTAGATTATTATTTTCCAAATATAACTAGGATTTATCTAGGAATAAAATCCATATAAATCCATTAAATAAGGAAAGAATCTAATTAATCCATGATTTGATTCATAATCAAATCTCATATAATATATAAAATCCTCAAAAGATATATTCAAATCTTATTTCCATATTTATCTTGAATCTAGATGAATATTAGGAAACTATTAAATTATTCTCATCAATATCATCTAGGAATAAAATAATATAATTTATTTCCATAGGTATAGATAATAATATAAATATTCCTAAAATCAAGGCAAATCTTCCAAAAAGATTTTATTTCCCTTAAATAATAATATTTTAATGATATCTTTTAATAAAATAATTAAGTAATCATTAAAATAATCCTTCATCGTTATCTCATCGTACGAGATTCGCACGAACGATGAACGATGAAAATCCGACGAGTTCGTCGTCGGATCACGACGCACCCAGTGTCTCGGCACCAGGTGACGCGTCGGGTGGCACGGCTCCTCGGCCAGCCCGTCGCCTCCGTCTTCGGCCAGCGTCGCGCACAAGGCGCGTACGCTCTCGGCCTCATCGGCATGTCGGGTGACGCGGTCGCTCGGCCAGGAGCTTGCGCGGTGGCCCGGCTCCTCTCGGCCAGTGGCTCGTCGCCCGACTCGGCACACCAAGACCCGATGCTCCCACTGCCTCGGCCAGCCGTGCGCACGAAGGTGCGCTGCTCTCGGCCAGTGGCTCAAGCGTCGTCTCGGTCCTTCCGCCTAGGGTTTGGGCTCTCGGCGCCTCGGTGTCTCGGCCAGTTCTCGGTCGAACTGCCGCACCGTGCCAGCCTCCGTGTCGATCTCGACGCGGGTTCGTCTGGGGCGTGCGGTCTCGGCCGGCGGCGCGCACGAGCCCTCACTCGTCTGCGCGTCGCCCCGTGATCGTAGCTCCCTTGCTCCCACTGTCTCGACATCCCTACTTCGATCGCGCGTGGTGCGATCTGCCTCGGCGCGAACGCCGACGGATCGCACGTCTCGTACGATCGAAAAATTCAAGTTTCTTGATTCGATAGTTCTTGAGTTCGTCATGCATAAAAATTAAACAAAACACCAAGAACATGCTTCGCAATCAAATAACGCATGCAAACATGAATTTCGCGAAATTTAAATCCAAATAATCAGAGCCAAAAATTGGCTCTGATACCAATTGAAGGGGTCGGCAGCGGAAGCGTGCAAGCAAACGGATCACATAATACAGATCTATTTAGCAGATTATTTAGACAAAATCTATTCGCGTAATTATCACATGTATCATGCTCATACCTTGAATTACATACATGCTTTAGAACAAATAAATCCTAAAACATACATACTACGGAGTTAGCCAATTTACCTCGTTGATTCTCCAAAGAATCGTCGATTGCTTGCGCCTTCTCCACGATGATCTTCAATACTAGACCACAGATCTTCTGACTGGTGTCCCGAACTGTATTCCGACATCAGGGTGGGCTGATCTTATCGAAACACTAGGACTCGAATAAAGAAGACAGAACTTTCTCACGGAGAAGGAGCTGAAGAACTCACGGAGGAGAAATCCTTGAAAAAAATCGTCCTCTTCATCATAATAGAAGTGGACGAAATTTTCATAGTGAAAATTAATTAATTTCTGTCTCATTTATTCTCCTATTTATAATAGTTCATATTGGGCCCAGTCAAGGATCCATGGAAGGCTTTGGATATGGGCTTCCCCAATTAGCTTTTTACTAATTAAATTGAACCCACAATTTAATACAAGCTTATATTGGAATATTACGAGCAGCCACTACAGACGTAATATTGAACTCCCCATCCAAATCCGAAATTATAAGTATTCCGGGTTTCCATTTTGTTTATTATTTATTTCCCGCGCTTAAGATATAAATGCCCATTAATTAATTAAAGTCTGCTATGTACTTAATTAATTAACATCTTATTAACTCCAAGAGTAGACTTAGCAAGAAACACTTATTTATTATTCATAGAGTAATAAAACTCCAACTGGCCAGTTTCTGAATAATAAAACCTTGTTCAAGCTCCTCTTGGGGACATTATCAAACGAGACTCACCTCGTGCGCGATTCAACATAATAGCAATCCTAGCACCGCTAGATAATGATCACTACTACCCAATATACCTGGATCGTTGTGTGACGAAAAACCCGCACCTTTGGTAAGTCAAAGTAGTAGATACTCAATATCGTATGCTCAATGCTAACGTACATTGATTAAGAAATAGATATTTATCAAGACCTCGTCTTTCAGTAGATAGCATAAAGACACTTCTTGCTGTTAGATCCATTCAGTGCTATACCACACCAACGTCATCTTATTTCAATAAGGCTTAGAAATAATCGGACTGACATTGCAACCTTTCACGATAGGTAGCCAAAGCCTATCTAGGTTGTGAAATTCTTCTTTTTCTTTTGCAAAGCATTGCATAGAACCGACTGTAGTTACCTTAAAGTGGACGACATCCACAACCAGTCTACTAAGCAAAAGACTTAGGCTTTGTTTACTTCTTATGCATTTAAATGTTTATAAAACATCTCATAAACGCACAAGCAAACACAATATAATAATATACTGATTCTATTCGTGCGAAATGCTCGAATAATACTGAATCGGGTCAAAAATGGATTGTAGAGTTTTTACGTATACATGCAACGTTCTATTCGTGCGAACTCTCGCTCGAAACATGCTTTTCAGTATACTAACCCTAACACAGCCTTCATATTCGAGAGCCTATGTTTGCGCTTAACTCGGACATGCTTGACCAGCACCCAATTGTAAGGGCAAGAAAAAGAAGAAGAGAAACACAAAGAGCAGAGCTAGATATAGAGAGAGAAGGAGGTTGAGGAGGCTAGAGGAGGTTGAAGGTCGAGCTGGGTCAGAGACTGAGGGATCGGAGTTCGAGATGGATGAGGGAAGGGAGTCGCAGAGCAGACCGAGATCTCTCTCTCCTACCTTCAGAGGGAGTCGTTTGCCTGACTATGAGGACTACACGAGACTTGGAGTGCATAGTAACAGATTTGATATTTTGGAGGATGGTGATCTCGAAACAGAGTCGTCCTTGGCCTTGGTTTTACATGATGGAACCGCAGTCGCTCAGATTATTCACGAGGCTAGAGGGGCAAAGGGGGTACGGAATGGGGCTGCCAGAAATAGGAGATTACCAATGAAGATCTCCAGCGATGGGGATCACCGATCTGTGATTGAAGCACCGACGAAGAAAGTGAGGGTTTCTACCTCGCGCCCAACCTGATTTGTTTCCTCATGATGAGCCAGAGTTCCTAGTGTGGAACGCGCAGGGTGTGGAGAATTCCTGCACCAAGAGACACCTCAGATATTTGATTCGAGAACACAAGATTTTGTTTGTGGCAGTGATTGAACCACAGAGGACACCGCTAGGTTTAGGCCGGAACTTCCAGGGCCTTCGGTTTGCGGGATCTAATGAAAGTGGCCACATTTGGATTCTTGCCCATGAGGATTGGACAGTGGAAGTGGTAGATGACTCGAGACGGTGTTTACACGTTAAGGTCTCTGCCGCAGTCTTCCCTTTCCCGATCTACATCACCATAGTCTATGGGCGACATACGAGAGAGACAAGACAAGCTCTTTGGGAAAAGTTAGGAGACATCTCGCTAGCTATGGAGGGAAGGCCGTGGCTAGTGGGAGGAGACTTCAACATGTTCCTGACCAATGAAGAGAGACAGGGGAGTGATACAGACAGACACAGAGACATGATGGAGTTTGCAGATGCTATTGCAGAGTGCCAGCTGATTGACCCAGGTTTTGATGGACCGATCTTCACGTGGCACAGGGGGGGACTTTGGGAGAGGTTAGACCGCATCTTGATTGGAGAACATTGGACATCAGTGTTTGCCACGACCCGAGTGACACACTTGGCGAGATTCAGCTCTGATCATGCGCCTCTTCTAGTGAGATGTCAGTTTTCTATCCAAACCACGAGACCGGCTTTCAGATTTCAGAATATGTGGGTGAGATTGCCAGAGTCTGGGAGGGAGAGACAGGGTACAATGGAATGATGAACCTCCAGCTCAAGCGTATCAAGATCAAGAAGTTCCTCAAGGTTTGGAATAGAGAAGTGTTCGGCAACATCCTCCAGAACCTAAAGGATGCAGAGCAGGTAGTACTTGAGGCGCATGTCCTATATGATAGAGACCCGACGCCCGCACATAGATCTGATTTTAGTAGATTGTTTGCAGAGCTTATCATCACGGCCAAGATGGAGGAAGAATTTTAGAGGCAAAAGGCGGCAATTAGATGGGCTACTGATGGAGATAGGAACTCCAAATTCTTTCATGGTTGGGTCAGACAGAAGAGGGTTAAGTCGAGGATACACACGGTTGAGGTTGGGGGACATGCATTGACGGAAGAGACAGAGATCAGGGAATCGGCGGCCGCCTACTTCCAGCAGCTTCTGACATTGGACGTTGGACCCCTTGCACAGCCCGATCTATCTCTTATCCATATATATAGGGTTGTTTCGGTCTGTTATTCCAACTCCCATCTGGATTAACCTGGGCCTGGTAATCTCCCTCTTGAGGGCCATAGTATTGCTGGGGTTGAGCTTCTCCTGGACCAGGAGGCTTTTCTTTTTCTTGTGAGGGTGGTGGATTAGTCTTCTCGATTGCATTCAAGAGTGCTTTCTCAAGCCTATCTATTCTCGCACGCCTTTTTGGACTCTATCAACTTTCCCAAGATCTCTCTCGCTTCACTTCCTTTTTTCTTCGTAAAATTTCCCCCGCTCGAGGAATTCATCAGATCCTTGGATTCAGGGTTTGCTCCTTCATAAAACAGATAATAAATTTCTGCTTTGATCATTCTATGAATCGGGCAAGCATCTAACAATCCTTTAAACCGCGACCAATATTGACTCAGAGATTCATCATACTTTTGCTTACACTCTACGATTTCCTTCTTAAGAGCGTTTGTCTTGTTTGAAGGGAAAAAGTAATCCAGAAACTCCAACTTGAAATCTCTCCATGTCCGGATGGAATCCTGAGGCAGCCTCAACAACCATGTGTTAGCCTCTCCCTTCAGGGCAAATGGAATTGCACGTAGGCGATAATCCTCTTCTATTGTTTCATTGGGCCTTTTCTGAATACTGCACAGCTTGCTAAACTCATTTAAGAACTCGTATGGACACTCGTTCCTATGCCCGGAGAATGTCGGTAGAATGCCTAGCACATTTGTTTTAATATCGATAGACCTCTGACGCTGATTCATGACTATAGCCTGGGCTGGCTCACCATCTAGATGGGTAGTGAGCGAACCGATCTCTGGATCTGGATCGACTACCTGTGCCATGTCTCTGACCTCTTCCTCCTCTGTTTCTATTTCTGAAGACGACGTGGGATCCTCCCTTCCTGACGAACTCCAATCGTCGTCACTTCCTGAACCAAACAGAAATGGATCTCCCGTAGATAATCCCGATCTGGTGGTAACCGTAGATGCTGTCTCTCTGACCTGCCAAGTAAACCGATCGTTCCTCCACCCAGATGAGTTACCCCATTGTCCAAACCATGAGCCTCTGCTCATAAACTGAAAATAAAGAAAAAAAGAAAAAAAAATCAAAAAATATGTACACCAAAATCTCTAAACACCATCACAAACTACGCTATCCATCCCCGGCAACGGCGCCATTTGAAGTTCACTTCGAATACTGTGTGTGCTTTTGTGCTAGGTCAAGCTTCGCAAACCCAGAGAATCCGCTAGATCACAAGGTCTAGGAACTCAGAGGATCCTGGAAGTCTCGGTCGTCGGACACACAAATTTCGCGTTCAAAACCCTCAACCCGCTATACTATGAATTAGTACAGGGAAGTAGGGATCGATCCCACGAAGATGGATGCGTAAGAATGCATTTAAAAGATTCTGGAAAAAGAAAAAAAAAGAGGTTGGCTGTTGCCAAGCAATTTTGGGTTGAGAAAAGCTATTACTAGACTTAAGAATAAAATTTAACACTAGACCTAGGAAACAGAAAACAGCAGGTAAACATAGAACATCATCTTAACTTCAATACCTCAAACAAACTTCCTCGACCTAGTAAACGACTACCTAAATTAGCTAGACAGAAGGTAAACATGCAGTGGGGACCATTTTCCAGAAACTGTAAAGTACGAACGAAAAGCTGCAACTAACTAAATCTGCATTTAACGAACCACAATCTCCATCCCGTTACCTGATTCAAACGCGAACATGGAGAAAACAGAGTAATAATCCAGATTCAAACAAAATATATAAATTCGGACGTCGGAAACTGACGATTAATCAGAAACCAACAGATCTACTTCTACTAGACGAAGTAAACAGAACACATAAATGAAACATCAAATTCTACCCGATCAACCAACTCAGCTTCAGATCTACACGTCGAACGCTTAATCCACTTCGGATCCAAGCAATCCGAACCAAACTACGACCAAAAACAACTCCATAAACTCCGATTCAATAAATCCACTCCGATAAATCAACAATCCAACCACGATTCTACTCCAAATCAACAGATCAAGTGCGAAAAGCAGCCATTCAAGTAAATAACTATAAACTCATAAACAAACATCACCCATACTTCGAAATCAACATCACCATAACGGAAAATAGAAATTGCATAAAAAGATTCAACAATACTTCAACAGTCAACAAAAGCTGAGCTTCGATCCGCGAAGACTCGGTGGAATTTCTAGCAGAAAACTAAAGGAAAGCAGTAAATAGTTTCTTCGCCCTTCGTAAGGATGGTGGTACGCAACAGCTTAACCGAAAGTGAAACCCGAAGTGTGTAGAAGTGTGTGTGAGTGAGCTGAGAGCCCAAAGTAAAAAAAGTCCCTTCGTAAATTGCATGCTCTCTCTTATATAGATGCGGAGGTGATCTTCTAGAAGCCTTCACTTGAAATCTCTGTTCTGTCCTTCAGCTTAGCGATCTCCTTCGTCTGGCTATTTTTCCTTCATAATGCTCACTTTATTGCCAAATTTCCTTCGCCAGACAATTGTCTTCTTTTCTTCCTGGATCCGGCGATTCCTTCTACACACCTGGCTTAAAAATATGCATTAGACCCCGCAAATGCATGAAATTAACCCCCTAAACAATGCATGAAATTTGCCTTATCAGGAGGCTTTGTGCTCGCTGCCGCAAGAGAAAGAGGTTAAGGATGCAGTTTTTGGGATCAGTGGAGATAGTGTGTCCAGGCTGGACGGGTTCACTTCGTTGTTCTTTCAGCACTGCTGGGACACTGTGGGGAGTGATGTGATTGCAGCCGTCGGAGACTTCTTCAGTGGGGCGTTTATGCCCGGAAGCTTCACGGTGACCATGATCATTCTCATTCCGAAGAAGCATAATCCGGTCACGTGGGTGGACTACAGACTGATCAGCCTCTGCAATGTTATGAATAAGATCATCACAAAGATCCTTGCTTCGAGACTGACACCTCTACTTCCCCTTGTCATTGCACCGAATCAGAGTGGATTCATCAAGGGTCGCCTGCTTAGTCACAATGCTCTTCTGGCCCAAGAGTTGATACATGACCTGGGGAAGGAGCTCTCGAGCAGAGGGAGATCGCCTAATCTGGCTCTCAGGCTGGATATGGCAAAGGCTTATGATAGAGTCCAGAGGCCGTTTCTACTCAAGGTCTTGGACAAGATGGGATTCTCACCAACCTGGGTGGATATGATTAGGAGATGCATCTCATCATGTTTGTTTTCTGTCCTGGTGAACGGTGGTCCGGCAGGCTTTTTTCAGTCCTCCAGGGGGCTGAGACAAGGGGATCCACTATCACCTTCCCTCTTTGTTTTGGCGGCAGACTACCTCTCGAGATACCTCGATAGACTGATCAAGGGGGATAGAGAGATGGTCTACAGATGCCGGAAAAAGGCCCCCGTTATCACCCACCTCTCCTACGCGGATGACATTATCATTTTCTCGAGGGCTCACAGAGAGGCGATGGGGAAGTTGGTTGGATGCCTGGATCACTACATAGCCGTGTCTGGTCAGATGGTGAACAATGGGAAGACACAGTTCTATTTGGTGGATGAGCACATGGAGTTTGCTAGCATTGTAGAGGAGGTTGGGGGATTTCAAAGAGGGGTGATGCCATTAACATACCTAGGGGTCCCGATCTTCAGAGGAGCGAGGCGGGCATATCATCTTTTGCCCCTTAGGTAGAAGCTGATGGACATGACCCACAGTTGGTCCCATCGACACCTTGCTTTTGGGGGCCGCCTTGCTCTGATTAAGAGCACCTTAGCCGCCATCCCGCTACACATCTTACAGGTCATGAGCCCTCTGCTTGGCTTTCTGGATGAGTTGGAGCAGATACTGGCTAGATATTTTTGGGGCACAGTTGGAGAGAAAAGGAAGCTGTTCTGGATATCTTGGAGACATATCTGCCTACCTTTTGATGAGGGTGGCTTGGGTATTCACCGCTTCAGGGAAGTGGCAGTGGCGTTTGGGTTCAAGTTGTGGTGGAGACTTCTCGCTCAGGACTCTCTCTGGGCCCAGTTCATGGCCCAGAAGTACAGTATCATTCCTTGTCATTTGCATACATCTCCTTGCTGATCGCATGATAGTCCTACTTGGCGTCGCTTGCGTCGTATTTGGTCATACATGCATGATTATATTCGTTGGTCATTGGGGGAGGGGAAGATCAGTTTCTGGGATGATGTTTGGCTTGGGGATAGCCCCATCCGGAGTCTGTGCTTCCCGGGATGTTGGGGTTTTGGAATGATGAACGATGAGTTTGAGAGCAAGAACACAATCAACACACGGGTTTACGTGGTTCGACAATTTGCCTACGTCCACGGAAGGGATGAGATGTTTATTGCTATCACTCTCTCGGAGATTACACAGAGATGGAAATAAGAAGATGAAAAACCTCACAAGAGCTACTCCACTCTACAATGGTGATTCACACACACACGTTTTTCTTCCTTCTATACTCACACTCTCTCTGATTTCTACAAGATACACGCCGCTTCTAAATGAGGAAACTACCTCTCTTTGTATCAAGCTGAAAAGCAAGCCTCGGAAGTTAGTTCGTTGCTAACTAACTCTGCTCTCTCCTTTAGCTTCAATCCCATGCAACGCATCTATCCATGTAGCCTCGACTTGGTGAGCTGGTTGAACGAGCCACGTACTCATTCCACACTCATTCATGTCACGGCCGCATTCAACAATCTCCACCTCGGCAGTGACAGCACAAACCTCTACTTCTCAACCCTTCATCCTTGCTCCACCTCAAACGGACAACACACCTACCAGCTCCAAGCAATGCTCTAGCTTGGAAACCGGTACGGCTTTGGTTAATGCATCCGCTGCATTGTCTTCAGTCCCGACTTTATCAACCTCAACATCTCCATTAGCTATCTCATCTCTAATGAAGTGAAGCCTTATATCGATGTGCTTACTTCTCTCATGAAAAACCTGATTCTTTGCCAACATTATCGCGCTATTGCTGTCACATAATACCTTCACCACCTTCTGATCCACTCCAAAATCTCCAATGATTCCTATCAACCATTTTCCCTCCTTCACCGCTTCTGTCAAAGCTATGTACTCCGCTTCTGTGGTGGATAGGGCAACTACTGATTGGAGTGACGACTTCCAACTGATAGCTGAACCATAGAGTGTGAAGATATATCCCGTTTGTGACTTCCTAGTGTCCAAATTCGTTGCAAAATCTGAATCACAGTAGCCCACAAGAGCTTCTTCCTTCCAGCCTTTCTGCCTTTTGAAGATGATACCAGTGGATTTGCTTCCCTTAATATATCTCATAATCCACTTCAAGGCTCCCCAATGATCCCTTCTATACTCCTTCATATACCTGCTTGTTACACTGATCCCATGTGCTAGATCCGGCCTGGTGCAAATCATGGAGTACATGATGCTCCCTATCACACTTGCATATGGTATCTTTTGCATCTCAGCTTTCTCTCTGTCAGAATCTGGAGCTTGTTGGGCAGACAATTTGAAATGCTGAGCTAAGGGAATGGCCACACTTTTAGATTCTTGCATCTGAAATCTCTTCAAGACCTTGCTCAAGTAATCTTCTTGACTCAGTCTTAGTTCACCTCTTTCCCTATCTCTGCTGATATCCATGCCCAGAATTCTTCTAGCTTCCCCGAGGTCTTTCATTTCAAACTCCTTCTTAAGGTCTTCTTTTACAGAATTCACCTCAGTCATATTCTTTGCAGCCACTAGCATGTCATCAACATACAACACTAGATAAGCTACAGCCTGACCTTCCACTGCCTTGATGTATACACAACTGTCATATGCTGATTTCTTGAGGCCAATTGATTCAAGATGAGCAACAAATCTCTTGTACCACTGTCTGCTACTCTGTTTAAGTCCATAAAGACTCTTCTTCAGCTGACACACTTTATTCTCCATACCAGGAACTACAAAACCAGTAGGCTGCTCCATAAAGATGGTCTCTTCCAGTTCTCCATGAAGAAAAGCAGTCTTGACATCGAGTTGATGTAATTCCCAGTCCCTTTTGTGCTACAACAGACAGCAAGACCCTTATAGAAGCGTGCTTGACAACGGGTGAGAAGATTTCATTAAAATCCACACCCTCTTTCTGAGTATATCCTTTGGCTACAAGCCTTGCCTTGTATCTGATTTTATTCCCCTCAGAAACCTCCACCTTCTTCTTAAAAATCCATTTGCACCCCACGGGCTTCTGAGATTTTGGCCTATCAACAAGAATCCAAGTACCATTTTTTAATAGTGACTCCATTTCTTCCCTCATAGCCTCCAGCCATTGCTCCTTTTCCATTCCTTCCATGGCCTCTTCATAGGTGGCAGGCTCATCAAAGTCAATAGATTCTGCAACACACAAGGCAAAATATGTCATTTCATAATCTGAAAATCTGGCTGGCAGCTTGATAGTTCTTTTAGGCCTTTCTCTGGGTTAATGATGTGGCTGAGCTTCTGGTGTCTCATCACCTTCAGGGATCTGAATATGGGGGTGTCCCTCTTCTGGATCAGGTGTTCTTGAAGACTCCACCTCAATGGATGTACTGTCATTTTCCCTCTTCAACAATGGCATCTGATCCTCATCAAATATAACATCTCTGCTCACTATCAATTTCCCTCCACCTGCCTCAGTGCACCAGAGTCTACAGGCTTTAGATCCAGATTGATACCCAAGGAAAATGCATCTCACTGCTCTAGGATCCAACTTCCCCTGCCTACTGTGAGCATAAGCTCTACAGCCAAATGGTTTGAGCCTGGTGTAATCAGGCATTCTACCATACCATAGATAATCTGGAATCTCAGAATTGACTGCTGATGATGGACTCCTATTGATCAAGTCAGCTGCTGTGCAGGCTGCTTCACCCCAGAACCTTTTGTCAGCACCAGAGGTTAATAACATGCACCTTACTCTTTCAAGAATTGTCCTATTCATGCGCTCGGCCACCCCATTCTGCTGTGGGTTTCTTGGAGAAGTTTTGTGCCTCTTAATGCCTCTGGCTTTGCAATATTCATCAAATTCTGAGGACAAATACTCTAATCCATTGTCGGTTCTCAAGCATTTAAGACTCACAGCCTTCTCTCTTTCAACCATAGTGTACCACTCCTTAAAGAACTTGAATGCATCTGACTTTTCTCTCAAGATCTTGACCCATAATTTTCTAGAGAAATAATCTATTATTGTGATGAAATATTTACCTCCATTCATGGTAGGTGGTTGAGCCGGACCCCAAATATCACTATGAGCATATTCCATGACAGATTTTGAAGTGTGCTTGGCCTTTGGAAATGGCTGCTTCTTGCTTTTCCCCAATGCACACTGCTCACATTTCTTGATATCTTGTGTTTCATCAACCTTAATCACACCTTTCTTGACAAGTTGAAGCAGTCCCTTCTCACCAAGATGTCCAAGCTTCATATGCCAGATTGTCATGTTGGATTTCACTGATATATTTACAGCAGAATCTTCAGTTATCACCTCTGCCTCCAAGTAGTATAGGCTTCTCTTTCTGACAGCATTCATGACAATCTTGGGTCCCTTTAGAATCTGCATTTGATCATTTTCTGATCTAAAACCGTATCCCTTTGATTGGAGCACTCCTAGAGATACCGGATTCCTTTTTATCTGTGGTATAAATCTGACTTGTGTCAATTTGATGGTGGATCCATCCCTCAGCCTCATCTTGATGTCACCTATGCCTCTGATGGAACATATCTGGTTATTCCCCAGAGTAACAGAACCTTGTGATGGTTCAAATGTCTCAAACCAATTCTTGTGTGAACAGATGTGGAAGCTGCAACCTTAATCAACAATCCAGCTTTCCCCCATCTGACCTTCTACAATGTTCATTATCTGCATTTGCTCTTCTTCTTGAACAATATCAGTAGAGCCTTGACCATTGCCCTCTGCCGATTGTTTCTTCTTCCATGAGAAACAATTCTTCTTGACATGACCTGGTTTCTTGCAGTAAAAACAGCTTCGGGTTTCCTTCTTATCCCATTTCCCTTTATCTTGGGAATTCTTCCACCCCTCAATCTTTGGCTTGGACTTTCCCTTGAACTTCTTGACATTCAAGATTTCTGCAGATGTGTCGTTGTGGCTGTTCCCTGATCTCTGCAGATCCTTTGACTTTAATGCCGATTGAACTTCCACCAAACTGATAGCCTTCTCTCTTCCATACAACATAGCATCCCCCAGCTGCTCAAAAGATTTGGGAAGGGCATTGAGCAATGCAATAGCCTTATCTTCTTCCCCCAGCTTGGCATCCACATTTTCAAGATCATCGACTATTTTGTTAAACTGGTCTAACTGATCTCCTATGGCCTTATCATCACTGAATTTGAAAGAATACAGGCGTTGCTTAAGATATAACCTGTTTACCAACGACTTGGCCATGTATAGTTCCTCCAATTTCTTCCAAATTCCAGCTGCAGACTCCTCCCTCACGACCTCTCGAAGAACTTTGTCATCCAGATTCAAGATGATCACACTTCGAGCTTTCTTCAGCATCTCAAGCTTCTTCGCATCCGGCTTCTCATCTGAATCAGTCGCATCCATAGCCTCATCGAGCCCTTGATGAATGAGCATGGCCTTCATCTTGATTCGCCATAGACCGAAATCATTTCTTCCATTGAATTTCTCCGTTTCAATACGCGCCATCGCCATCGATCTATCCTTCGCCTTCGATTCCCACAGACGGCGCCACTTGTTGGGGTTTTGGAACGATGAACGATGAGTCTGAGAGCAAGAACACAATCAACACACGGGTTTACGTGGTTAGGCAATTTGCATACGTCCACGGAAGGGATGAGATGTTTATTGCTATCACTATCTCGGAGATTACACAGAGATGGAAACAAGAAGATGAAAAACCTCACAAGAGCTACTCCACTCTACAATGGTGATTCACACACACACGTTTTTCTTCCTTCTATACTCACACTCTCTCTGATTTCTACAAGATACACGCCGCTTCTAATGAGGAAACTACCTCTCTTTATATCAAGCTGAAAAGCAAGCCTCGGAAGTTAGTTCGTTGCTAACTAACTCTGCTCTCTCCTTTAGCTTCAATCCCATGCAACGCATCTATCCATGCAGCCTCGACTTGGTGAGCTGGCTGAACGAGCCACGTACTCATTCCACACTCATTCATGTCACGGCCGCATTCAACACGGGAAATGATCCTCCTCAATATCAGGCCGTTGCATCATTTTGGCATGAGCATGCATGGGATGAGGATATGCTGCATAGTTTACCTTTCATGTTTAGCGTACCTCCCGATGTGATAGACCAGATCAGAGCCACGCCGATCGAGTTGGGGGCGAAGGATGTGAGGCGGTGGAGTCTGACTAGCCATGGCGAGTTCTCTGTGACCTCAGCCTGGGAGAGCATCCGAACTAGATTGCCGAAGAGGGATATTTTTGGTCTTATTTGGAACCAGGGGTTGACTCCTACCATGTCGGTGTTCATTTGGAGGTTACTGTTTGGTAGGCTGCCGGTGGATGAGAAGTTGCAGAGGAGGGGGATTGAGTTAGCGTCTAGGTGTCAGTGTTGTAGGTCTCCTTCGGTCGAGTCTCTCAGTCATGTCTTTTTTTTTTTGAGTCAGTCGGCGGTTTCTGCATGGGAGTATTTCGATGCCTGGTTTCCTTCCTCGCACACACCGATTCACACGAGCACTGATATTGAACTTAGACTAGGTCACTGGCTGAGGTCCTCCTTCCAGAGGGCTCCTGCCATGCACATTAGTTTTCTTGTTCTTTGTTTGATTGCTTGGTTTCTTTGGACAGAGAGGAATGGCTACAAGCATGGCGGTCGTCCTTTTCGTCATTCACATGTTATTTGGCAGGTCACTCATCACCTGCATGTGCTTGTTCTGGCTGGCAGGATCACCCAAACTCATTGGAGGGGATGCTCACCGTCGGTTGATTTCATGTCTTACTCCCCCAGACAGCGTGTTCTGCGGTCGCTCATGGTCCTATGGCATCCCCCTGATGCACCTTGGGAGAAGCTGAACAGTGATGGTGCCTTCTCTACATCGACACTGGAAGCGGGGGAGGGAGGATTGGTTCGTGGTTCTGATGGAGGACTGTTGCGGGCCTTCTGTTCTCCGGTAGCTGCATCATCGACCTTTGAGGCGGAGCTTCTGACTCTGATTCGAGGTTTGGAGATGGCTATGGAGCTTTCTACTCACATTTGGACAGAGCTGGACTCAGCGGCTCTAGTTAGTTTGTTGTTATCTGGACATCTAGGCTCTGTAGATCTTAGACATCATATGGCTTTGTTCCGGAGTATGACATCTCAGCGGCAGGTTCGATTCTCACACATCTACAGGGAAGGGAACCGGGCTACTGACTTTCTGGCAGGTAGGGGGTCCAGACCCCTGCCCTTACATACTTTGATCCAATCTCTGCGCCTCGGTACCTGAAGGCGCTAGTTAGGATGGACTAGCTTGGATATCCTAACTTCCGTTTCCGACGTAGAGATATGGGTTGAACTTGTTCTCATGATGCTTTGCTTTACTCTATATTCGTCTATTCCTTTTGTTTATTTAGCCCATCTTTTCCTCTTGATAGCATGGAGGATCCCGGCTTGTGGGACCTCTGGTTTACATTTTCATGTTCTTGTTTTGGGTCTTAGTCACTTTTAGGCTAAGATCAGGTTTTTAGAACATTACATTTTGATCTTATTCATGGGTTGGGGGTCTGCCTAAACCTCCCGCCCACAAAGGGCGTTTTTTATAAAAAAAAAGAGAGAGAAAGAACGGTACGCGACGGCGAAATCGCCTGTACGTACTGGAATGAAATAAAAACCTACTGGAATGAAGTAATATATTCTGGAATGAAGTTAAATCCTCCTAATATGTTATAACTTATTTGCCATGGGCTGAATTAAAATAAGCTTGTGATGAATGCATATATAATTTATACATTTGCACATCTCATCCATAAAAAGCTAGATCTAAAACCATAATTTGGTCTAGTTCTGCGGTTCGACAATAAGGAGTGGATTTGCATATAATGTGACTCATCCTATAGGGTAGTGATATAATGCAAACTCCCTCTGCTATATACTGTACAAACTCTAAACTTTTTAACACAATGTTAACATAGTGTAAAATTTTATGATTTTGATATCAATACAATGTCAACAGAGTGTCAATCGTTGACACTGTGTTGACTTTTTTGTTGCTATTATTTTGTCATCTTTTAATATTTTCTAACGGTCCAGATCATAGTTTGGAGTTTGTACAATGTAATATCAACACAGTGTCAACGGTTGACTCTATGCTGCCATCAAAATCTTGTAATTTTACACTGTATTGACATAGTGTGAATATTGTGTTAACACTGTGTTGAAGAGTTTGTAGTTTGTATAATATATAGAGTTTGTATTTTATCACGACACCTACTTGTATAAATTAATTTTAAATGAAATGTGAGTGGAATGAGTTAGTAGAATGTGAGACCCTATTAAATTTATGGTAAAGAACCGAAACTCCTATTTGTAAAGAGAATAAACTAAAAAAATAGAACTTTTAACATTTATGGTAAAGAATCGAAACTCCTATTTGTGAAGAGACTAAACTAAAAAAATAGAACCTTTATTCGCGAAGAGAGAGTATCTTTTAAGCGAATTAAGGACCTAGCTGAGTAAAAAATTAAGCGAATTACAATTATTCATCACCATAGCAATAACTCTTTTTGAAAATGGAAAAGTGAAGTGAAAAATTGAGTTAAAGTGTCATTCATGTTGAAGAAATTGAGTCACAGAAGCAAAAAGTAAAGCATGATGTACGCCCTTCATCCCAGAATAATTTGCAACTCTTTTCCATTTCGATCCGTTCCATAATAATTATCACACTTCATTTTTACCTTTAATGATAAGTAGGTCTCATATTCTACTAATTCACTTTACTCACATTTTTATTATAAAATCAATATAAAAAATGTGATATCACATTCCACTAACTTTTTCAACTAATTTGTATTTATATTTTTTAAAATTTGTGCCTACAATAAGAGTGACCATTAGAGCATCTCCAATGGCGGCGTCAGCGTAGACACGCCGATTTTTCGCGGACGTCGGTGCTGACGCCGAACCATTGCAGCCGGCGTCAGCGAAACCGGCGTCAAAATCGGCGTGTTGACGCCGATTCTTGGTATGACGCCGATTCTGACGCCGATTCTCACGGCGCCATTGTAGGCCCCGAATTGGCGTGAGACCAGCGTCAGAATTTTATTTTTTTAAAAAATTTTCGAAACACTATATATACGCGCTTTGGACGTCATTTTCATTCGCGTTTGTGACATGTCGACTGCATTGCTGATATAATGTACGCCTGTATTATCATGCACAACATGATTGTCGAAGATGAAGGTGTACAACTGACTAATTGGGCCAATGACTCCAAAAGGATTTAATTGAAGTTGTGGGCGCGGAGGATTGCAAGACGTTAGTTTTATTTTAAATTATGTAATTTTTTTAAATGTACTTTTAAATTTTTGTACTTTTTTTAAATTAATGTATTTTTTTATATTATTGTACTTTTTAAAATTTTAATAGTAATATTCATTTTTTCCGTATTTGTCTCGTAAATTAAATTCCGTATGTTGCTACGTCTGTAAATTAAATTATATAATTGTTATTAGTGATGTGGATAGGCTATGGGAGGGGCTATTGCATGTCCAGTTGCATGTCTAGATGATGTGGCAGGAGTTAGTGCAGATGATGTGGCAGTGGGAAGGCTATGAGAGAGCTATTCCATGTCCAGAATCATTGGAGATGCTCTTATTGTGGGATAGAAGGATAGTAAAAAATAAAATAAAACAAAATAACAAAGAATATAAACCAGGCATCGATTACTGTCTCCTTAATCTGTGACAATGATATGTTGATATCTTCAAAATTACTTATGATCTAACTCCTACATCACGATTTTCTTTTCTAGATTTCTAGAGAGAGGGAGAGAGATTGAGTTGATCTGACGATAGAAGATGGGAGAGCGGGGAAGGGGATGTTGTCCGTCGATGGATCTGATGCGCTCTGAGCCGATGCAGCTCGTGCAACTCATCATCCCCATCGAGTCCGCTCACCTCGCCGTGTCTTATCTCGGCGATCTCGGTCTCATCCAATTCAAAGACGTATGCCATTCTTTTTTCTTTTCTTTTTTTTACTGTTTTTACTTGGCTCCAATCGATTCAATTGCTATTTTTTTCGGTAATGTGATGTGTATAGGGTTATGATTTTTGTGAATTACTACAAAACTACTTACTGGTGAGGATTATTCGTTGCTTGTTGTTTATGACGATGGAGAATGGGAGATGTGTTTATTATGAGATGTATCTGTGAACTCTGTATTAATAATTAATGTGCTAGTTAATGGAGATAGCTTTTGCTTAAGCATCTAGTTTATGCTTTTGATTGTGTTAGGAGTTATAATTTGACGTAAGGTCTAGGAATTATCAGAGTTTGACTAGCATTAACTCTATAAAATCTGAACGGTTACGCGTTGCTACTAATATCTGCATTGTTTAACTTTTGTGTTATTCCTTGTTTATTTTGTTAATTACCAAATCCAAGGTCGCATCCCTCTGTACCTATTAAACCCCCACTCTTAATCATCTTTAGTTTCAGGCTGGGCTTAAATTTCATTAATTCATGGGAGAAACAAAGTTTCTGGACATATAGGCGTCAATTAAATGCAAAGTTTCGACCCTCATATAGAAAATCAGGATCGGGAATGTAGGAATAAGGAATGATGATAAACTATGCACTTACTTTTCAAACTATTTGTTATGAAACTATGGAGTACTTGCACAGGCCTTTGGTGCGTGTATATTCTTTCCTACTGATCTCATTAATTTGGGAATTTCTTTTCCATGTCAGTTTCTCTAAGAATTTGTGTCTGTATTTACCTTTTATGAGTTTCCTTAGCCTTGTATATCTAATCTTAATCAATGCCTGGCTGTTTTCTCCCAGCTAAATGCAGAAAAAAGCCCATTTCAGAGAACATATGCCATTCAGGTAAAAATTAGTGTTATTCCCATTTCCTTTTTGATCAATTTATCAACTATCAAGGCTAGCATAGTCCATCATACTCGACAAGTGTGCAGTTAGTAGTTGCTTATTTTGCAATATCAAGTTTGTTAGCATCAATTCATTACGTTTATTAGATCAAGTTCTGTGATCTACTCCCTCTGTCCCATTAGAAATGAAACGTTTTCCTTTTTGGTTTGTCCCATTAAAAATGATACGTTTCTTAAAATGGAAATAACATTATCTCTACTTTTCCCTCTCTTACTTTACTCTCTCTTCTTTAACTCACAAAACAATACTACATAAAATCCCGTGCCGAAAAGCAAACATATCATATTTATTGGGATGGAGGGAGTATTATACTATTAACAAGTAGCTTTATCTATGAAATAACCATTTTTACCAACTTATTAAGTGAGGTGGCATCATTCAACACAAACTTCAGCCCCTTTTTTTACACTTAAAAAAAGACACAATAATAGTGTATCTTTACTTGGCTTCTCCTATACATAGAGTTGTATGCTGTGGTTCTTTCATGCTGCACTGAATCTGTTGCCAATACATGTTAGATATTGCTTTCTGCCTGAATTACCCCATGTAGAACTTGAGTTGTTATTGATTGTTTCTGTATCCACTGTAGATTAAAAGATCTGGAGAAATGGCACGTAAATTAAGATTTTTCCGCGACCAAATGTCAAAGGCTGGATTGGTGACTGGAGCGAGATCTCAAGTTGAAGCCATTGCCAATTTAGATGACCTCGAGGTATCCCTAGCTATTTGTAAATCCTTCACTGGAACTGTTAATTGATTAAGTTTAACTGTTTCACCCAGACTGCCATCTCATTTCAGGTTAAACTTGGAGATCTTGAGGCAGAGCTAGTTGAGATAAATGCAAATGGTGATAAGTTACAGCGTTCCTACAATGAGCTAGCGGAGTATAAGCTTGTTCTGCAAAATGTATTGATTCTTTATTTCAGATTTTGCATACTTTGCTTCACCATCTAATTAGTTTTATGTTTAGGGGGAAAAGCCAAAAAGCTATTAAAAATTTTACCATTCAAAAGATTTGAATGCTACCACAGTATGATTTAGTATGCATACATATTTCAGTTTTTTAGGCCACTACTTTAAACAAAAAACAACTGATCATTGAGAATTATAAATCCTACAAAATAATACCAGCATCATCCCTGGGGGAAAACTCTATTGATGCCAAAGAAAAGAGAACCACAGCCATTTGGAAAATATATCACGTTTGATATTTCTTTGTTACCTTTTCTAGCTTCATTCTATCCGAATAAGCAATCAGATGGTCAAAGGTCTTTAATTTGCATAGGAGATGTAGAAGTTGGTGAACTACGCTCTATAATAACAGATTGACAATGGTGAATGTAGACCATTAATTAAAAATGGAGTCAAATCTTTTCGTTGATGTATAGTTTTCACTTGAAGATACTCCTTTGACTAAATGTACCAAGATTTAATCTGATCATCAAGTGTGACTATAACACATTTATAAAATAAAGTCCTCATGAGTCCTTCTGCATGATCTGAATCTATGAAGTTTGAACTAATTCTGCACTTTAATACTTTCCCCCTATATCTTATATGGTCTTTTTACAAGAAAAGCATTCAACTCTCGCCGTTACTCCTTGGCACCTATGCTGACATGAACTGTGTTTCATTTCCTTAGGCTGGTAAATTCTTTCACTCTGCCCTTAGCAGCGCTGAGGCTCGTCAAAGGGAATACTCAGCAAATCAGGGTGGGGAGGAGTCCTTGGAAATTCCGTTGTTATCTGAGCAGGTACAGGCTCTTTTAAATGCATTTTCCCTTTAGAAGACGGTATTTTTCCTCTGTTGTAGTGATCGATGAACGATGATGTTCTGTTTCATAGGAAACAACAGCCGATTCATCCAAGCAAGTTAGGCTGGGATTTATCACTGGACTTGTTCCCAGGGAAAAATCTATGGCATTTGAGAGGATTTTGTTCCGGGCTACTAGGGGTAATGTTTTCCTGAGGCAGGTTTCTGTGGATGAGCCAGTTGTTGACCCAGTATCAGGGGATAAGGTATACTTAATTGAAAAACAAACCTGAACAATTTATGCAAGGCATCGTGTATGTACCAACGATGATTTAATTATAGTCTATTTTACTGATATGTTCATAATTTTGTCCCAACCTACTTCTTCGTGAACACAGTGTCTTTTCATCTGTTTCCAAATCTCGCACTGAGCTAAACATTGAGTATCTAGAATACTTTACGCACTGTATTTTAGTGTGATTATATTTTCACATAAGCTCTTCAAGCAGCATATGCCTCTTGTTAGTATCAATAAAATGTCTTATCACTTACATAGAAAATTGATGTTGTTTTGCTATCTTCTTAATACTCCCTCCGTTCCCAAAATCTATAGCACATTGGATAACCACTGGTTTCAAAAAAATTAGTTTGTAGATGTAGTTAAAGTGGATAGAGGGTATAGTTAAAATCTCTTAATTCTCTATAGCACATTGGATAACCACTGGTTTCAAAAAAATTAGTTTGTAGATGTAGTTAAAGTGGATAGAGGGTATAGTTAAAATCTCTTAATTCTTGTCCCAAATCAACTTGGTGATGATCCCGTCTAAATAACCCTCTTTTAAGGGGGTGATGGCCCTTTTCTAAAATTGTATCGACTTGGTGATGATACTGTCACATCTATATAAGGGAGGATAATAACCGTATCCCCTCTTGTCCCACATCGATTTGGTGATGATTCTGTCTCATCTATAAGTGTGGATAATAACTCTCTCCCTTTATGAGGCCTTTTAAGGGGATGAGTGGCCCATTTCTGAAAGATATTATTACGGGACTCACTATATAGAAAAAGTGTGGGTTTTGGGTAAATAAGAGGTATTAAGAAAGGTAAAGTATAAAGTATAGCGTGGTGCTATATTCTTTAAAGAAAAGCGCTATACTTTGGGGGACCCATTAAAGTAATTGTGCTGTAGTTTCTAGGGACAAAGGTAGTAGAAAGTGTCAAAAACATAGATTATACCCATGCATGCATTTACTTTTTATTAACAATATATACTGACTAGAAGATGATTTGCTGAGAAGTCATTTTGTTTCTTATGGTATAGGTTGAAAAAAATGTGTTTGCAGTTTTCTTTTCTGGAGAAAGGGCGAAAAACAAAATCCTGAAAATTTGTGATGCTTTTGGAGCAAATCGATACTCTTTTAGTGAGGACATCAGCAAGCAGTCTCAAATGATCACTGAGGTATGTGGTTTCCTAATATTATTGCCAATAGAATGAAAAACTCTGCATTAGTTCCTTACTCCACCTAGGTACTTATTTTGTTCTGTATGTCCGTATTATAACTAGTTTATTACTCTAACAAACCCCTCGAAGTTCTAAACCTTTTCCTTCTGCTGCTTAAGGTCTCCAGGAGGCTATCAGAGCTAAAGACTACGTTAGATGCAGGACTTGTTCAACGGGGAAACTTACTACAAACTATTGGAGAACATTTTGAGCATTGGAACATCTTGGTAAGACACTCATCATTTAGAAAGACCCCTCTTAAGCCGAAATCACCACAGCTCTTCTTCTTTTTTGTTTTGTTTTGATAAGTTAATTGGTTCCTACTGCAACTGCAAACATAAAAGTTTTTTTTTTCATTAAGGTGAGGAAGGAGAAAGCCATTTATCACACTCTGAATATGCTCAGTATGGATGTCACCAAGAAATGCCTGGTAGCAGAAGGATGGAGTCCTATTTTTGCAACAAAACAGGTAAGGAACCATTTATTCTAAATCGCACTCCTTCTTGGGTCAGGGAACAGTATTTCCATTGAAGGGGTTATGGATCATTGATTCACTAAGCTTGATCTTAATGTCAAATTTAGAATTTCAATATCTAGGCAATTTCTCAATATGGAGAATTTTCATTTTTGTGCAGATCCAGGATGCGTTGCATCAGGCAACACTTGACTGCAATACTCAAGTTGAGGCTATTTTCCAAGTCTTGCGCACCCGTGAGATGCCCCCCACATATTTCCGGACAAACAAATTCACAACAGCTTTCCAAGAGATAGTTGATGCTTATGGGTAAGTTTTTCACTAAAGATGATCTAGCTGTAATAGTGGACTCACTTCTTAAATGTCAATTACCACTGCGAATCAAATATGCTAGTTAATAATACTGCCCTAGAAACACTAACGTGTTCAACCTTGATACATAATGTGTATCATTAATATGTTGGTGTTTAGTCTCGACCTGAAATTTAAGTTTAGTAGCAATTTTATAATTCATTTGTTTTTCTCCACACACGTATATATGTATGTATATATGCAATACAATGCATTTCATGTCTGACTATCTCATTGTCTTATGTCAGAGTGGCCAAGTATCAGGAAGCAAACCCTGGTGTATTCACCATTGTCACTTTCCCTTTTCTTTTTGCTGTCATGTTTGGGGACTGGGGGCATGGTATATGCCTTCTACTTGCTACATTATTTTTTATTGTCAGAGAAAAAAAGCTCTCCAGTCAGGTAAGTTCTAGTCCTCTGAATTATATATAGAAGTTTTCTATAGCAGCAGTAACATGTATAGCAGTTTCATTCATTCTCTTGTAGTCTTTTATTCTCCAGCTGAATGCACTATTTCACTTTTGTTTTCATGAATTAGTACTCAGTAGTTATCATTTTCTTTATCAATAATCAATACTATGAAATAAAACAGTACTTGACCTTTACATTAAACTCTGCAAATCTGTAATCTACAGGAATTGCTAATGGTTATGTTTATTAATTCGCCATATTTGTCCCAATAAACTGTACTTTTAGTAGAATTTAAACGCTAGGTTACTTTTATGTGCTGGAGTTGTGTAGATGTTTTTATTGAACTTAAGTAATACCAGAGTGTTCAGCCACTTTTCAAACTATCTCTGGTAATTTTTGTATGACTTCCTAAAGGATTATGTCTAAATTCTTATTTAAATAATAAAAAATGTTCCTGGATATAATATATTAGCTTCAAAGCTTCAGGAACCTCAAATATTTTAGTATTATTCAACTTCGAACGCTAATAATAGTTTTATTATACCATGTAATGCAGAAACTTGGGGATATAACGGAAATGGCATTCGGTGGACGATACGTTATTGTGTTGATGTCAATATTCTCAATTTACACTGGGTTAATCTATAATGAGTTTTTCTCCGTGCCATTTGAATTATTTGGTCCGTCGGCATACGTATGTCGCGATGCAACTTGCAGGTATCTGATTGATCTGGAATCTTTTAAAATCTGTTGCATGCTCCCATTTGTATGCTGAACTTTCTTACTGCAGTGAGGCTTCCACTATTGGTTTGATCAAAGGACGAGACACTTATCCATTTGGAGTAGATCCTGTTTGGCATGGTTCACGCAGTGAGCTTCCATTCCTGAACTCACTAAAAATGAAAATGTCCATATTGCTTGGAGTTGCACAGATGAACCTGGGAATAATATTGAGCTATTTTAATGCCCTGTTCTTCAAAAATAGCATAAACACATGGTAAGTTTAACACCTTGTTTTTCCTGATTGCTCTTTCATTGATTAGATCTATGATCATTGGCATCAATTAATTTATACTCTTTCTATTTGTTATTACAAATGTAGTTGTTGATTGTCTAAGTATCATTTTCTTATTACTCCCATTCTAGGTTCCAATTTGTTCCCCAGATGATATTTCTGAACAGCCTTTTTGGCTATCTTTCTCTCCTTATCATCGTCAAATGGTGCACTGGATCCCAAGCTGATTTATACCATGTGATGATCTACATGTTTCTGAGTCCTACTGATGAGCTTGGGGAAAACCAGCTTTTCGCTGGTCAGAAGCCATTGCAGGTTGAGCTTTTTAAATGGAAAATAAAAGAACTGTTGACTATGTATTCTTTTCATATTACATCAAACGTATCAGAAACTTTTGTATTTTTCACTTCTTCGACTGATTGAAGCCAATTTCACCCATCCACAGATGGTGCTATTGCTATTGGCCCTTGTTTCCGTCCCATGGATGCTGCTTCCAAAGCCTTTCCTTTTGAAGAAGCAACATGAGGTATGCAATTTCAAACTTTCTTATGTTATTTTCCTGCTAATCATTGTAGCTTTTTTTTTATCATATCATCTTTCCTTCCTTTTTATCCACCGTGCCTCTAGAGACACCAGGGAGAGGCCTATGCACCCCTTCCAGATACTGACGAATCTCTGCAATCTGGAACAAACCATAATGGTGGTGGCCATGGTCACGAGGAGTTTGAATTCAGTGAAGTTTTTGTACATCAGCTCATACACACAATCGAATTTGTTCTTGGGGCAGTTTCAAATACAGCTTCTTATCTTCGTTTGTGGGCACTCAGGTATGTATATGAGCTTGTAACCTTCAGATTATACTAGAACTGGTAGTTTTAATCTGTTTCAGAAACTAAAACATTCTTTCTTCTGTTTCATTTTAGAGCTCGCTGAAGCTAGCTTAAAACATAAACAATTTTTTAATTTTTTGAGATGTAGAATTACCACAAAGCTTAGATATTGAACAAATGCAATGAAACATCTCCATTCCTTCGTTTCTTAATACTGAACTTTACAGATAACAACTATACTGAACTTTACAGATAACAACTATACTGAATTTACTTGATATTCTCATTATAGCTCATTTTACCTTTGTGATTTCAGCCTTGCGCATTCTGAGTTATCAATCGTGTTCTATGAGAAAGTTCTCCTTCTTGCATGGGGGTGAGTTGATTTGTTTCATTTACGTTTTTATTATGTCTGAGATATCTATAACATGAACATTAAAATATTTGCCTTATTATCTTTATTTGCACCACTGCTGGTGTACTATAATGTTGTTATTTAACCTACTAAGAAACTGATCAATGTATGAACATCTGGTGCAGATATGACAATATATTCATCCTTATAATTGGCATTATTATCTTTATTTGCGCCACTGTTGGTGTGCTGTTGGTGATGGAAACTCTGAGTGCCTTCTTGCATGCACTGAGACTTCACTGGGTGGAGTTCCAAAACAAGTTTTACGAGGGTGACGGTTACAAGTTCTATCCGTTCTCGTTCTCAGTGCTGGATGCCGAAGAGGAATGAGCATGCATAGAGATGGAATAAAAAATTTGGATGAATGTTGATGTTTATTGATTCTTTCATCTGGTGTCATGCAGAGAGAGAGAGAGAGAGAGAAGGCAGTACAGTAATACTTTCAGATATGGAGAATTTGAGGTTTTGTTTTGTGTCTGAGTGCCTCTCTCTCCCTCCTAATTGCGGTTGAGAGGAATAAGCAGGCTTGTTTTGTGGCCTGTATTGGCTTATTTAGAAGAATAGAATTATTAATTATTTTATTTATACAGCTTAGCCCGAGTATTCACCGGGAAATTATTAACAGAAGAGGGAGCAGTCTACTCTTTCAAGAGGTTTTGCATAATTTGTTTGTTTTTTGTCTGTACCATTCTACGTATTTGCTTTTCTGTGTTCGGGTATTTTTAATATTGAGTAGTGATAAATTATAATTAGATCTTTAGGTATTTCACATGTAAAATTGGTCCATATTTATCCTTGAGAGTTGATATGCTGGGAAACATGGGTATATTTTTCTTTCGGCATTCTTTCTCATATTTCTAAATGAAATTAAACATCATATTTGAATTTACTTTAGCTTGATTGGGTTGGGTTGGGTTTGGTTTGGGTTTGAAGAAAATTGGACAATAAGCACTGACTTTGATCTTTATAGGAGGATCGGTCTTTCTTTTTGAATTGACTCATCACTAATTTCAAATAATGATTTTAAACAGATCAAAGAAACACAAAGAAAGAAATAAGATAAGAAAAAAAATCCCTTTTTTTTATTCTTTTAATCAGATTACGAAAATCAAAATTGAAAAAAAATAGGTAAGGTTTCTCCTAATCTATCAGATAGACGGAACTGTTGTCACTATTTGTTGTTTGTTAGTCTCTCCCTCTCACACTAGAAGTTATTTTTAACTTTTTTGCACTCTTTTTATAAAAATAACAATAAATAGTTAAACTTCTCTACATTAACATATTGCAATTTTTTGATTTTGGTCCAAAACATTATCTTTTGAATTATTCGGTCCCTCACAAATAAAAACGAGTCACATTTGGTCCATTTTGGACGGTTCCGTCAAATTTGATGGAAACCCTAAACTCAAACCTCCCTCACCACCTCCGCCACGACGTCCACCTTCCATCATCCCTCAGCCTCATCCACCGTCGTCACCGTCTCATCCCTCAGCCTCACCCCCTCCTTACATCATCTCCTCACCACATCTGCCACGACGTCCTCGCAATCGGGGACGCATCCCGCCCTACCCATCCCTTTCAACACCTCCACCGCTTCCCCAAATTGACTGATTTTCAAAAGAGTCAGAAATAGGTAATTGCAGGTGCCGCAATCGGGAGTGTATCCGATTGATTTCATCTCCGGCAAAATTAGTAACGACGACGCTTTCCAGTGTTGCCGCAGCCACAATTTGAGAGGAGGAGGTGGAACTGCGGCGGGGGGAGGCAGCCGTAGCGGATGCTGGAGGGGGGGAATTTCCGTCAAATTTGACGGAACCGTCCAAAATAGACCAAATGTGACCCGTTTTTATTTGTGAGGGACCTAATTCAAAAGATAATGTTTTGGACAAAAATAAAAAAAATTGCAATATGTTAAGGACCTAAATGGACCTTTAGTCTTCTCTTTTTTTACTTTACCATTTCTCCACTTTAACTACTCCCTCCGTTCCATAGTAGTGGATGCATTTCTTTTTAGTACGAAGATTAGAAAAATAATGTGAAATGTATTAAATAAAAAGATAATAAAGTAGATGAGAGGAAAAAGTAGAGAATAAAGTAAGACATAGAATAAAGTAAGTGAGAAGAAATATGTTGACTTTTACTAAAAAAGAAAACAACTCTACTACAATGGAACGTATCAAAAGCAAAAAATGACTCCACTACTATAGCGTTGAGGGAGTATTGATTATCATTTTTATAAAACGAGTGCAGAAAAGTCAAAGTAACTCCTAACGTGGAATCAAAGGAGTATTTCTTAGTTTTCCAACTTTGTTGAGTTTGCGTTATTATCTTCTTCTCCTCACCCACTCTCTTTCATTTGCTCTTTAATATGCCACACTATCTCTTCTCTCCTCCTTTTATCTTCTCCTTTAGCTTTAGTTTTGACATTTATTATTGTAAACCCTTGACTTTTTGGTTGTTCTAAAAAAGATGATTATGTAGCCAAACTTTTTTTGAAGGGCCCAATTTTATTTCATGTTTTAAGTACCCGAATAAATATTTTTGAAATAGAAAAGGATATGATGTTTTCTCGAAGAACCTAGAGGAGGATATATGTGATAGGGACCTCAGCAGTCCAACCACTCATCGAGACTCTAGCAAAAGCCACAGCCCATGGATCAATCTTGACCTAAATGCCACATCAGAAAAGCCCACTAGGTTTAAAGGTTACATTCCAAGATATGAATGTTATCTTTTTAGAATATTGAAGATTAGGAACGTATCATTTTATTTTGTTTACAAGCTTTATTTATTTTCTATTTAGAGGGGATTGTTTAGTTTTAGATTCAATGAGAAATAAAATACCACTCCATCCGTCCCCCAATAGGAGTCATATTTAATGTGAGCAAGGGCTTTGAGAAATGTAAAAAATAGTGAGTTCCAAGTTAGTGGAATATGGGGTCACTTTTTTATTTTGGTTTTATAATAGAATGTGAGTGAAGTGAGTTAATGGAATGTGAGACCTACTTACTATTTACGGTAAAAGTGAAATGTGACACTTATTGTGGGACATAACGAAATGAAAAAATGTGACTCTTATTGTGGGACAGACCGAGTACTATTTATTATCTCATTCACGGTTCTTAAACCCTAGCACCTCAACTAGGGATTATTTTCATTTCTCTCTTCTTTCACACTAAAATCGTGCTCTATTAACGTTAGGGAACTTAAACCCATCAAGTTGGTGCTTTCATTCGGTTCTCTTCTCCCGATCATAGATTACATGACTGCAACCCACATGCAGAGGATTCGCTTGACGACGTACATGAGTTCATCATGCAAGACCTCGCCATCATGATGGAGTAATTGAGTGAGACCATCGATCGCCAGCACTTATTGTTTAGTGTTGAGGCACCTCGTTTTTCGGGCAACGATCCCACTGGGTGGATCTATGGTATTGAAAGGTATTTCGATTACTTCTTAACTACATAATATTGTGACCCTTGTTTTTTTTTTAATCTGAGCAGTAAACTGCATCGTTTGCAATTAATGAGATAAATGATGTTGATTCCTTATATTGCGTTGATGAGTCCAATATTTCATTTGGCATATTTTGGTGTGGACGTTGAGTGTAGCTCCAAACCTGCGAAGATCGCAATGCTAATTGAAGGAAGAGGTGCGTCATACTCAAGAAATTTCATGTGACACAGCAACGCTCCTCGATCTATACGGTGATGCTTGCACTATACCTCCACGCAAGGAATTTCCCAGCATAGTCTTAGATTATGGGCCCTCTAAGATTGGACTGAATTGAGTCGTCCAAAACTCTCTCGGATTCACCACAGATGAAGAGCTAGTTATAGATCGCTTTGATCCTAAGTTTCCTGAGGAAGTTTCGCACGTAGGTGATATAAATAAAATTTGTGCTCAACTTTGTAATAAACAATCTGGATACATGGTTGTTGATGGGATTGGTTTAAAACAAGATCATGCATCTAATGATTCTCTAACACATATCTGTTGGGGTTTGGTGCATTCACAAATAAATCAGATCTACAGATCTATTTGACAGATTATGAGATTAATTAATCACATATTAAACAATCAATTGCATACAAGAATGCACATTAATCATGCTTAAGGAATTAAAACCCTAATTCATGATATTTTACGGTTTAGAATTATTGAACAGATTCTCCGAAGAATCGACGATTGCTTGCGCCTTCTCCACATGAATATCTTCGTACTCAACCAGGAATCTTCTAATCGCTATCCCAAACTCAGATAATGACCTTTGGGTGGGCAAAACTTGTCAGAATTGAAAGGACTTGACTAGACAGAAGACATAATTCCCACCAGAAGAGAATGAAAAATTTTCGTCTCCTCAAGAGAGAGGGAGCACGAATTTTATGATTAAAATACATTAAATTAGTCTTATATTTAGTTTGCTTTATTAGAGATTCATGGAGGTTTGAATTGAGCCAAACCTGATGGAATTTTAATAATTAAATTGAGCCCAATTTAATTCAATTCCAAACATAATATTATTATCATCCACTGCAGTATTACTGACTGCCCGTACAATCCCAAATTATGAGTAATCCGGGCTTTACCTCTTAAATTTATTATTTCTCGTGTTTAAGATATAAATATCAATTAATTAATTTAAGTCTGCTAGTTGACTTTAATTAATTAATATATTTTTACAAGAGTTGTCTAGTTCAAAATCTTTATTTATTATTCTGAAATAAATTCCAACCGGCCGAGTTTCTGATAAAATCTTTTTTCGAACTGGACTCACCTGGCACACGATTCATTGCAATAATAATACTAACACCTCTAGACATTGATCACCACTACCCAAGATATCAGGATTCTTGGATTGCGAAAAATCTGCACCATTTGATAAATCAAAGTGGTGCATAATCAATATCGTATGATCAATGTTATGTCAATAATGATTAAGAAATAACAATCACCGACACCTCGTCTTTCAGTAAAGAGCAAGAAAGACTTATCTCAACTGTTAGATCCTTCAGTGCTATACCACACCAGTGTCGTTTATTTCCTAAGGTAAGGAAATATGTGGACTGACACTGCAACCTCTCACGAAAGGTTGTGAAATTTTATTTCTCTTCTATAAAGAACTAACGACGTCACTTTTGTGAACGTTGTTCACGGCCAATCTACTATGTAGAAGAAATAGACTTGTTTGCTTCTAGTACAGTTAAATGTGTGAGAAACATCTTATAAATGCATAAGCAAATAACAATTCGATAAAGTTACTTCTTCTTGCCTTCGGTTAAAAGTGTGTTGTAGAGTTTATTATATACAAGCAATTCTATCTGTGCAACATGCTCGAAATATACTTTTCAGTATACCAATTCTAACAATATCAATGAGTGGGAAGAGGATTTCTGACTTAGAGCTTGTTGTTGTGGTATTTATTTATTTATTTTATAAAAAACACCCAGTGTAGACCGGGGAGGGGGGTTTAGACAGACCCCTAACCTGTAAATAGGATTAGAATATATCGTTCTGAAGCATGATCCAAGTCCAAAAGTGACTTGGATCCAAAAAACAGAACAAGAGGGATAAAAATAATGTGGAGACACCATTACCCATATACATCAATTTATTTATAACTTATGCCACTATGACTCACCATTACTGTCACACCTCAACCTTTCTGACAAGAACACTTATAAAAATAAATATGATGTAAAATAATGTAATCACATACCAAATACTAAACCATCCAAAAGGAATGTGATCAAATGCAAACTCTAAATATTGTACAAACTCTAAACTATGATCTGGACCGTTGGAAAATATCAACAATGATAAAATGATAGCAACAAAAAATATCAACACAATGACAACGGTTGATGTTGTGTTGAAATTGTGTTGACATTGTATTGACATTGTGTTGACATAAAAATCTTGAAATTTTACACTGTATTGACGTTGTGTTGATACTGTGTTGAAAAGTTTGAAGTTTGTACAATATATGAGTTTGTATTTTACCACTACCCCCATCCCAAAACTATAATTACAAAAGCCAAATATCTTACTCCAGAAAAATATTAGTGTGTATATACTTCTCAACTCAGTGTAAAATTCTACCTTTAATTCCACATCAATCTTATATCAAGTGTATTCATTATACCAACATTTATAACCATAAGCATAAATATCATTTACAGTTTCATCTCCATATACATATGCCACTCTGTTCAGTTTATTATTCTGTGACAAATCAAGCCCGGTATCTACCGGGATTTCCAATATGCCAATATGATTGACCCGTAGGTCCCACTGTGATTTGACTCGTAGGTCCCAATATGATTGACCCGAAGGTCCCAATATGATTTGACCCGAAAGTCCCAATATGTCCACTGTGATTTCAGATCCAGTGCAAGACTGTCACAGATCCTCTTTAATTCAATGATTCAAATAAATCCAAAATCATGTGTAAACATGCCCATTGCATCAATTACATATTTCTATCATATTCCATCAAATAATTCTGTTACAATATATAAAACATATGCATTGCACAGGCAGATATTCATACTGAAGGGGTTGGCAGCGGAAGTGTGCGTTCAAACGGATCACATAATAATTCTGATCTATTTAGTAGATTATTTAGACAAATTCTATTCGCGTAATTCTCACATGTATCATGCTCATAACTTGAATTTAAACACTCTTTAGCGCAATTAACACCTAAAACATGTTTGCTACAGAGTAAGCCAATTTACCTTGTTGATTCACTGAAGAATTTACCTTGTTGATTCACTGAAGAATCGAAGATAGCTCGCGCCTTCTCCACGTAAAGATCTTGAGTACTAAACCACAGATCTTCTGAATGGTTCCCGGACTGTAATCTGATATCAGTGTGGGCTGATCTCACCAGAATACTAGGACTTGAATAAAGAAGACGGAAACTGCTCATGGAGGGAGCTGAAAATCGTCCCTCAGCTTAAAGGAGAGGGGGATGAAATTTTGATGAAAATAATAATGTGTATTTTCTGTCTCCTTTATTATCCTATTTATATTAAGTCACATATTGGGCCCAGTCAGGGATCTATGGAAGAATTTGGATATGGCCTCCCCCAATTAGCTTCTTACTAATTAAATTGAACCCACAATGTGGACTTAGCAAGAAATGCTTATTTATTATTCATAGAGTAATCAAGCTCCAACTAGCTAGGTTCCGAATAATGAAACCTTGTTTCGAACTCCTCTTGTGGATGTTATCAAACGAGACTTACCTCGCGCATGATTCAATATAATAGCAATCCTAGATATTATATTGAATCGTGCAACCCCAACGCTACCCAATATACCAGGATTCTTGGTTTGTGAAAAACCCGCACCTTTTGGTAAGTCAAAGTAGTGCATAATCAATACCGTATGCTCAATGCTAACGTACATTGATTAAGAAATTAATTATCAAGACCTCGTCTTTCAGTAGATAGCATAAAGACGTCTTGCTGTTAGATCCAATTCAGTGCTATACCACACCAATGTCATCTTATTTCAGTAAGGCTAAGAAATATGCGGACTGACATTGCAACCTTTCACGATAGGTAGTCTAGGATTATCTAGGTTGTGGAATTCCTATTTTCCTTTGTTCAGAACTGACCGTGTTACCTTAAAGTGGACGACGCCCACAACCGGTCTACTAAAACAAAGACTTAGACTTTGTTACGTTGCTTATACATTTAAATATGCAATAAACATCCATTAAATGTAAAACATAACAACATTATGACAAAAATAATATGTTTCATTCCTTTGGAAAATAACATATAGAGTTTTACAGTATTCAATCACTCGAAAGGTGATTTCTAGTATACAAACTCTAACAATCTCCCACTTATACTCAAAATAGCTTTCGAGTATACAAAATATAGGTGCACACGTCTAATTCTCCCACTTATACTGAAAGCGAGTTGAGGTCTTGAATGAGTCCAACTCCCATCCCTTCAACATGGCATTCGAACGGTTTCACCGCCAATGCCTTTGTAAAAGGATCTGCCAGGTTGTTCTCTGACGCAATCTTGACCACTTGTATGTCTCCTCTCTGCACTATATCTCTAATGATATGATACTTCCTCTCTATGTGTTTGCTCGCTTTGTGAGCCCTTGGTTCTTTCGAGTTTTCCATAACACCAGAATTGTCACAATAAATGGTGATGCTCTTGGGCTGATTCGTAACCACACCTAAATCCATAAGGAATTTCTTGAACCATACAGGCTCTTTTGCAGCCTCCAAAGCGGCCACATACTCGGCTTCCATGGTCGAGTCCTTGATGCATTTCTGCTTCACACTCTTCCAAATTACGGCTCCACCTCCTAAAGTGAACACATATCCAGAATTAGATTTTCTCGAGTCTTGATCAGATTGAAAATCTGAGTCAGTATATCCCAAAGGACAGAGCTTGGCTACATTGTAAACTAGAGCATAGTCCTTAGTTCGTTTAAGGTACTTGAGTATGTTCTTTACGGCAGTCCAATGTCCTTGGCCCGGATTTGACTGATATCTTGCCAACATGCCAACAACAAAGCAAATATCAGGCCATGTACAAAGCATAGCATACATGAGATTTCCAACTGCCGAAGCATATGGAATCATTCTCATCTCTTCTATCTCAGATGGCGTTTTGGGGCACATCTCTTGAGATAGATGGATGCCATGTCTAAAAGGTAAGAAACCTTTCTTGACATCTTGCAAGCTAAAGCGACTAAGTGCAGTATTGATGTGGGGTTATTGAGATAAGCACAACATCCTCTTTTCACGATTCCTAAGAACCTTGATCCCGAGGAAGTGTCCCCCGTCTCCCATATCCTTCATCTCGAACTGGTTCGACAACCAAGTTCGTACTGATGACAACATCTTTTTATTGTTTCCAATTAGAAGAATGTCATCTACATATAAAACTAAGAACACAACATTCCCATTTTCAACCTTCTTATCGGGACACATCTCTTGAGATAGATGGATGCCATGTCTAAAAAGGTAAGAAACCTTTCTTGGCATCTTGCATGCTAAAGCGACTAAGTACAGTATTGATATGGGGTTCTTGAGATAAGCACAACATCCTCTTTTCATGATTCCTAAGAACCTTGATCCCGAGGATATGCCCCGCGTCTCCCATATCCTTCATCTCGAACTGGTTCGACAACCAAGTTCGTACTGATGACAACATCTTTTTATTGTTTCCAATTAGAATAATGTCATCTACATATAAACCTAAGAACACAACATTCCCTTTTCAACCTTCTTATAAACGCAACTTTCATTTGGGCACTTTTTAAATCCAAACTTATGAGCAGTCTAATCGAAACACTAGTTCCATGAACTAGATGCTTGCTTGAAGCCATAAATGACCTTCTTAAGCTTCCAAACCATGTGTTCTTTGCCCTTCACGACATATCCTTCGGGTTGTACCATGTAGATGGTCTCCTCAAGACTCGCGTTCAAGAACGTAGTCTTAACGTCCATCTGCCATACATCCTAATCCATGTAAGCTACTATAGACAAAAGTATCCGGATCGATTTGAGCATGGCCACCGGGGAGAAGGTCTCGTCGTAATCGACACATTCCCTTTGGGTATACCCCTTGGCCACTAGTCTTGCCATAAAGACTTTAACTCGTCCATCGGGTCCACGTTTACGTTTGTATATCCACTTGCTCCCAATGGCAGTACAACCTTCGGGTACGACAGACAAATCGTACACGTCTTTGTCTATCATAGATTATAGTTCCGAATCCATTCCTTTCACCCATTCACAATGATCGATATCTGCCTGCGCCTCTGCAAAGTTCAAGGGATCTAGTACATTGCTGTCCGAGGAGTGATCCATAGATTCCTCAAAACCAATGTATCTATCGGCTGTTGAGAGACCCTCCCACTGCAGCGCGTCACTACAATACTTGGAGTTGAAGTTGAAATTTCAGGAATTGTTTGTACTCTAGGTACGGGTTCTTGGTTAATGGAACTTGTGATAGAAGTTAGCTTGTCAAGAGCCACTTCACTGCTGGGTTTATGATTCATTACAAAGTCTTCCTCTAAGAATGTCGCGTGAGTACTCACAATGACTTTCTTGTCTCGGAGACTATAGAATTCATAAGCTTTCGATCCTCTATGGTACCCTATAAACACACATACCTCTGTTCTTGGTCCCAGCTTAGCTGGATCCTTTTCCAATACATGAGCCGGGCAACCCCAAATGTTGAGATGTGCTAGATTGGGCTTGCGCCCAGTCCACAACTCATAGGGAGTAGTAGGCACAGATTTTGATGGTAAGTTGTCTAAAATATGACTTGCAGAAAGCAAGGCATGTCCCCAAAATGAAATACGTAGCCGTGCAAAACTCATCATCGACCGGACGATGTTCAACAAGGTCCTATTCCTTCTTTCAACCACGCCGTTCTGCTGGGGCGTGCCCGGCGCGGTCAGTTGGGATTCAATTCCCGCCACCGATAAGTAGTCCAAAAACTCGGCACTAAAGTATTCACCTCCGCGATCAGATCACAGGCTTTTGATACTCTTTCCATGATACGTCTCCACATATTCCTTAAACTCTTTGAACTTGTCAAAAGATTCAGACTTGTGGCGCATCATATATACATATCCAATTTTTGAGAAGTCATCAATAAAAGTGATGAATTATCGAAAACCACCTCTTGCCTCTGTTGACATTGGTCCACATACATCGGTATGAACGAGCTCAAGTACTTCCTTGGCCTTATTGCCCTTAGTCTTAAAAAACCTCTTGGTCATCTTGCCTTCTAAGCATGATTCCCACTTCTGAAAAGATTCCCTCTCTAGACCTTTAATAAGGTCTCGTTCCACAAGAGAATGGATCCTCCTTTCATTGGCATGACCAAGTCTAAGGTGCCATAAGTACGTTTCGTTCATTGAACTTGAAGGTGCTTTTCTTTTCTTTGAAATTTTCGATGTTGTATTGAGTTCTGATTTGCGATTATTAAACTGTGTAGATGTGATTGTGTACAGATTATTTTCCATGATACCACGACAAATATAAGAACCATATTTCTTAATAACACAATTGTCATTAAAAGAAATCGAATATCCATCAAAAACCAATTTAGTAACTGAAATTAAATTTCTTCTAAAAGAAGGTATCAACAAAATTCTTCAAAATAAAAAATCTATCACTACTAAAACGCAAATAAACGTCTCCCACTGCAACAGCCGCCACTTTTGTAGCGTCGCCCAGCTAGACTTCGATCTCACGATCATATAGCCGTCTTGTCACCTGCAATAAGTCAGGATCAAAATAAATATGATTAGTGACTCCAGTGTCTATGACCCAAGTATGAGTAGATGTCGAAGTCAAACATAACTCGACCACTAGAGCTTGGTGCATACCTGTAGCCTTGCCCTTTTCAGGACAATCTGGCTTCCAATGCCCCTTTTTCTCCACACTTGAAACACTTCCCCGAAGGCTTCTTGTTAGCCTTCTTCTTCTTTTTTCCCTTAGCAACCTTAGCCGTAACAGAGTTCGGTGCCCTCTTCTTTCCTACGCCAGGCTTAGAGCCAGAGGATCGGGGCGCCAAACTCAACATGGCTGCCTTAGCTTGAACCATAAGGTCCTCCGCCGACTGAAGTTCAGTCAACAACTCTGCCAAGGTGTAATTCCTTTTGTTCATCTCGAAGTTGAGCTTGAACTGCTGGAAGCAAGGGGGAAGACTTTGAAGGATAATTGTTACTAGGGACTCGGGATCGATCGTGCCTCCCAAAACCACAAATTGATTGAGGTGGCCCATCATCTCGAGGACATGGTCCCTCACAGACGTGCCTTCCTTCATTGTCTTCGTCATGACACTCCGAAAGGCTTGAGACTTAGCCGTTCGATTCTGAGTACCAAAAAGATTTGTGAGACTTTGCATAATTCTCGAGGACATGGTCCCTCACAGAATGCTGATGCTTGAGTACTGAAGACATAGAAGCCAACATGTAGCACTTAGCCATCTCATTCACCTTATGCCACCGTCTATGCGCATCTCTAACTCCTGCCGCGGCGTTAGCCGCAGGCACTGGAGGTCGTGGGGTTGTGAGCAAAAAACTGTACTATTCCGCTGTGAGAACGATGTCCAAGTTTTGTTTCCATTCTATGTAATTTTGGCCCTCGAGTTTGTTTTCTTTAAGAATCGCAGAAAGAGGATTGAATGACATCTTGGCGATTTAGTTTGCACTGCAAAATAGAATATTTACTATTTGTCATAAACTTATGTAAGAAGTTTGAGTAGATTAACCATAAAACTTTTCAAAATCTTACAACTGTAAAATTAATTTTTTTACCCTCCATAAGAGGTCAATACGCATTAAAATTTTACAATTTTACTAGTCACAACACCAACGAATCGTCTAGAGACCACATAATGTCATGGCCGCCTAATATTGCCTAAGCAAGGCCACCAGATTTAGCATTACAGTATCTTATTTCAACAACACACTCCCATAATAATGTTCATGTGCTGCTAATAAAATCAAGCTATCTCATAAATTCTGTGTGAACTCCTGAATCCCGTAGTTTCTAAGGATTATTGTCCCACATAATGGGTGGCGATAATATTGGAAACCACATTCCAGCTCATACTATTTATATTTGAGAAGTCCGCCCTCATGAACTTACTATTTCTTAGGATTATTGTCCCCACATAATGGGTGGCGATAATATTAGAAATTAGGTTCACAAATTGCAGACCAATCGATGGAGACCATATACAAACTTTAAGTTCGTAATTATAGCTTAGATATTTGGGTTATGGTTTTTCTTTAATTATCCTTAGCCTTGAGGCAGATAAAGGTTTAATTAAATTTTGTTGGTATTTAATTGACTGGATAATTAAATCTTTCGTTATCTTTTAGTATCATACTTTAGGAAATTAATTGTTCTAGAATTTAATTCTTATTCATGTCTTCTATAAGATATTCTAAAATAAAGGAATTATTTAAATCTTAATTAGACATGAAAAATTAAATTTATATTATTTCCATGTTCAAGATAAGGAAGAGAAATTATATTATTGTATTATTTAATGTACCCCTATATATCTATCCTTGTTATAATTCTATACATATAAATATTAGGAAACTATAGTAATTAATTCAAATATTCCTAAAATATTTTATTTCCATTAAATAATATTATATTTAAATATTATTTATTTCTATAGATATAGTAATTAATTCAAATATTCCTAAAATCTAGGGAAATCTTCCCAAAATATTTTATTTCCATTAAATAATATTATTTTAATAATATCTTTTAATTAATGAATTAAATAATCATTAAAATAATCCATCATCGATATCTCGTTGTTTGAGGTTTGTACAAATCAACGACGATGAAGATCCGACGAGTTCATCGTCGGAAATTTGTCGGGCCTGCGTCTCGGCCAGCGGCGCACTGGAGGCGCGCTAGCTCTTGGCCAGAAGCTCGTCGGGTGGTTCCTGTGTCTCGGCATCACGGGCCGTTGGGTGCCTTCTACTCTCGGCCAGCAGCGAGCACAGAGGCGCTGCTGCTCTCAGCCAGGGGCGACCTCCCGTCTCGGTCCTCGGCCCTTCCGGTGTCGACAGCTCTCGGCTAGGGGCACGCGCGGTGGCGCGGCTCCTCTCGGCCAGCGACGACCTCCCATCTCAGCCTGTGCTGCTCCCACTGCTTCGGCCAGCGTCACGCATAGGGCTTGCCACTCTCGGCCATCGTCGGGTGCAGCGACCTGGACACCTTCCGCCTAAGGCTTGGGCTGGGTGGCTCGCCGTGTCTCGGCGGTTCTCGGACGAATCACCACGCCACACCAGCAGCCATCGGTCGACCTTGGTGTGGGTGTCGCCTAGGGTTTGGTCTCGGTCTGCGGCGCGTACGAGCCCTCGCTCGTCTGTGCATCGCCCCGTGATCGTTAACCCTTGGCTCCCACTCAGTCGACAACCCTCTCTCGATCGCGCGTGGTACGATCCGACGGATCACACGTCTCATATGATCAAAAATTCAAGTTCTTTGGTTCTATAGTTCTTGAGTTCATCATGTATGAAATATAAACAAAAACACCAAGAACATGCTTCGCAATCAAATAACACATGCATACATGAAATTCGCAAAATTTAAATCCAAATAATCAGAGCCAAAGATTGGCTCTGATACCAATTGAAGGGGTTGGCAGCGGAAGCGTGCGTTTAAACGGATCACATAATAATTTTTGATCTATTTAGCAGATTATTTAGAAAAATTCTGTAACATCCCAAACTTTTGTGACTTCTTTTTATGTAATTGGAATTTTGGGGAATTCTGAAACGTTTGATTCTATGTGATTAAGTGCTTTGTGTGAAAAAAAAATTGACGTGGTTATTGTGGAATGACGAGCTTGAGATTTATGTTATTCCAATGTGGGGAAATAATTAATAGGATCATGCATTTATTCTTTCTCAAGTCAATTCATTGAAAAATTCGGCCCTCCCTAATTATTGAAATAGTACTTCTTTTGTGGATTTAATTAATTGTTTTGGGACATCTTTCCAAATTAAATCCAAACCAATGGACCTTAAATTACACTACATGAAATTCGAACTCCATCCTTTTATCCTTGGGAGTTTCGAAAATCTCCAATAGGAGATTGGATTATTTTTCATTTGATTTAATTGGTGCTTTATTGACTCTCTTCTTTTAAATTAAATCCAATTAAATCATGCCACATATTATTTCTTCACCCAAAATAAATAGAGAGTTGGAACATTTCCTTGGCTATTTTAGCCTAATAATTTTCGGCTCCTCCAATAAAATATGGAGGATATTTTATTTGTTCCTATTTTGTGGAACCCCCTTTTATTCAAATAAATTCCCATGTCTAATTAATTGGGGATGTGAATATTTTCCTTCTATTTTTCCTCCATATCACACGCCCATTTGCATTATTTTTCCTTGTGGGAATTTAATTAATTGTCGCCTATTTTATGGGAGCCTTTTTCCTATAAAGAAATTACTTAATTTAAATCCTATTTTGTTTAATTGGGGATTTAAATAATTTCCTTGTACAATTTCTCCTTAAATTTTCGGCCCCCTCCTATTATTTCCTACTTGGAGATTTAATTTAATTGTTCCCTTGTATTCATTATTTTTATTTCCTAAATTATGAATATATTCTCTCCAAGTAAATATTGCTATATTTCCTTGTAATTAAATCAGCAAATTTTGGAATTAATCCCCTCAAAATACACGCCTACTTTGTGATCTAATTGTGGGATTTTTATTTAATTTATTCCTCCCACAAATTAAGTATTACTTGGGTGTGAATTAAACCTAGTACATAAAATAGAATAAATCCTAACCCTAGCCACTATTTTCACACGCCTCCCTCTCCCTCATTCTCTCCTCACACGTTTTCCCTCTCCTCTCCACTCTCCCATCTCCAAAAATCTTCCATTCAAGCTTATTCTTGCAACAATTGAAAGTACCTTCGAGAGTTTCCGACGGATCGCTTTATTCTTCTCTTCTACCGATTGGTTTTTGTAAAGGAAGGTATATTTGCACACTTTTTCTTCTACTTCTCTTTTGAACCATGTTTTGAGTCCTACATGCATGCAGAGAGTGTAGGTTTGATAGATCGCAAGTTTTAACGGGAGGGAAATTGTGTGTTCGTAAGAACTTGTTTGATTTTTACGTTGTTGATTGGAATCATGTGTTTTGGATCGAAATATTTGTGAATAATATGAGGTTGTATGCAAATATGTGTATGAGGAACGTGTAAGCATGATTATGTGTTTTCAAGCATGAAAAATCGGTGGTTGTGTTGTGGAAGTTTTAAAAACCCTAATTCCGAATTTGAACCAGAAATCTTGGTGATAAATGATGTGATCACGTGTGATAAATCGAAATGTGGTATGATGTGATCACGTGTGATAAATCGAAATGTGGTACGATGTGTTCTCCCATCTTTGTGACGTATGTTGGGTCGGGGATTTGAGAAAAACGACGAGAGAATCGATAGGATACGCATAGTAATATGTTGTTGGGGGAAACTAATTGTGTTGTCTTTGACGAGGGTGTTGTGTAGTCGTGAACTCGAGGATCGAGAGTTGCTAAGTGGGTTGTGAATTGCTAAGAGAACGAGGTGGGCTTTCTTTTCAAACCTCTTTACTTTTCTGAAAAATATTATGTGGAGATATAAGGGTGGTTTAACTGTTATGTCATGCCATGTTGTTTTTGTATGTGATTGTGTGTCTGATGCCTAGTTCGTATGAGTTTACTCCGTTAGGCTATATGGCTGTGTTGTGAAACGAATTCGGGTCCGAGTACGGCCGTAAACCCTATCGGGCTGTGTACACTGGTGGGATCGTGAGCCGTCCTTGCAAGTCGGCCGGTCTCGTGGGCGAATAGTGTGGCCACACTTTCGTCGCACTGCGATTGTGATTGTTGGATTGATGTGAAAAGTGGGGAGATAAATTGTCTGGCCAGACTTGAATATTTTTGTGTTTCTCATGATATTTTCTTACTACATAAAACTCGAAATCACTGGTATGGATGACATAACTATTATTAAAATGTTTTTGGCATGAGCCCATTGAGTACAACAAGTACTCAGCCCTGCATATTATTTTCTTATGTGCAGGTTGAGCGGGATGTTGCGGTGGATGTTGAGCTGGCTTAAGTACTTAGGATGCGTTGTGTCGTCATACATAGGCGTCGTCCTTGACTCTCCTTAAACCGTATTTTTTTCCGCTGCTATAATTTGAACCATGACTCAAGACTTAATCTTTCCTTTACGTTTTGTGTGTGAACATGTATGGTGGTGATGAGTTTTAAACAAGTGTTTACGTTGTCTTTTTAAAATTTATTCTTCGCGATTTAAGTTAAGTATTTGTTCAACTTTAGTTAGTTGATGTATTCCTTAAGTCAAATTTTTCCCGTTGTCCTTTTAAAAGTATTTTATCTTATGCCTTTTCGAAAAAAAATTTAACTTTAAAATCTTTAAACTAAGTTGTTTTCTTTTCTTTAAGTTAATTAAGATGTTCTTTTTAAATTGTTGTCCATGCATGTCGGTCACGATCGCCGCGTTGTGGTACCCCTTTGTATGGGCGGTCGTGACAAATTCTATTCGCGTAATTCTCATATGTATCATGCTCAGAACTTGAATTTAAACATGCTTTAGCGCAATTAACACCTAAATAATGTTTGTTACGGAGTAAACAACTTTACCTCGTTGGTTCACTGAAGAATCGAAGATAGCTGGCGCCTTCTCCACGTGAAGAACTTGAGTACTAAACCACGGATCTTCTGACCGGTTCCCAGACAGTAATCTGATATCAGTGTGGGCTGATCTCACCAGAATATTAGGACTTGAATAAAGAAGACGGAAACTGCTCACGGAGGGAGCTGAAAATCGTCCCTAAGCTTAAAGGAGAGTGGGACGAAATTTTGATGAAAATAATAATGTGTATTTTCCGTCTCCTTTATTCTCCAATTTATATTAAGTCACATAATGGGCCCAGTCAGGGATATATGGAAGAATTTGGATATGGCCTCCCCCAATTTGCTTCTTACTAATTAAATTGAACCCACAATTTAATATAAGCTTATATTGGAATATTACGAGCAGCCACTACAGAAGTTATATTGCACTGCCCATCCAAATTCGAAATTAAAAGTATTCCGGGTTTTCATTTGTTTGTCATTTATTTCCCATGCTTAAGATAGAAACGTCCATTAATTAATCAATGTCTGGTATGAACTTAATTAATTAACATATTATTATCTCCAATAGTGGACTTAGCAAGAAACACTTATTTATTATTCATAGAGTAATCAAACTCCAACTAGCTAGGTTCTGAATAATAAAACTTTGTTTCTAACTCCTCTTGTGAATGTTATAAAACGAGACTCACCTGGCGCACGATTCAATATAATAGCAATCCTAGCTATTATATTGAATCGTGCAATCCCAATGCTACCCAATATACCAGGATTCTTGGTTTGCGAAAAACCCGCACCTTTTGGTAAGTCAAAGTAGTGCATAATCAATACCGTATGCTCAATGCTAACGTACATTGATTAAGAAATTAATTATCAAGACCTTGTCTTTGATTAGATAGCATAAAGACTCGTCTTGCTATTAGATCCAATTCAGTGATATACCACACCAATGTCATCTTATTTCAGTAAGGCTTAGAAATATGCGGACTAACATTGCAACCTTTGACGATAGGTAGTCTAGGCCTATCTAGGTTCTGGAATTCTTATTTTTCTTTGTTCAGAACTGACCGTGTTACCTTAAAGTGGACGACGCCCACAACCGGCCTACTAAAACGAAGACTTAGCCTTTGTTACGTTGCTTATACATTTAATTATGCAATAAACATCCATTAAATGTAAAACATAACAACATCATGACAAAAATAATCTGTTTCATTCCTTTGGAAAATAACATATAGTGTTTTACAGTATTCAATCACTCGAAAGGTGATTTCTAGTATACAAACTCTAACAATCTCCCACTTATACTAAAACTAGCTTTCGAGTATACAAAATATAGATGCACACGTCTAATTCTCCCATTTATACTGAAAGCGAGTTGAGGTCTTGAATGAGTCCAACTCCCATCCCTTCAACATGGCGTTCGAACACCGCCAATGCCTTTGTAAAAGGATCTGCCAGGTTGTTCTCTGACGCAATCTTGACCACTTGTATGTCTCCTCTCTGCACTATATCTCTAATGATATGATACTTCCTCTCTATGTGTTTGCTCGCTTTGTGAGCCCTTGGTTCTTTCGAGTTTGCCATAATACCAGAATTGTAACAATAAATAGTGATGCTCTTGGGCTGATTCGTAACCACACCTAAATCCATAAGGAATTTCTTGAACCATACAGGCTCTTTTGCAGCCTCCGAAGCGGCCACATACTCGGCTTCCATGGTCGAGTCCGTGATGCATTTCTGCTTCACACTCTTCTAAATTACGGCTCCACCTCCTAAAGTGAACACATATCCAGAAGTAGATTTTCTTGAGTCTTGATCAGATTGAAAATCTGAGTCAGTATATCCCAAATGACTGAGCTCGGCTGCATTGTAAACTAGAGCATAGTCCTTAGTTCGTTTAAGGTACTTGAGTATGTTCTTTACGGCAGTCCAATGTCTTTGGCCCGGATTCGACTGATATCTTGCCACCATGCCAACAGCAAAGCAAATATCAGGCCTTGTAGAAAGCATAACATACATGAGATTTCCAACTATCGATGCATATGGAATCCTTCTCAAATCTTCTATCTCAGATGGCGTTTTGGGGCACATCTCTTGAGATAGATGGATGCAATGTCTAAAAGTTAAGAAACCTTTCTTGGCATCTTGCATGCTAAAGCGACTAAGTACAGTATTGATGTGGGGTTCTTGAGATAAGCACAACATCCTCTTTTCACGATTCCTAAGAACCTTGATCCCGATGATGTGTCCCACGTCTCCCATATCCTTTTTCTCGAACTGGTTCGACAACCAAGTTCGTCCTGATGACAACATCTTTTTATTGTTTCCAATTAGAAGAATGTCATCTACATATACAACTAAGAAAACAACATTCCCCTTTTCAACCTTCTTATAAACGCAACTTTCATTTGGGCACTTTTCGAATCCAAACTTATGAGCAGTCTGATCGAAACACTAGTTCCATGAACTAGATGCTTGCTTGAGGTCATAAATGACCTTCTTAAGCTTCCAAACCATGTGTTCTTTGCCCTTCACGACATATCCTTCGGGTTGTACCATGTAGATGGTCTCCTCAAGACTCGCGTTCAAGAACGCAGTCTTAACGTCCATCTGCCATACATCCTAATGCATGTAAGCTGCTATAGACAAAAGTATCCGGATCGATTTGAGCATGGCCACCGGGGAAAAAGTCTCGTCGTATGTAAGCTACATGGTCATTACTTGACTTACTCTACAGAAAAGGAAAGACTCAAACTCCTAGACATAGACACAAAGAAACTTAGACAGGAACAACACATAGACACACAATTAATAAAGCAAAGAAAACACAGAAACAAAAACAAGCACATATGTATTAACTGGTTCAAGTTTTAGCAGATGTCCCCACAAGCTTAAGGTCAATTCAATCGTTTACAGTCTCAGATTCCTCCCCCTCCCTTATTCATTCTGGTCAGTTTGTCAGTTCGTCAAGATAGCCTCTATTTTCACCAATTGTTGGATTCACTCGGTCACTCATTCCTCACCAGAAACGTAGGACCATTCACTCATTCATTTTTTTTGCCATACCATTGATGCCTTGAGTTCTACTGACACAGGGAAGTTACTTAAGGTCTTTCAAGGGTTTGTAACGGGGCCAGGAAATTGTAGTATATAGGTGAGGATCCTAGGGGGTCTAAGTTCAAATAAGTGCAAGTAAAATTATGTGAAGGACATGTGAACTTAAGGACAAGAGATGGAAACAACCTCCCATTTACCATCTATTTTCAAAGAACTAAATTGGAGTTGTTCCTTGGCCAAGGTGGGCTTTTTCCCCCTTTCTACCAGGTTAGGTTATATATCTTCCTGTCCTGATTCCCTAATATTTCCCCGGATCTGGTGAAAAAAAAATTCTACCTTTTTTTCTTTTCTCTCCTACCTTCTACTTTTCTTTTTCTTTTTTTCTTTTCTATCTTCTTGGGTCAGGTTACAACATTTCCTGCCCTTTTTATTTTTCTCTTTACTTCCACCTCCTTGTTACCAACCTATTTCCTACCCTAATTAGTTAGTTGCCCCCACTCCGCCCCCTTGTTCACATGATATGAAGGCTAAGGGTGCCAAGGAAAGGACAAAAATTTTATAAGCTCAACATTGGCCAACTATGGGGTGCCTTACAATGTGGCAGGTCTAGCAGATTCGAAAGAATTAATCTCAACCGGTTATACTATTGCCTTTAATTCTTACTCTCCTATGTCATTTCTCCCTAAGCATCAAGTGGCAGCCCCTCTTTTCTGTTTAGTAGAAAGTGTTCTACTCTTAGGCTTTTAACTCACAATATACATGGCTTCACAACTAGATCAAATTAAAGCCTTTCTATCGTTCAAACTGATTTTGATTTATTAAGGAAAGAGGTCTAAAAAATTTACATGCATCCTCTCTTCAATTACTCTCACTAAGGGAATTTTGCTTTCTATTTCACCAGTTTATACTTAACACAAATATCCTAAAAAATGATACTAAACTGACTCGATACCAACAAAAACATATGCTTGACATTGTTGCACTAACTGCTCTCCCCTTCCCACTTCACTCATGTTTGTCCTCAAGCAATCCTCATGAAGTGGAAAATAGGGCAGTTGGTGTACACAGGCAAACATAACCTTCTCACACTTAGGCCAAGCAGTGAGCTAAGTGAGACTATAAACACAGAAAATAACAGAAACCAACATATACCAACATACGCTATATCAACAAAATCGAGCTAAGTGAGACGGAGCACACAGAACACATATATACAGACACAACGAAGCATGCTCCAAACAGAGAAGAACATGCATCACAGACACTTAACAAAAGAAAATAAAACAAAAACTGAATTGTAAAATTACTTGGTCACTTGGGGGGATTTAATTCTGTTTCCGGCTCCCCTGGGAGCCAGATTTCTGGGGAACGTCCTTTGGGCGGTTGGTCTTCACTTTCTTAGGAACCGATGGTGTTGGTTCCTCTGCATCCTTCACTGCTGGCTTCGATATGGTTTTCTTCACTGACACGGTTGTTGTAGGCTTGGTGGTCATCTCCTTCCTCTTCTTAGATGGGGTAGTGGCAGGATTAACTAGCGCTTGTTGACTGGAGGATTTTCCTGGGGCAGGGGGTCTGGTCTCTCCACTGGACCCGGTAGGAATAATTTGCTGAGCCTGGGAACTCCTTTGCGCGACTGAGGTCTGAAAGCTCTTGAAATTTATTTAAAATATGTGTGCTTTTGTGCTAGATCAAGATTCTCAAATGCCTTTGTAAAAGGATCTGCCAGGTTGTTCTCTGACGCAATCTTGACCACTTGTATGTCTCCTCTCTGCACTATATCTCTAATGATATGATACTTCCTCTCTATGTGTTTGCTCGCTTTGTGAGCCCTTGGTTCTTTCGAGTTTGCCATAACACCAGAATTGTAACAATAAATAGTGATGCTCTTGGGCTGATTCGTAACCACACCTAAATCCATAAGGAATTTCTTGAACCATACAGGCTCTTTTACAGCCTCCGAAGCGGCCACATACTCGGCTTCCATGGTCGAGTCCGTGATGCATTTCTGCTTCACACTCTTCTAAATTACGGCTCCACCTCCTAAAGTGAACACATATCCAGAAGTAGATTTTCTTGAGTCTTGATCAGATTGAAAATCTGAGTCAGTATATCCCAAATGACTGAGCTCGGCTGCATTGTAAACTAGAGCATAGTCCTTAGTTCGTTTAAGGTACTTGAGTATGTTCTTTACGGCAGTCCAATGTCTTTGGCCCGGATTCGACTAATATCTTGCCACCATGCCAACAGCAAAGCAAATATCAGGCCTTGTAGAAAGCATAACATACATGAGATTTCCAACTATCGAGGCATATGGAATCCTTCTCAAATCTTCTATCTCAGATGGCATTTTGGGGCAGATCTCTTGAGATAGATGGATGCCATGTCTAAAAGTTAAGAAACCTTTCTTGGCATCTTGCATGCTAAAGCGATTAAGTACAGTATTGATGTGGGGTTCTTGAGATAAGCACAACATCCTCTTTTCACGATTCCTAAGAACCTTGATCCCGATGATGTGTCCCACGTCTCCCATATCCTTTTTCTCGAACTGGTTCGACAACCAAGTTCGTCCTGATGACAACATCTTTTTATTGTTTCCAATTAGAAGAATGTCATCTACATATACAACTAAGAAAACAACATTCCCCTTTTCAACCTTCTTATAAACGCAACTTTCATTTGGGCACTTTTCGAATCCAAACTTATGAGCAGTCTGATCGAAACACTAGTTCCATGAACTAGATGCTTGCTTGAGGTCATAAATGACCTTCTTAAGCTTCCAAACCATGTGTTCTTTGCCCTTCACGACATATCCTTCGGGTTGTACCATGTAGATGGTCTCCTCAAGACTCGCGTTCAAGAACGCAGTCTTAACGTCCATCTGCCATACATCCTAATCCATGTAAGCTGCTATAGACAAAAGTATCCGGATCGATTTGAGCATGGCCACCGGGGAAAAAGTCTCGTCGTATGTAAGCTACATGGTCATTACTTGACTTACTCTACAGAAAAGGAAAGACTCAAACTCCTAGACCTAGACACAAAGAAACTTAGACAGGAACAACACATAGACACACAATTAAGAAAGCAAAGAAAACACAGAAACAAAAACAAGCACATATGTATTAACTGGTTCAAGTTTTAGCAGATGTCCCCACAAGCTTAAGGTCAATTCAATCGTTTACAGTCTCAGATTCCTCCCCCTCCCTTATTCATTCTGGTCAGTTTGTCAGTTCGTCAAGATAGCCTCTATTTTCACCAATTGTTGGATTCACTCGGTCACTCATTCCTCACCAGAAACGTAGGACCATTCACTCATTCATTTTTTTTGCCATACCATTGATGCCTTGAGTTCTACTGACACAAGGAAGTTACTTAAGGTCTTTCAAGGGTTTGTAACGGGGCCAGGAAATTGTAGTATATAGGTGAGGATCCTAGGGGGTCTAAGTTCAAATAAGTGCAAGTAAAATTATGTGAAGGACATGTGAACTTAAGGACAAGAGATGGAAACAACCTCCCTTTTACCATCTATTTTCAAAGAACTAAATTGGAGTTGTTCCTTGGCCAAGGTGGGCTTTTTCCCCCTTTCTACCAGGTTAGGTTATATATCTTCCTGTCCTGATTCCCTAATATTTCCCCGGATCTGGTGAAAAAAAAATTCTACCTTTTTTTCTTTTCTCTCCTACCTTCTACTTTTCTTTTTCTTTTTTTCTTTTCTATCTTCTTGGGTCAGGTTACAACATTTCCTGCCCTTTTTATTTTTCTCTTTACTTCCACCTCCTTGTTACCAACCTATTTCCTACCCTAATTAGTTAGTTGCCCCCACTCCGCCCCCTTGTTCACATGATATGAAGGCTAAGGGTGCCAAGGAAAGGACAAAAATTTTATAAGCTCAACATTGGCCAACTATGGGGTGCCTTACAATGTGGCAGGTCTAGCAGATTCGAAAGAATTAATCTCAACCGGTTATACTATTGCCTTTAATTCTTACTCTCCTATGTCATTTCTCCCTAAGCATCAAGTGGCAGCCCCTCTTTTCTGTTTAGTAGAAAGTGTTCTACTCTTAGGCTTTTAACTCACAATATACATGGCTTCACAACTAGATCAAATTAAAGCCTTTCTATCGTTCAAACTGATTTTGATTTATTAAGGAAAGAGGTCTAAAAAATTTACATGCATCCTCTCTTCAATTACTCTCACTAAGGGAATTTTGCTTTCTATTTCACCAGTTTATACTTAACACAAATATCCTAAAAAATGATACTAAACTGACTCGATACCAACAAAAACATATGCTTGACATTGTTGCACTAACTGCTCTCCCCTTCCCACTTCACTCATGTTTGTCCTCAAGCAATCCTCATGAAGTGGAAAATAGGGCAGTTGGTGTACACAGGCAAACATAACCTTCTCACACTTAGGCCAAGCAGTGAGCTAAGTGAGACTATAAACACAGAAAATAACAGAAACCAACATATACCAACATACGCTATATCAACAAAATCGAGCTAAGTGAGAGGGAGCACACAGAACACATATATACAGACACAACGAAGCATGCTCCAAACAGAGAAGAACATGCATCACAGACACTTAACAAAAGAAAATAAAACAAAAACTGAATTGTAAAATTACTTGGTCACTTGGGGGGATTTAAGTCTGTTTCCATCTCCCCTGGGAGCCAGATTTCTGGGGAACGTCCTTTGGGCGGTTGGTCTTCACTTTCTTAGGAACCGATGGTGTTGGTTCCTCTGCATCCTTCACTGCTGGCTTCGGTATGGTTTTCTTCACAGACACGGTTGTTGTAGGCTTGGTGGTCATCTCCTTCCTCTTCTTAGATGGGGTAGTGGCAGGATTAACTAGCGCTTGTTGACTGGAGGATTTTCCTGGGGCAGGGGGTCTGGTCTCTCCACTGGACCCGGTAGGAATAATTTGCTGAGCCTGGGAACTCCTTTGCGCGACTGAGGTCTGAAAGCTCTTGAAATTTATTTAAAATATGTGTGCTTTTGTTCTAGATCAAGATTCTCAAATGCCTTTGTAAAAGGATCTGCCAGGTTGTTCTCTGACGCAATCTTAACCACTTGTATGTCTCCTCTCTGCACTATATCTCTAATGATATGATACTTCCTCTCTATGTGTTTGCTCGCTTTGTGAGCCCTTGGTTCTTTCGAGTTTGCCATAACACCAGAATTGTAACAATAAATAGTGATGCTCTTGGGCTGATTCGTAACCACACCTAAATCCATAAGGAATTTCTTGAACCATACAGGCTCTTTTACAGCCTCCGAAGCGGCCACATACTCGGCTTCCATGGTCGAGTCCGTGATGCATTTCTGCTTCACACTCTTCTAAATTACGGCTCCACCTCCTAAAGTGAACACATATCCAGAAGTAGATTTTCTTGAGTCTTGATCAGATTGAAAATCTGAGTCAGTATATCCCAAATGACTGAGCTCGGCTGCATTGTAAACTAGAGCATAGTCCTTAGTTCGTTTAAGGTACTTGAGTATGTTCTTTACGGCAGTCCAATGTCTTTGGCCCGGATTCGACTAATATCTTGCCACCATGCCAACAGCAAAGCAAATATCAGGCCTTGTAGAAAGCATAACATACATGAGATTTCCAACTATCGAGGCATATGGAATCCTTCTCAAATCTTCTATCTCAGATGGCGTTTTGGGGCACATCTCTTGAGATAGATGGATGCCATGTCTAAAAGTTAAGAAACCTTTCTTGGCATCTTGCATGCTAAAGCGATTAAGTACAGTATTGATGTGGGGTTCTTGAGATAAGCACAACATCCTCTTTTCACGATTCCTAAGAACCTTGATCCCGATGATGTGTCCCACGTCTCCCATATCCTTTTTCTCGAACTGGTTCGACAACCAAGTTCGTCCTGATGACAACATCTTTTTATTGTTTCCAATTAGAAGAATGTCATCTACATATACAACTAAGAAAACAACATTCCCCTTTTCAACCTTCTTATAAACGCAACTTTCATTTGGGCACTTTTCGAATCCAAACTTATGAGCAGTCTGATCGAAACACTAGTTCCATGAACTAGATGCTTGCTTGAGGTCATAAATGACCTTCTTAAGCTTCCAAACCATGTGTTGTTTGCCCTTCACGACATATCCTTCGGGTTGTACCATGTAGATGGTCTCCTCAAGACTCGCGTTCAAGAACGCAGTCTTAACGTCCATCTGCCATACATCCTAATCCATGTAAGCTGCTATAGACAAAAGTATCCGGATCGATTTGAGCATGGCCACCGGGGAAAAAGTCTCGTCGTATGTAAGCTACATGGTCATTACTTGACTTACTCTACAGCAAAGGAAAGACTCAAACTCCTAGACCTAGACACAAAGAAACTTAGACAGGAACAACACATAGACACACAATTAAGAAAGCAAAGAAAACACAGAAACAAAAACAAGCACATATGTATTAACTGGTTCAAGTTTTAGCAGATGTCCCCACAAGCTTAAGGTCAATTCAATCGTTTACAGTCTCAGATTCCTCCCCCTCCCTTATTCATTCTGGTCAGTTTGTCAGTTCGTCAAGATAGCCTCTATTTTCACCAATTGTTGGATTCACTCGGTCACTCATTCCTCACCAGAAACGTAGGACCATTCACTCATTCATTTTTTTTGCCATACCATTGATGCCTTGAGTTCTACTGACACAGGGAAGTTACTTAAGGTCTTTCAAGGGTTTGTAACGGGGCCAGGAAATTGTAGTATATAGGTGAGGATCCTAGGGGGTCTAAGTTCAAATAAGTGCAAGTAAAATTATGTGAAGGACATGTGAACTTAAGGACAAGAGATGGAAACAACCTCCCTTTTACCATCTATTTTCAAAGAACTAAATTGGAGTTGTTCCTTGGCCAAGGTGGGCTTTTTCCCCCTTTCTACCAGGTTAGGTTATATATCTTCCTGTCCTGATTCCCTAATATTTCCCCGGATCTGGTGAAAAAAAAATTCTACCTTTTTTTCTTTTCTCTCCTACCTTCTACTTTTCTTTTTCTTTTTTTCTTTTCTATCTTCTTGGGTCAGGTTACAACATTTCCTGCCCTTTTTATTTTTCTCTTTACTTCCACCTCCTTGTTACCAACCTATTTCCTACCCTAATTAGTTAGTTGCCCCCACTCCGCCCCCTTGTTCACATGATATGAAGGCTAAGGGTGCCAAGGAAAGGACAAAAATTTTATAAGCTCAACATTGGCCAACTATGGGGTGCCTTACAATGTGGCAGGTCTAGCAGATTCGAAAGAATTAATCTCAACCGGTTATACTATTGCCTTTAATTCTTACTCTCCTATGTCATTTCTCCCTAAGCATCAAGTGGCAGCCCCTCTTTTCTGTTTAGTAGAAAGTGTTCTACTCTTAGGCTTTTAACTCACAATATACATGGCTTCACAACTAGATCAAATTAAAGCCTTTCTATCGTTCAAACTGATTTTGATTTATTAAGGAAAGAGGTCTAAAAAATTTACATGCATCCTCTCTTCAATTACTCTCACTAAGGGAATTTTGCTTTCTATTTCACCAGTTTATACTTAACACAAATATCCTAAAAAATGATACTAAACTGACTCGATACCAACAAAAACATATGCTTGACATTGTTGCACTAACTGCTCTCCCCTTCCCACTTCACTCATGTTTGTCCTCAAGCAATCCTCATGAAGTGGAAAATAGGGCAGTTGGTGTACACAGGCAAACATAACCTTCTCACACTTAGGCCAAGCAGTGAGCTAAGTGAGACTATAAACACAGAAAATAACAGAAACCAACATATACCAACATACGCTATATCAACAAAATCGAGCTAAGTGAGACGGAGCACACAGAACACATATATACAGACACAACGAAGCATGCTCCAAACAGAGAAGAACATGCATCACAGACACTTAACAAAAGAAAATAAAACAAAAACTGAATTGTAAAATTACTTGGTCACTTGGGGGGATTTAATTCTGTTTCCGGCTCCCCTGGGAGCCAGATTTCTGGGGAACGTCCTTTGGGCGGTTGGTCTTCACTTTCTTAGGAACCGATGGTGTTGGTTCCTCTGCATCCTTCACTGCTGGCTTCGGTATGGTTTTCTTCACTGACACGGTTGTTGTAGGCTTGGTGGTCATCTCCTTCCTCTTCTTAGATGGGGTAGTGGCAGGATTAACTAGCGCTTGTTGACTGGAGGATTTTCCTGGGGCAGGGGGTCTGGTCTCTCCACTGGACCCGGTAGGAATAATTTGCTGAGCCTGGGAACTCCTTTGCGCGACTGAGGTCTGAAAGCTCTTGAAATTTATTTAAAATATGTGTGCTTTTGTGCTAGATCAAGCTTCTCAAATCCTGAGAATCCGCTAGATCACAAGGTCTAGGAACTCAGAGGATCCTGGAAGTCTCAGTCGTCAGACATACAAATTTCGTGTTAAAAAAAAACCCTCAACCCGCTATACTATGAATTAGTACATGGAAGTAGGGGTCGATCCCACGAAGATGGATGCGTAAGAAGGCATTTAAGAGATTCTGGAAAAGGGTTTGGCTGCTGCCACGCAATTTTTGGGTTGAGAAGAAAATTATAACTAGGCTGGGGAATAAAAACTAACACTAGACCTAGGAAACTGAAAATATCATGCAGACATGGGACATCATCTTGACTTCAATATCTGAAACAAACTTCCTCGACCTAGTAAACGACTTCCTAAACTAACTAAACAGAGATCAAACATGCAGTGCAGACCATTTCCAGAAAAGGTAAAGTACGGATGAAAAACTGCAAATAACAAACTATGAATTTAACCAACAACGACCTGCATCTCGTTACCTGATTCAAACACGAACATGAAGAAAACAGAGCAATGATCCAGATTCAAACAAAATATAATAATTCGGACGTCGGAAACTGGCTATTAATCGGAAACAGAACAGATCTACATATACTAGACGAAGCGAAACAAAAACACAGAAACGAGTCATCAACTTCATACACAATCAACGAACTCAGCTTCAGATCCACACGTCGGACGCTTAATCCACTCCGGATCCAAGCAATCCGAACCTAACTACTATCAGAAACAACTCCATGAGCTCCGATTCAACAGATCCACTCCGATCAATGATGATTCAACCTCGATTCAACTCTGATTCACCAGATCAAGTGCGAAAAGCATCCATTCAAGTAAACAACCACATAATCAAAACTCAACATCAACATTATCATGACAAAAAATAGAAGTTCCATAGATAGATCATTAATATTTCAGCAAATACGAAAGCCGAGCTTTAAATAGCGAAGACTCGATAGAAATCCGAACAGAAAACTAAAATGAAAGCAGTAAATTGTTTCTTCGCCCTACGTGAGGACAGTGGTACACAACTTCAAACCGAAAATGAACCCCAAAAATCCCTAGACTTCCGATTCCCCCAAGTGTGTGTAGAAGAGTGTGTGAGTGAGCTCAGAGCCAAAAGTCCTCTCCCATTCATGTTGCATGCTCTCTCATTTATAGATGTGGAGGCGATCTTCTAGAAGCCTTCTCTTGAAATCTCTGTTCTGCCCTTCGGCTAGCGATCTCCTCCGTCTGGTAATTTTTCTTCATTATGCTCACTTTCTCACCAAATCCTTCGCCAGGCGATTATCTACCTTCATTCCTGGGCCTGGCGATTCCTTCTACACACCTGACTTAAAAGATGTGTTAGACCCCGTAAATGGTTGAATTTAACCCTCTAACCGATGCATGAAATTTGCCTTATCAAACTGCTCACACTTAAACCATACTTGTCCTCCAGTATAAAGACAAGAAAAAGGAGTAAGGCGAATTTCAATACATGGTTATCCTATGACCGACTCTACAGACACACAAAAGACACAAACTCCAAGACCTAGACACATTAACAGACTTGACCAAAAAGAAAACAAACACATAAAGGAAAACAAACACACATGCATGAACTAGTTTCAACTTTTAGGCAGCCGTCCCCACAAGCTTAAGGTCTATCCGATCGTCTACAATCTCCAAATCCTCCTCTTCCCTTCTTCAACCTAATCGGTCTGTCCGTTCGTCAAGATAACCTATTAACTTCCCAATTTTTAGATTCACTCGATCACTCATTCCTCACCAGGGATGTTAGGATCGATTCACTCTTAAGTCATCTCCACACCACTGATGCTTCAGGTTATGAGAGTTTCTCCTTCCTACAGCTTTTTCCCTTCTTCCCCGGGTCAGGTTATTATTGCTTCCTGCCCTTAGATTTTTCCCTGGACTTTGTCTAGCTTATACCTCCGAATTTTATTTTATTTTTCCCCTGGACTTTGTCCAGCTTATACCTCCTTTCCCTGGACTTCGTCCAGCTTATACCTCCAAATTTTTATTTCCCCCTATTTTTCTCCTTTTGACTCATCTCCCTACACATCCAGTGGCGGCCCTCTTTGTACATGTTAGCTCGCAGTGCTTAGGCTTATAACTCACTTATATAGTGGGGCTTCACAACTAGGTCAGCTAAGGATTAGGCTAAGTGGGAGAAAACATATAATGTGGGATGCTTGAGCAACGAACACAAAATCACAGACTCAGAATAACAAACATATAAACAGACGAAAAGAAAACAAAAAAAACTGAAAAGTAAAATTTACTTGCTCATCGGGGGGGTATCAATTCTGAGTGTGGCCCCCCGTGGGAGCCAAACTGGGGTGGTACGTTGGGACGGTTCACTTTCACTTTCTTCCTAGCCGGTGACGCCGGCTTCTCTTCCTCAGTCTCAGGTTGCTTTGACATGGGCTTCCTCACAGTCAGGGGCTTGGATGCAGATGGAGCTAGCAAGGGCTTAGACGCTGGTGGGTGTTGCTGAAAAGATGAGCTTCTCTGCCCTGGCTGCGTGGGCACGCTATTGGGTCCAAAGGGCAACTTCTTCTGGGGCTGGGGGAACGTTTTCTCTAGCCAATTCGTCATCAGCGTCATTATCTTAACAGCTTCCGCCATGCGATCACTCTGCACGGACGACTTCCCCACCAGGTCGGTTATACTCCCTCGGAGGGCCTTCATCTCTTCTCGGACTCGCTGAGCTCCTTTCGCATCTCGCCCATCTCTTTCTTTATCTCCTCATAATCCACGCTGGCTACTGCCTCGCTTCCATCCTGCTCCGTTTTCACCTGGGTTTCCATCCTTCCCACCTCATAGAAACAGACGTCTTTCCCGTGCATGTAAATGAGCCCCTTGTTGAAAAAGTACTCAACGCTGAATGACTCCGGGGGTTCACACATAATCACCTCTGGTGCGGACTTAGCTATCTTCATGATTATATTACGCTGGAGGTATGCACCGAGAAGATGGCAAGTGTGCATGTGGCGAGAAGGGTTGGCGGTCATCTGATGACAAGCCTGAGCCAACCAGTAGCCCAGGTGTACCTTAACACCCTTCGCCATGTACCAAGTGAAGTACAGGTCTGCGGTGGTCAAGGCAGAGTTAGCTGTTCCCATCAGATTGTAACTGATAAATGTCTGCGCGAAGCGGAGGATGCGGTTCTCGATGTGGAAGCCCTTGGAATAGCTGGTTTTAAACATCCCCACCTTGGGATGGGTAACGAATTCCCATGCCGACTGTGCTTTGAAACCAGAGGTGTACTTGGGAGCTCCTACCATGTGCTCATTCCAGATTCCATCATCGTCCTCGGCGCGGGTGAATAAACCCATCCTCAGGGACCACTCCCTTATGCTCATCTCATATTCTTCGGTGAAAAGCCTGAAGGTGATGGAGTCAGCGTCAAGGTCAGTGGTGGTTTTGAGCCGGAAGGTTGAGAAGAATTCCCGGGCTAACGTTGTAGGCACCTCAACCGTGCTATGGTTCAGTAGCCAGTCGAACCCAATAGCACTTATATATTGGCGGAATTCCTCATCCGAATCAATTTCCCTCAGCTCCTCTGGATCATACTGCTTCCTAGACTTTGCCAGATTTCCAAAACTCTTCGCTCCTTGTAAGTCGCTGCCCTCTTCGGATCATCAAATTTTCCCATAGCTTCTAGCAGTCCCTTGGTCACCCATACCTCCGTTTGCTCGTAATTGAGCTCTTCCTCTCGCTCTTCTACCTCTTCCTCCTCAGACCCGCTGGTCGGGCTAGGGCCGACTTGCTCCTTGGCGTAAGGAACCTTGGCTGGAGCGGGGAGTGGAGCCTCATCGTTCTTGACGGATGCAATCTTCTTGGACTTCTTGGGCTGGGGAGTGGCCGCATGCTTCCCTTTGCGTTTTCGTTCCGCGGCCAAGCGGCGTTCCTTCTTTTCATCCTCCTCCCCGTCAGACCCAGGAGTCTCCTCCTGCTCGCCCTCTGCCTCTGGGGCAAGAAACTCTGTCTCTGTAGGCTGGGCGAGATCATCTATCTCGTCCCGCAAGCACCTTCTGGCTCTGCGCCTGGCCTCTCGCTGGTCCACCAGCGAGCCCTCGTCCTCTGGATCTTCTACCAGATCCACAACTCCCTTTTGCCCTCCTTCTTTGGGTTCCTGAACCTCAGCATCAACGGGGGCCTCTTCCCCCACAGACTTTCTCGGGGTTTCCCCCTCCTCTTCCAAACTTGGGGTTTCCCCCTCAATGTAGACGGGGGTTTCCCCCTCAGCAAACAAATTTTCAAAAACAGGGATTTCCCCCTCCAAACTACCTCCAAAATTAGGGGTTTCCCCCTCAACAAACACTTCTTCAAAAACAAGGGCCCCTTAACATCCTTCGCTGTCATCTGTTCATCCACTGCCATGCGCACAAGTTCCACGGCCAGACCATCCTCATCCTCCTGTTCCCCGCCCTCCGCTGCTCCTCTCTCCGGCGCTCTTGTGCTCGGCTCGGTTCCTGCTTCCGAGACTGTGGGTTGGGCCATCGAATCCTCTGGAATCGACGGCGGTGGTGATGCTGCGGTCGTGGCTGCGGTAGGTGTTTCCCTCTCACTCATCGCTAAGAAGAGGGCGAAAACTATCAGTGCCTCCTCCTTACATCCGAACCTTCGTATCAGATCGTCTATGAGAGCTGCCGCGTCTGAACCTGCGGCGGTAGTGGGATTCCCTGCCTTCGTGGTGTAAGCGGGTGCCTTTTTCCATGATCTGTCTCTTCAAGATTCACAATAACTTGGGAGAATTTTTCGATTAGGGTTAGATGGAATGTGGGTATTGCGAGAGAAAAGAATTGGGGGAGAAAATGGAGTAGAGAGAGAATTCGGTTATTTAGAGATTGGAAAATAAAAGAAAAGGGAGGAAGTATTGGTATTTTAGATAAGGAAAAGGGACGGTTGTAGGAGTGATGTAAGCAACCGTACGCCTCCCCATAAAGTGTAAATTTGAATTTCAAAAATTTCCCAACTTCCCTCCCAAATTATCTGGTCCGAAAAAAAATATCTCCCCCCATGTAAATGCTATTTTCCGCAATACCACACTTAGGAAAAAAAACAAAAATGAAAAGCCAACTCCTAGGTCAAGGATTCAATATGAGACAAAACAATTACCCTAAGAAGTCTGGTGTTTCGAAAATATTTTGGAAGATTAGTTTTTTTCTTTGTTTGGAATTTTTTTTTTAAGTTTTGTGGAAAAATCAATTAAACTATTTACACTTTCACTTGAGTATTCTCAAGATCCCCTGGCTCAGTGTATAGATTAAAAATGCATTCCTATTTAGCTGACCCTGGAATTCACCGAGAATACTTATTCTCTAGACCGATAAGACGATAACAGAGAGTGCGCGTAGTGGCACTTCCTCCACTACACACAACTCCGAATTATCCCTAGAGACTTTCACTCGATGACCGTTAACAAGGAAAGGGTCAGAGTTTGAGGCACTTCCATGGATTTCCACAGCTCCATTCGCTCGAAGGCCAACAATAGTGTATGGCCCAACCCACTTTGACTTCAGCTTCCCAGGCATCAGCTTGAGCCTAGACTGAAAAAGGAGAACCTTCTGACCCACTTGTAGTTCCTTGACCCGGAGGTTTTTGTCATGCCAGAGCTTTGTCTTCTCCTTGTATCACATTGCGGACTCATACGACTCAAGCCTTAACTCTTCCAGCTCCTGAAGTTGCAGTTTTCTCTCTTCCTCACAAGCCTGGTGTCTCATATTAATCTCCTTCACCGCCCAATATGCTCTATGCTCCACTCCCACGGGTAGATGGCACATCTTGCCAAACACCAGCATGTAGGGCGACATCCCAATAGGTGTTTTATACGCAGTCCTGTAAGTCCATAATGCGTCGCCGAGTCTCTTGCTCCAGTCCTTCCTCACCGTTTTCTCCCATATTGCCTTGATCTCCCTGTTCGAGATCTCTGCCTGCCTATTAGACTGAGGGTGGTAAGGGGTAGAAAGCATTTGGTGGACTCCGTATTTCTTCATCAGAGCTTCTACGGTTCGGTTACGGAAATGCGTCCCTTGGTCAGATAAAATGGCTCGGGGCACACCGTACCTGTTAAAAATGTTAGATCTAAGAAATTTAGCCACCTCTTTGGATTCACAAGAAATGGTAGCCTTGGCTTCTATCCACTTTGACACATAATCTACAGCCGCAAGGATGTACGTATTTCGGTACGGAGATGGGAATGGACCCATGAAATCCATCCCCCAGACATCAAAGATTTCGCAGACGATTACTGGGACCTGTGGCATCTCATCTCTCTTTGAAATTCCTCCAGTTTGCTGGCATCTCTCATAGTTTTGACAGAATTCAAAGGAGTCCCTGTGTAGTGTAGGCCAAAAAAATCCATTGTCTAGGACTTTCCTCGCAGTCTTCCTTGGCCCAAAATGACCTCCACATGCCAACGCATGGCAATGATTAAGTACATCCCTCTGCTCCCATTTGGGAATACATCTCCTAATTACTTGGTCAGCTCCCATCTTCCACAAGTAAGGATCGTCCCAAAAATAATACTTAGCCTCACTCTTAAGCTTCATCTTTTGGGTCCGGGAAATTTTCTTGTGAACTAGCCACTTCTCCCGTGACCAAGTAATTTGCTAGGTCTGCGAACCACGATTCAGCGTTCAGCTGACACTTTCCTTTCTCAGCATCTCCTGGACCTGTTATCGCCATTATTGCCTCCCAACTGATGGGTCTAGGAGATTCTCCCATGTAGTATAGGTGTTCCTCAGGGAAGGCGTCTGGTATAGCTTCCTCAGTCTCTCCCTGGAAGATCCGACTCAGATGGTCAACCACTTTATTCTCCGTCCCCTTTTTGTCTCTCACCTCCCAGTCAAACTCTTGCAAAAGTAACACCCACCGAATTAACCTTGGCTTTGATATTTTCTTTGCCTGTAAATACTTGATAGCTGCGTGGTTGGTAAAAACTATCACTCTCGACCCCAGTAAGTATGGTCGAAATTTCTCAAATGAATACACGACCGCTAACATTTCCTTCTCTGTGGTGTCATAGTTTTTCTGGGCCTGGTTGAGTGTCTTTGAAGCATAGAAGATCACGTAACTTTTTCCATCAATCCTTTGGCCTAGCACCGCCCCCACTGCGAAGTCGCTCGCATCACACATTATTTCAAACGGCTGACTCCAATCGGATGCCCTGATGATAGGGGTAGACACTAGTTTATCTTTCAATAATTGAAATGCCTTTTTACACTCTTCGTCGAAGACAAAATAAACATCATTATGCAAAAGGTGGGTAAGTGGCTAAGCGATCTTCGCAAAGTCTTTTATGAATCTTCTATAAAAACCTGCATGCCCTAGGAACCCCCTGACTTCTTTCTGATTCGTAGGGTAAGGCAATTTCGAAATCACATCGATCTTTCCTTGGTCCACCTGTATGCCCTTCTCCGAGACTACATGGCCCAGGACGATTCCCTCGGGTACCATGAAATGACACTTTTCGAAGTTAAGGACCAAATTCTTCTCCTGACATCTCCTTAATACTACATCCAGGCTAGCCAAACAGGAATCGAAAGAGTTCCCATACACGGTGAAGTTATCCATGAAGATCTCAATACAAACCTCCAGTAGATCTGAGAAGATACTCATTATGCAGGGTTGAAAAGTGCCTGGCGCATTGCACAGACCAAACGACATTCTTCTATAAGCGTACGTGCCAAAGGGGCACGTAAACGTAGTCTTCTCTTGGTCTTCGGGATTTACATAGATCTGGAAGTATCCACTGTACCCATCAAGGAAACAAAAATACTGGTTGCTTCCAGCCAGTCTCTTGAGCATCTGATCAATGAAGGGTAATGGAAAATGATCCTTCCTGGTTGCTTCATTCAGCTTTCTATAGTCTATGCACATCCTCCACCCAGTGGCAAGTCAGGTGGGCACTAATTCATCCTTGTCATTCTTAACTACCTGAATTCCTGACTTTTTTGGGTACCATGTGAACCGGACTAACCCATTCATTATCTGGTATGGAGTAGATGATGCCTAAGGAGAGCAACTTTAAAACCTCCTTCAGAACTTCCTCCCTCATGTTCAGATTCAGCTTACGTTACGGGTCCCTATGGGCCTTTGCACCTTCTTCCAACCTGATGTGGTGCATGCAAAGATCAGGATTGATCCCTACTAGGTCTGAGAGAGTCCATCCTATGGCCTTCTTGTTCCTTCTGATCACCTCCAGTAATTCCTTTTCCTGTTCCTCGGTCAAGTTGCTGTTGATGATTACTGGGAAAGTCCCATTTTCATCCAGATAGGCATACTTGAGACCTGGTGGGAGCGTTTTCAGTTCCTTCTTAGGGGTACTTGTTTCCTGGGGTAGGGGATTTTTTTCTTTCGCATCAGTTATCATTCCCTTTGCAGACCCAGAAGAATTTTCCACGCTAGCCACATGGGCTAATCCCCTTGACCTGTAGGACTCCGGATTTTTACAAAACTCTGAAATAGCTTCGGCCAGCTCCTCATCCGTTAGTTCCTTTGTATGAATTGCCTCACACCATCCAGCTACATCTCTGTCAATGGAGTGACTTAACTCTGAATTATTAATCAGCTACTGCATCAACTCGGTCTCAAGATACTCCTGGACCAGGGGGTTAATAACATCGACAGCATGCAAATTTTCAACATCTAATGGTTTCTTCATTACTTCATCTGTGCTAAATGTATATTTTTCCCCATTATAGTCCAGGCATATGGTTCCATCAAAAACATCAATAATAGTCTTAGCGATACACAGAAAAGGTTTACCTAGAAGCACGTCGCTAGACTCAGAGGATTCATTATCATTCATTTTAATAACATGGAAATCGGCCGGATACAGAAAATCATGCACCTTGACTATGACATTTTCTAAGACTCCCTCTAGACAAATGCACGACCTATCCGCCAATTGGATTACCACTTTCGTATCCACCATTCCTACTCCTACCAACTTTTTGTATATGGAAAGCGGTAAAACATTTATCGACGCCCCTAAGTCACACATAGCATGCTCAATTCTGACATCACCAATGGAAATGGGTAAGGTGAACATACCTGGGTCAGTGCGTTTCGAAGGCATCCTGCGTTTTTGAATCACTGCTGACACGTTCTCTCCAATCAGGATCTTCCTACTGGGTCTTGTCTTTCCAGCTATGAACTCCTTAATGAATTTGCTGAAGACCGGCAATTTCAAAGCCTGTAAGAACGGTATGTTTGTCTCCAACTTTCCAAAGATATCCATAAAATCCACCCCGGTTCATCCTTCTTCTTCTTAGCCTCTCCTCGGTGCGGAAATGGTTTCACTTGCTTCCCTGCACTTGTAAACCCTCCAGATGAAAGCTTGCCCGTTTCCTTCCTCACTACTTCATTTTCCGCTTCTGGCTCTGGGTCTAGGAAAAATGATTCAGGAACTGGCTACTTCACTTTCCCCAGATCACCTTCCCGAAGGTCATCTCCTCTTACGGTACTCCCTATCTTCGAATTTCCAGGTTCAGGAACTGAGTTCTTCCCTTCCTTGCCTTCCGCGGGAGGTGTTTCTTCATTCATCTTCATCACCGGACCTTCATAACCTCTCCCAGATCTTAAAGTGATTTGACTGATGTTAGCTCTATCTGGTTGCCTTACTGAGGCAGGAATCTTTCCTTCGTTCCCTCGCATCTCGTTCAAGGAGGTTGCGATCTGGGACAATTGCTTTGGCAACATGTCCATTGCTGCCTTTTGCTCCAACTGAGCGTCCTGAAGCTTATGCACCACGTCATTGTTGGATTGCATGTTATTCTACATATGCTGTTGAGAACTGACTAGATCATGCACCATTTCATCTAGATTCCTTTGTGGCTTAGAATTGGGTTAGCCGGGATTTGGTCCTGAACCCAGGTTTGGTCCACTCCCTTGGTTCTGGCGAATGTTTCTCTGACCTCCTGAACTGTTATTGAACTGATTTCCTGGCCCTTTGATCCCTTGATAACTGGGTTGGGAATTCTGTTAATTTCCTGGGTAGTTCCTTTGGTGTGGCGGTACATAAGATCCCCTGGTGGTTTTGATTCCTGTTCCCACAATTAGAATGATCGCCCCGATTCTGGTTGTTCCATTTGTTCTGCCCCTCCTGATTTCTTCCAGACCAGTTAGTCTGCCTTTTTGGTTGGTGCGTAAACTGGGTGTTCTGTTGTGAAGGTGGCTGGGTCGGGTCATTGTCAGACCATCTAAAATTGAAATGGGTTCTCCATGGTGCATCCTTCTGTTTCCACTGATTCCAACTCCCCATCGAATTCACCTGAGCCTGGTAATCTCCTTCTTGAGGGCCATAGTATTGCTGGGGAGGAGCTTCTCCTGGACCCGAAGTTTTCTTTTTCTCTCGTGAGGCTGGCGGGTTGGCCTTCTCGATTGCACTCAAGAGTGCTTTCTCAAGCCTATCTATTCTCGCCTCGACCCTTTCGTCATCTTGCTCCCATAGGGCATTCGCCGATCCTCTCCTCATAATGTTCCTCGAGTTGTCGTACGCCTTTTTGGCCTCTATCAACTTCCCCAAGATCTCTTTTGCTTCACTTCCCTTTTTCTTTGTAAAATTTCCCCCGCTCGAGGAATTCATCAGATCCTTTTATTCAGGGGTTGCTCCTTCATAGAACAAATAGTAAATTTCTGCTTCGATCATTCTGTGATTCGGACAAGGATCTAATAATGCCCTGAATCGTGACCTATATTGACTCAGAGATTCATCGCACTCCTGCTTACACTCCACGATTTCCTTCTTGAGGGCGTTTGTCTTGTTTGAAGGGAAACAATAATCTAAAAACTCCAACTTAAAATCTCTCCATGTACGGATGGAATCCTGAGGCAGCCTCAGCAGCCATGTGTTAGCCTCTCCCTTCAGGGCAAATGGAATTGCGCGTAGGCGTTAATCTTCCTCCGTTGTGTCGTTGGGTCTTTTCTGAATACTGCAAAGCTTACTAAACTCATTTAGGAACTCGTATGGACACTCGTTCCTACGCCTGGAGAACATCGGTACAATACCTAGCACATTTGTCTTAATATCGATGGACCTCTGACGCTGATTCGTGACTATAGCCTGGGTTGGCTCACCATCAAGATGGGCAGTGAGCGAACCGATCTCAGGGTCTAAATCGACTACCTGTGCATGTCTCCGATCTCTACCTCCTCTGTATTTGTTTCTGAAAACTATTCGGGATCCTCCCTTCCTGACGAACTCCAATCCTCGTCACTTCCTGAACCAAACGGAAATGGATCTCCCGTAGATAATCCTAATCTGGTGGTGACCGTAGATGCTGTCTCCTTGACTTGCCAAGTAAACCGATCGTTCCTCCACCCAGATGAGTTATCCCAGTGTCCAGACCGTAAGCCTCTGCTCATAAACAGAAAATAGAGAAAAAAAAAAAATCAAAACTATATACGCCAAAATCTCTAAACACAATCATAAACTACGCCATCCATCCCCGGCAACGGCGCTATTTAAAAGCTCTTGAAATTTTTTTAAAATATGTGTGTGCTTTTGTGCTAGGTCAAGCTTCTCAAATCCTGAGAATCCGCTAGATCACAAGGTCTAGGAACTCAGAGGATCCTGGAAGTCTCGGTCGTCGGACACACAAATTCCGCGTTAAAAAAAACCCTCAACCCGCTATACTATGAATTAGTACAGGGAAGTAGGGGTCGATCCCACGAAGATGGATGCGTAAGAAGGCATTTAAGAGATTCTGGAAAAGGGTTTGGCTGCTGCCACGCAATTTTTGGGTTGAGAAGAAAATTATAACTAGGCAGGGGAATAAAAACTAACACTAGACCTAGGAAACTGAAAATATCATGCAAACATGGGACATCATCTTGACTTCAATATCTCAAACAAACTTCCTCGACCTAGTAAACGACTTCCTAAACTAACTAAACGGAGATCAAACATGCAGTGGGGACCGTTTCCAGAAAAGGTAAAGTACGGATGAAAAGCTGCAAATAAAAACTATGAATTTAACCGACAACGACCTGCATCTCGTTACCTGATTCAAACACGAACATGAAGAAGACACAGTAATGATCCAGATTCAAACAAAATATAATAATTCGGACGTCAGAAACTAGTGATTAATCAGAAACAGAACAGATCTACATATACTAGACGAAGCGAAACAAAAACACAGAAACGAGTCATCAACTTCATACACAATCAACCAACTCAGCTTCAGATCCACACGTCGGACGCTTAATCCACTCTGGATCCAAGCAATCCGAACCTAACTACTATCAGAAACAACTCCATGAGCTCCGATTCAACAGATACACTCCGATCAACGACGATTCAACCTCGATTCAACTCCGATTCACCAGATCAAGTGCGAAAAGCATCCATTCAAGTAAACAACCACAAAATTCAGAATCAAACATAATCAAAACTCAACATCAGCATCATCATGATAGAAAATAGAAGTTCCATAGATAGATCATTAATATTTCAACAAATACAAAAGTCGAGCTTCGAACAGCTAAGACTCGGTAGAAATCCGAACAGAAAACTAAAATGAAAGCAGTAAATTTTTTCTTTGCCCTACGTGAGGACGGTGGTACACAACTCCAAACCGAAAAAGAACCCCAAAAACCCCTAGACTTCCGATTCCCCCAAGTGTGCGTAGAAGAGTGTGTGAGTGAGCTCAGAGCCAAAAGTCCTCTCCCATTCATGTTGCGTGTTCTCTCTTTTATAGATGTGGACGCGATCTTCCAGAAGCCTTCTCTTGAAATCTCTGTTCTGCCCTTCGGCTAGCGATCTCCTCCGTCTGGCAATTTTTCCTTCATTATGCTCACTTTCTCGCCAAATCCTTCGCCAGGCGATTATCTACCTTCATTCCTGGGCATGGCGATTCCTTCTACACGCATGGCTTAAAAGATGTGTTAGACCCCGTAAATTGTTGAATTTAACCCCCTAACCGATGCATGAAATTAGCCTTATCAAGGTCACAATCCACATCATCAAGGTAAGTGCCTCAGTCATCTTCTTTGTGTGCACCTCCAGCGATTCCTTCAGTCCCAGTACGGCTGAGCCTATGATGCCCATCCCGCCCCTGATTTCTCCGATCTCGCTCCTAACATTCCCCATCTCCTTTCGCCAGCTCTCTCTTTCGGCAATTGGCACCACTCCATCTTCTTCTTTTACAACTGCCTCGGCCTTCCCCACTTCATAAAATGCGACCTATCCATCCTTCACGATCAGAAGGTCTTTGTTGAAGAAATAATCAATGTTTAACAGGTCTGGAGGATCACACATTGCAGGGGTAGGCACCGATTTCGCTATCTTCATGATTACGTTCCTCTGAAGGTAAGCACCGAGGAGAAGACAGGTGTAGAGGTGGCGGGAAGTATGGGAAGTCATCAAGTGTCAAGCCTGGGCTAACCAATACCTTAGATGGACCTTTACTTCTTTCAGCATGCACCAGACAAAGTATAGCTCGGGTGTAGTGAAGGCGGAGCTCGCCTGACCCATGAGATTATATCCGATGAAGACCTTGGCGAAGCGGAGGAGATGGTTAGTAATGTGGACTCCCTTCGAGACACTCGTCTTGAAGGTACAACCCCGCTTGTGGGTGATGAACTCCCAAGCCTTCTGAGTGTTGAAGCCTGGGGTCTTCTTCGGGGGCCCGATTACCCTCTCATTCCATATGCCTTCCTCATCTTCCTCCAATGTGAACAATCCCATCCTCAAGGACCACACCCTAATGCTCATTATTATCTCCTCGTTGAATAGGTGAAAGCTGATTGAATCGACGTCAGGGTCCATGGTGGACTTGAACTTGTACGAGGTAAAGAACTCCTTGGCCAAGGCGATCGGCACCTCCGTCTCGCTATTGTTGGGGTTTGGAGTCCCTTGCACAGCGGAAGACTTGTACAAAACAAATAAATCAGACGTAGGATCTATTTGACATATTATGGGATTAATCTATTCACACGTTAACACAGAATTGCATGCTAGAACACAAATAATTCATGCTTAAAAGAATATAAATCCTAGAGCATGAATTCTATGGTTTAGAGTTACCGATTTGATTATCCAAAGAACCGTCGATTACTCGCGCCTTCTCCACGATGATCTTCAATACTAGACCACAGATCTTCTGACTGGTTCCCAAACTATATTCTGATATCAGTGTGGGCTGATCTTATCAAAACACTAGGACTCAAATAAAGAAGAGACAAATTCCTCACGGAGGAGAGCTGAGAAATTTTCATCCTCCACTCTTTATAGGAGTGGACGAAATTTTCCCCCTTCATTAAATTGTCTTTTCTGTCTCCTTTATTCTCCTATTTATAATAGTTATATAATTGGCCCAGTCAGGGATCTATGGAAGGTTTTGGATATGAGCTCCCCTAATTAGCTTTTTACTAATTAAATTGAACCCACAATTTAATACAAGCCTATATTGGAATATTACGAGCAGCCACTACAGAAGTAATATTGACCTCCCCATCCAAATCTGCAATTACAAGTAATCCGGGTTTCCAATTTATTTATTATTTAGTTCCCGCGCTTAAGATATAAATGCCCATTAATTAATTAAAGTCTGCTATGAACTTAATTAATTAACATCTTATGAATTCCAAGAGTGGACTTAACAAGAAACACTTATTTATTATTCATGGAATAATTAAATTCCAACTGGCCAGTTTTCGAATAATAAAACCTTGTTCAAGCTCCTCTTGAGGACATTATCAAATGAGACTCACCTCGCGCACGATTCAACATAATAGCAATCCTAGCACCGTTAGATATTAATCACCACTACCCAATATATCAGGATTTTTGAGTTGCGAAAAACCCGCACCTTTTGATAAGTCAAAGTAGTGCATAATCAATATCGTATGCTCAGTGCTAACGTATGTAGATTAACAAATAGTATTTTATCAAGACCTAGTCTTTCAGTAGATAGCATAATGACACGTCTTGTTGTTAGATCCATTCAGTGCTATACCACACCAACGTCATCTTATTTCAATAAGGCTTAGAAATAATCGGACTGACATTGCAACCTTTCGCGATAGGTAGTCAAAGCCTATCTAGGTTGTGAAATTCTTCTCTTTCTTTTGCAAAGCATTGCATAGAACCTACTGTAGTTACCTTAAAGTGGACGACGCCCACAACCAGTCTACTAAGCAAAAGACTTAGGCTTTATTTACTTCTTATGCATTTAAATGTTTATAAAACATCTTATAAACGCACAAGTAAACAGAATGTAATAATATACTGATTCTATTCGTGCAAACTGCTCGAATAATACTGAACCTAACAGCTATGACCCAGTAACCATTCAAAGCCAATGGTGCTAATATAATAGAGGAAATCTTCCTCCTACTCAATCTCCTGCAGTGACTGTGGGTGGTAGCGTTTCCCCGACTTAACAAGTTTTCCTTTCGTCCCTCGCTCCTCATATATCAGCGCTTTCTTGGGATCGTCGAATTGGACCATGGCCTCTAGCAGCTTCCTTGTTACCAGTACTTCCATCATCTCGTAGATGGGCTCCTCAGTCGGGTTAGCTCCCGCTTCCTCCTCTTCTTCACTGTCCTCCCCAGGCTTTTCCAATGCCATAGCAAATGGTACTCGGACGGGCTCTGCAGTGGGCTCTTTAATAACCAGGGTCGCGGAAGCTTACAGGTGCTTCTTTATCAAAGGCTTGGCCTCCTGTTTCCCTTTACGCTTACGCTCAGCGGCAAAGCTTCTCTCAACAATATCAACGGAGGCCTCCTCCTCCTTCTCTAGAGTCTCCTGGGGCTTGGGGGCGCCATCTCCTATTTCTTCCTCGCCCTCCAAGGTACCGAACTGTAACTTCTTCACCCTTGTAGCAGCTACCATGTCATCCATTTGCTTGCTCCGACTGGTGTTTTTCCTCATCATCCTCTCGTCGACCGGTGTTTCCTCCGCCTCCGACCCAACCTCTAAATCGACAATTTCTTTCAACCCTTCGCTTTCGGGTTCTTCCACATTCAAGCCAATAGGCTCCCTTGTTTCAATATTCTCACCATCGTCCTCACCGTCGGTCTCTTCCTTATTCGCAACATTTTTTGTCTACTCTGGGATTTCTCCCTCAACATGAGCAGGGATTTCTCCCTCCACATCAACAGGGATTTATCCCTCAACAACCTCCTCATCACCTTGTCTAGTCTCAATGTTACCTTCCTCACTACCAACAACAACTCCTCCATCAACTTTCTCTCGCTCGCTACCCTCCCCAGTACCTTCAGCATCTTCCTTCTCATCACCCTCTGGCTCTTCACCTTCTACTCGCTCATCACCCTTTCCCTCTGACACTCTCTCCGCGTTCTCCCCCCCTCACTACCCTGACTTCCCTTCTCCTCTTCCTCCTTATCATCCCGTTCTGCCTCCTCTACTTGTTTCTCATGGGGGCACTCTGCTGCCTCTGCATGTGGCAGAATATGAGCACGGGTAGATATTGTGGTTTGGATTCCGGCTTGAACCGCTGAGAAAGGGGGTTCTGTAACAGGGGCTGGGGTTTCTGGTAATTTTTGGGGGTTTACTTTATAAGAGGTTAGGGCTTGAGCAGTGGGGGTTTCTTGAAAGGTTGACGGTCTAGGTGGAATATCAAGCGGGGTCAGGGTGACTTTTTCCCCTTTATATACCTCCGCTAAGCGAGCATAGAATGCACTTGGCTTTGCTCCACGACCGTATTTCTGTAAGAACTCCTTCATGATTTGCTTCGGATCGGTCTCATCGGTCGGCTCAGTGGTTGCAACGGCGGTTGTAGTAGGCAGAGCGGTAGAAATCACCGGTGGCGTGGCAGAGGTTGTGGTTGCCACCGCCGTTGGCTCCGGCCATACTGCAATAGAGTTGAGAGTGACGTTCTGGGATGAAGAAGTTACCACCGCGTCTGATTGAGGGACGACGGGTGGCTTCTTTGCCTATGGATTCGTCGAGGATTTTGACGAAGACTCGCAGGTCTTTGCCTTGTTGGGTTGGGGATTCTTCCTTCGGATTTGCTTGGTGTTTCAAAAATATTTTTGGTAAAGGAATTTTTTCTTTGTTTGGATTTATTTTATATCATGATTCAAGAAACAAATTATTGGACCACATTGCAGCATCGTATGACTCAATGGATGCAACATATTAATTTTGTTTAGTAGAAATCGCTTTTCGATTGAATGAATACTGTAAAACTCTATATTCTATTTTCCAATGGATGCAACAAATTATTTTTGTCATAATATTGTAATGTTTTACATTTAATGAATGTTTATTACATATTTAAATGTATGAGCAACGTAACGAAGTCTAAGTCTTTGTTTTAGTAGACCGGTTGTGGGCGTCATCCACTTTAAGGTAACATGGTCAGTTCTAAACAAAGAAAAATAAGAATTTCACAACCTAGATAGGCCTAGACTACCTATCGTGAATGGTTGCAATGTCAGTCCGCATATTTCTAAGCTTTACTGAAATAAGATGACATTGTTGTGGTATAGCACTGAATTGGATCTAACAGCAAGACGAGTTTTTATGCTATCTACTGAAAGATGAGGTCTTGATAATTAATTTCTTAATCAATGAATGTTAGCATTGAGCATACGATATTGATTATGCACTACTTTGACTTACCAAATGGTGCGAGTTTTTCGCAACCCAAGAAACCTGGTATATTGGGTAGTGGTGATTAATATCTAGCAGTGCTAGGATTACTATTATATTGAATCGTGCGCGAGATGAGTCTCTTTTGATAACGTCCACAAGAGGAGCTCGAAACAAGGTTTTATTATTCGAAACCTAGCTAGTTGGAGTTTGATTACTCTATGAATAATAAATAAGTGTTTCTTGCCAAGTCCACTCTTGGAGATAATAATATGTTAATTAACTAAGTCCATAGCAGACATTAATTAATTAATGGCCGTTTTTTATCTTAAGCACGGGAAATAAATTACAAACAAATGGAAATCCGGAATACTTGTAATTTCAGATTTGGATGGGCAGTGCAATATTACTTCTGTAGTGGCTGCTTGTAATATTCCAATATAAGCTTATATGAAATTATAAGTTCAATATAATTAGTAAGAAGCTAATTGGGGGAGGCCATATCCAAATTCTTCCATAGATCCTTGACTGTGCCTAATATGTGACTTAATATAAATAGGAGAATAAAGGACACAGAAAACACACTTATTTTCATCATAGAATTTTTGCCCCCCTCCCTGTCTGGAAGAGGGACGATTTTCAGCTCTCCTCCGTGAGGGAATTCCGTCTTCTTTATTTAAGTCCTAGTATTCTGGTCAGATTAGCCCACATTGATATCAGTTTATAGTCCGGGAACTAGTCAGAAGATCCGTGGTTTAGTACTCAAGATCTTCACGTGGAGAAGACGCTAGCTATCTTCGATTATTTGGAGAATCAACGCGGTAAATTAGCTAACTCCGTAGTAAGCATGTTTTAGGTGTTAATTGCGCTAAAGCATGTTTGAATTCAAGTTATGAGCATGATACATGTGAGAATTACACGAATAGAATTTGTCTAAATAATCTGCTAAATAGATCAAAATTATTATGTGATCCATTCATTGCACGCTTCCGCTGTCAACCCCTTCAGTACGGTAGGCCCAGAGAGAATCATCCAACCGTTTGCTCCAGTCTTTTCTCGATGGGTTAACTGTTTTCTCCAGAATTCCTTTTACCTTCCGGTTGGAGATTTCTGCCTGCCCGTTACTCTGTGGATGATATGGAATGGACAACCTATGATGTACTCCATATTTCTTCATCAGGACCTCCATGGTTCGGTTGCAGAAATGTGTTCCTTGATCTGAAATAACCGCCATGGGTACTCCATAGCGACTGAAAATATTGTCCTTTAGGAACTTCGTGACCTCCTTTGCTTCACACGTGGCAGTCGCCTTCGCCTCTATCCATTTTGATACGTAATCTACTGCCACCAGTATATAAGAATTTCCTAAGGAAGACGGGAATGGACCCATGAAGTCCATCTCCCAAACATCAAACACTTCACAGACGATTATTGGGATCTGGGCATTTCGTCATGAGTGGAGATTCCCCCGGTCAGCTGGCATCGACCACAACTCTGGCAATACTCATATGTGTCTCTATTCAGCGTGGGCTAGTAAAAACCGATGTCCAGAACCTTCCTAGCAGTTTTTCTTGGGCCAAAATGCCCACTGCATGCTAATGCATGACAATGGTCCAGCACGTCCCTCTGTTCCCATTCTGGAATACACCTCATGATCACCAGGTCTGTACACATTCTTCAGAGGTAAGGATCATCCCAAAAATAGTACTTGGCTTCACTCCTAATTTTCATCCTCTGGGCCCGGGAAATCTCAGGTCTGCAAACCAAGGTTCTGCATTCAGCTTAAACTTCCCTTTTTCTGAATCTCCTGGGCCAGTTATCGCTAACACTTCCATCCATCTAATTGGTCTAGAAGAATTTCCCACGTAGTAAAGATGCTCTTCTGGAAATGCATCTGATATAGCTTCCTCTGTGTCTCTTTGAAAATTTCAGCTCAGGTGATAGGCTACCTTATTCTCTGTCCCCTTCTTATCCCTCACTTCCCAGTCAAATTATTGTAATAACAACACCCATCGCATTAGTATTGGCTTAGACTCCTTCTTTGCCAACAGGTACTTAATAGCTGCGTGATCAGTGAATACTATCACCCTCGACCCAAGTAAATATGGTCGGAATTTCTCAAAGGAATACATAACAGCTAGCATTTCTTTCTCCGTGGTGTGGTAATTCTTCTTGGCCAGGTTAAGAGTCTTCGAGGTGTAGAAAATTACATAGCTCTTCCCATCAATTCATTAACCTAGCACTGCTTCGACGGCGTAGTTGCTGGCATCGCACATCACCTCGAAGGGGTGATTCCAGTCTGGAGCTCTGATTATCGGGGCTGATACAAGCATATCTTTTAGGAGTTAGAAGGCCCCTTTACATGTCTCGCCAAAGAGAAAATCAACATCATTCTGCAGGACGCGGGTAAGTGGTTGTGCGATCTTCACAAAATCCTTTATGAACCATCGGTAAAAACCTGCATGACCTAAGAATCCTCTCACTTCCTTTTGACTTGTAGGATAAGGTAGCTTCGAGATTACATCCACCTTTGCCTTGGCGACTTGGATTCCTCTCTCAGATACAACATGGCCCGGGACGATTCCCTCTGGGACCGTAAAATGACTCTTCTCGAAATTGAGGACACGGTTATTCTCTTGACACCTTCTCAGAACAACATCTAGATGACCTAAGCACGACTCAAAAGAATCTCCGTAGACAGTGAAGTCGTCCACGAAGATTTCTATACACTCTTCTAACAGGTCGGAGAAAATGCTCATCATACACCTTTGGAAAGGTCTAGGTGCATTGCATAGACCGAAGGGCATCCTCCTATATGCATACCAAAAGGGAAAATGAATGTTGTTTTGTCTTGATCCTCTGGGTCGACGTAAATATGGAAGTAGCCATAGTAACCGTCAAGAAAACAAAAGTATTGTTTCCCGGCAAACCTCTCCAACACTGGTCGATGAAAGGCAGGGGGAAATGGTCTTTTTGAGTGGTTGTGTTTATCTTTCGATGGTCGATACACATACTCCACCCCGTGACTAATTGTGTGGGTACGAGTTCATTCTTCACCACCTGTATACCTGACTTCTTCGGCACCATGTGGATTGGACTAACCCATTCACTATCTCGGATCGAGTGGGCCTTCAAGACTTCAGTATATCCTTCAAGACTTCTTCTCTCATGTTTGGGTTCAATTTCCTCTGTGAGTCCCGGTAGGCCTTTGCGCCTTCTTCTAAGCGAATATGGTGCATACAGAGATCAGGACTGATTCCCACCATATCTGATAGAGTCCACTCGATAGCTTTCTTATTCTTTCTGAGCACTTCCAGTAATTTACCCTCCTGCTCCTGGGTCAGGTTGTTGTTGACGATCACATGGAACGTCTCATTTGCTTCTAGATAAGCATACTTCAGGCCTGGTGGAAGTGTCTTCAACTCCTTTTTCGGTGAACTTGTCTCCTGGGGTAGGGGGTTTTTTTCCACTTCACTTGTGGTTGACTCCTCTAGATCTGATAACTTTTCCACACTGGCCAGATGGGCTGATCACCTTGACCTGGCAAACGTCGGACACTTACCAAATTCCACAATCGCCTCTACTAGCTCCTCATCTGTCAACTCCAGTTAGACATGCCCACGGTTTCCGGTTCCGGCGGTTAACCGCCGAACCTGAACCGTGGGGATTTTTTCGAACCGGAACCGTCGCATTTGAAACCGTGGTCCGGTTCCGATTCAAGATTTTTTGAACCGGAACCGGACGGTTTGGAACCGCCTATTTCACGGTTCCGGCATTGTCACCGAGGCGTCAGCGTTGCGCAGCTTTTTCAGGCAGTTCTGTCGGCCGAAACTGGCGGTTTTTTGATCGAAATCGGCAGTTAACTGTGAAACTGGTGGTTTCCGCTGCCGGTGCGAAACACGAGGCTGACACGTTGCAGGTTGGCAGCAATTTTGCAGCCGGTTTGTTGACCAAACCGGAGGTTTTGGCGGTAAAACCGGCGGTTCCAGCGGTTTTACACCAAAACCGCCGGTATCGACCGAAATTCAATTTATTTTTAAATTCTGATTTTGAATTCAAATTCATCCATTTTCCCCCCATTTTTATCTATAAATACCCCCTTCTATCCTCACTTACATTCATCCCATTCTTGTGTTAACAAGAGTTTCTCTCTTCTATCTCCCAATTCTCTCTCTTTGTCTCTCATTTCTCATTTGTGCTATTGTGCTTACATTTGAATTATTCAAGTGCTACTATTATTACGCATTGGTATACATTTATACTTGTTCCCGTAGTTCTATAAGTTCTCTTTCTCAATTGCTAAAACAAAAAAAATAATATTATTCCATATTTCTAGTTTTCTACTATATAATTTGTTACTATCAAGATGTCTTCATCCCGAGAAGGTCGTGTTGATAAGGGAAAGGGAAAATCCAAGAGGCCAAGTCGAAGATTCGTTATTGATGAGATTTCTCAAAGGAACATGGATGCGTGGCAGGTTAATAATTATTATCTACTAATATTATTAATTATGAATTACATCACATTATTGTTCATAATTCTACTATTTGATATTTACAATACAATATTATTTTGTAGATTCGAGAAGAGCAAGATATGGCCAATGCTATTGCTCTCTCTCGCTCTTAATCCCAAGGCGATGCTTATGTTGGTACCGGTAGTGGTGCTTCCGGTCGCGGTGCCTATTCTCAACAAATTCCAACCCCTGTGAATCTTGATGACGACGATGATGATGATGACGAGGAGGAGGAGGAGGAAGAGGCGTAAGAGGTTCAAGAAATTCCACCCCTACCACCACACAGGAGTCGTGGTGGTGGTCATGGTCGTGGTCGTGGACACCCTTCTCAACCTCGTAAACCAATTGAAAGGTCTTTAACCTCAAACATCATGGTGAAACATTTCAAGAAGGTACGAGATAGTACCGATCCGGACACTTATAATGTGTATTGCAACTATTGCAAAAACGTATACACATTCCGAAGGGTGGAGGATATCGTACATTTACCCATCACATGGAGAAAGCGCATCCGGTCGAGTTTGGTATCGCTCCAACCCAAACTCAACTCAACTTTTAACATGGAGTCGAGACCGGGAGTGAGACGGGTTCATCCCAAACATCAGGTATGTGTAGCAATACTCTTTTAAAATATGATCACAAAAATACTCTTAATGTGATGTCTAGATTTGCCGTGATGAAACTTTTTCCGTTCAATGCTTTTGATAACGATGCGTTTGAGTTGAGATGCGACAAGTTTATAATGTCGCTGCAAGAAAATTGAGTCGAACTTCTATGACTCGAGCTGTTGTTAGACAATGCATGGAAAAGAAGGCGCAATTAGGTACGTTTATTGTTAACTTGGGTCATAAAGTTTCAATTTGCTCTGATGTGTGGACTGATTGTTTTTGCAAAAATTCGTAAATGGGCATCACTGTGCATTTCGTTGATCAGAGTTGGACTTTAAATAAATGTTTGATTGTATTTCGGGAATTTCCCACACCACACACTGCACACGCAATTGCTCAATTGATCATTCAAGTTTTGAATGAATTTCAATTGATCAATAAAATTTTTTCCGTTGGTTTTGATAATGCAAGCGCTAACACTGCCAGTATAGATGAACTCATCAGTGCATGTTCTCCTGTTATTAATGGCAAATATTTTCATGTGCGATGTATTTCCCATATTTTGAATTTATGTGTTCAAGATGCGATCGATTTGTGGCAAAAGTATGTTGATCCTATTAGAACTGCTGTTAAGTTGATTCATAACAAAGCTTCTATTGGTAGAGCTTGGAAGAAATATTGTCATAGCAAGCAGTGCAGGTACACCAATTTTCGTTTGGATGTTTCAACTCGTTGGAACTCGACGTACGATATGTTGGAGTCAACCATGAACCACATTGAACATTTATGTGATTTTTTTAGAACATGCCCGCATGTTCCTTCTGATTTGCTTTTGATACCCTCTTGTTGGGACCACAGCATGGATTTGTTTTGATTATTCCAAGCTTTCAAAAATGCCACTGTTGAGTTATCTGGTGTTTATTATCCGACTTTTGTGCGCGTTTTGGAGCATTGCATGTATGTGGCACTTGGTTTTAAGACATGTGTGAAAAATACTCAATTCATAAGGTTGAAGGCTATTTTGTTTTATATGGTTGAAAAATGGTTAAAATATTTTGCGCGTATTCCAAATGTGTTTTTTATTGCAAAATGCTTGGATCCAAAGTGGAAGTTGCATGGTGTTCATAAAATTTTAGACATGTACTATGGTTGTTTGCACGATTTGGATTTTTCTCAACTTCACGAAATGGGCTTGATAAGAGGAGAATGCTTTGAACTAAGTCTTCTGAATGTTGATGAAATCGAACTAAGGTTAGATAGTGCACTTCGTGATCTCTACGCGGAATATGAAATGCGGTATAACACCGCTCACCAGGTACGTGCTCCTCCTAGTCCTTCTACATTTGATTTTGGTGGTGGGAACTATAGCAATGTCATGATTGATCCAGACGTAGTATAACAATTGCAAGATCTATACGGTGCTACAACCAATAGGACTAGAGCTACTAGTGAGTTATATATATATTTGGAATTGCGCTCTATTTTTCAAGATGCAGGTCCTCCTACTCAACAAATTGACGTCCTTAATTGGTGGGGAACACATGACAAAGATTTTTCGATACTCTCGATAATGGCTAAGGAGATTTTCATCGTTCCCGCTTCTACCGTCGCCGTTGAGCAAGCTTTTAGTGTCGGCGGTTGTGTCCTAGACGACAAAAGAAGCAATCTCTCCGCCAAAAACATGGAAGCCACTATGTTACTTGATGATTGGGCAAAGGCGGACATGAGAGCACAAGAGCCGGATTTCGACTTCCGTGTAGAGAGTGATGGTGAAGACTTTTCCACTAATGGCGATGACGAGGTCGGAAGCGAGGGCGCTCAACAATATCAATGACGGGGGGGCGGTGAATGGCGAGCATGGCCGACCTAAAAGGTAAGCAAGGTAAGAGAACTACGTGGGCTTTGATTCGTCAAAAAAATTATGGATACGTAGGCAACTCAACTTAAATTTGAAAAGTTTAACTTTGAAAGTTTAAGTTGAGCTCAAGCCCTTTTCAATTTTTTTCCTTTTTCCCCCCATTTCATGTTTTTTTTTACATTCCGACGACACTTGTAAATTATATTACATTGTTATATGTGGTATATGTATTGTAAATTGTAATGTATCGTTGTCCGTTACAAACTTACAAGTTACAACTCAAATTCGATAAAATTGATATGATTTTCACCTTATTCGTCTTATTTCAATTTAAATTATCCATTGTCTTGTTTCAATTTATTGTATAAGTCCAAATTTCAAATTACATAGCAAAAAAAAACGAACCGCGAAACCGCGGTTTTCAAACCAGAACCGTGAAAACCATCCGAAAACCGGTGGTTCGGAACCAGAACTGCCGGTCTTTGAACCGGAACCAGAACCGTGAAATAGCCTCACTGTTCGGTTCCGGTTCCGTCTTCCTACAAATCGGAACCGCCGGTTTTCAAACTTTGGGCATCACTAACCCAGTGTGTGCATTGCTTCGTACCAACCTGCTACCTCCTTATCAAAAGAATGGCTCAGTTCGAAATTATCAATCTGTTCCTGAATTAATTCAGTCTCAAGATACTCTTGGACCAGGGGGTTAATGATATCCACAGCATGATGATTCTCCACATCCAAAGGTTTTTTCATGGCCTCATCAATGTTATATGTGAATTTCTCCTCATGATAATCCAGACAAATGGTTCCATCAATAACATCAATTATGGTCTTAGCTGTGCATAGGAATGGTCTACCTAAAGCACTCCGCTGGACTCAGCAGACTCATTTTCACTCATCCTAATCATATGGAAATCGGCTGGATACAATACATCATGCATCTTAACTATCACATTTTCTAACACACCCTCTGCACTAATGCATGACCTATCCGCTAACTGGATCACCACTTTCGTGTCAACCATTCTTACCCCTACCAACTTTTTGTAGATGGAAAGCGGTAAAACATTTATCGAAGCTACTAGGTCACATATAGCAAGCTCAATTCTGATGTTCCCAATTGAAATGGGCAGAGTGAACATACACTGCTGAAACAGTTTCTCTGATCACTATTTTGCCATTGGGTTTAGCCTTCCCGGCGATGAATTCTTTGATGAACTTGCTGAACAGAAGCAGCTTCAGAGCTTGTAGGAATGGTAGCTTGATTTCCAGCTTGCCGAAGATTTCCATGAAGTCTACTGGATCATCTTTCTTTTTTCTGACTTCCCCTCGGTAGGGAAATGGCTTCACTTGTTTGACTGTGTTGCTGGAATCTCCTTTGGAAGACTCTCCAGTCTCTTTCCTTACTTCTTCTTTCTCCACTTTAGTTCCTGGGTCTAGGAAAAATGGGTCAGCCATTCATGGTACTGGTTTTCTCAAATCACAGCTCTGGATATCACCCTCTGCTCTGGCTTCCCTTGCTTCCGTTTCTTTTGTCCAAGTGTCTTCCTTCTGACGAAGCAGATCATCTTCTTCTTTGTTCACCTCAGTAGGTGTCCCTTCATCCATCCTCATTGTCGGACCCTTGTACTCTCGTCCGGACCTAAGGGTGATTTGACTGATGTTAGCCCTATCTGGTGGCTTAACTGTGGCAGGGATTCTTCCTTCATTCCCACGCATTTCACTTAGGGAAGTGCCGATCTAGGATAATTGCTTCGCCAGCATATCCATGACTGCCTTGTGTTCCACCTGAGCGTCTTGAAGCTTATGTACCACATCATTGTTGGACTGCATATTATTCTGAAAGTGTGGCTGAGAACTGACCAAATCATTCACCATCTCATCGAGGCTCTTTGGTTGTTTGGAGCTCGGCTGACTGGAACTCAGTCCTTGATGGTGGCTAGGTCCGTGTCCTTGATTTGAATTTAAATTCCCTTGAGGCCCCTAATTGTTGTTGTACTGATTACCCGACCCTTGATTCCCATGGTAATTGGGTTGAGGGTTTGAGTTATTGCCTTAGTAATTCCCCTGATGGGGTGGCACATAGGAATTCGTTGGATTGTTTTGATTTTTGTTCGCTCAGTTGTACTGGTTGCCCTAATTCCGGTTTCCCCAATTGTTCTGTCCTCCTAATTCCTTCTAGACCAGTTGGATTGATGTTCCGGTGGATTCGAATAGTTGGTATTCTACTGCTGGGGTGGTGGATTCGGGTTACCTTCAGTCCATCTAAAGTTTGGGTGATCCCTCCATGGGGCATAGGCTTAGAAATCTTTTAGAAATCTGCCTAGGCTTCCAACTTCCTATTGAATTTGCCTAGGCTTAGAAATCTCCATCCCCTAGTTGACCATAGTATATGGTTGAGGTTGCAATTCCTTGGGACCTGACACTTTCACCTTCTCGGGTAGGGCAGGTTGATTACTTTTCTCTATAGCACTCAAGTGTGTCTTCTCTAATTTGTCAATTCATGCCACCACCTTCTCGTCGCCTTAGTCTATGATTGAATTAGCTGATCCTCTTCTGAGAATGGCACATGGCTGATCATACGCCTTCTTTGCATCAACCAGTCTTCCTAGAATCTCTATGGCTTAGCTCACACGCTTCTTGGTGAAATTCCCTCTCTCGAGGAGTTCATCAAATCCTTGGACTCTGGATTTGCCCCTTCATAGAAGATGTTGTAGACCTCTGCTTAGATCATTCGGTTGTTAGGACATGAGTCAAGCAGCCCTTTGAAGTGTGACCAATATTGGCTTAAGGACTCATCATAATCCTGCCTGCATGCCTGAATTTCCTTCTTGAGAGCATTAGTCTTGCTCGCGGGGAAGAAGTAGTCCAAGAAAACCAATTTGAAATCTGCCCACGTGCGGATAGAATTGGTCAGTAACCTTAATAACCATGTGTTGGCCTCACCCTTCAGCGCAAATGGGAGCGCACATAATCTGTAATCCTCCTCAGTCGAGTCATGGGGTCTCTTCTAAATACTGCAGAGCTTGCAAAACTCATGGCGAAATTCATATGGACACTCAATCTTTCACCCGTAGAAATGCGGCATCACGAAAAACACGTTTGTTTTGATGTCGATTGCCCGCTGCGCCTGGGAAATGACAATGGCTTGGGATGGCTCGCCATCCAGATGGGCATTGAGCGAGCCAATCTCCGGATCGTTATCAATTACGTCCGCCATATCCCTTGTATTTTCTTCTTCTGCTTCTGAATTTGACTCTGGTTCCTTCTTGATTGGCGAGGTCAGGTTCTCTTCAGTAACCGGGGCCACCGCCTCCTCAGACAATCCAGGAGTTTCCCCCTCAATGTGAATAGGGGATTCCCCCTCCTCCAACCATTTCTCCGCTTGGGCTTCGCCGCCCACAATCTTCACAGGGGTCTCCCCCTCAACAACACTTCCAGAAAGAACAAAGGTTTCCCCCTCCGACACACTCACAGGTAAAACAGGGGTTTCCCCCTCCGACACACCTTCAACAGCAACTAGGGCTTCCCTCTCAATACCCGTCCTCTGCTCCAACCCCGCACCCAGATCCGCCTCGTGTCCCTTCTCGTCGCCTACCGTGGTATCTTTTTCGGGCGCGCTGGTAGACGGTTCGGCTGCGGCTTGGACGTCAGAGGTTGGGTTGTCGAATCCTCAGGAATCGGCGGTGGTGGTGGTGCGGTGGTTATCGACGCGGCAGGTTTGGCACCTTCCATCATCGTCGTGAACATAGCGAAGGCTTTCATCGCTTCTTCTGGTCCGCCGAACTTCTGCATTAATTCTGCCATGAATGATGCCGTGCTGGCAGATGCGGAGGGGTTCCCTGCACTTGGTTTGTTCTCCATGATCTGATTCTGAAAATCACACAAAAACTTGGAAGAAAATTTCCGATTAGGGTTAATGCGAGAGATGATTTTGGGGATTTTTTAGAGTGGGATAGAGTTTAGTTTGAGAAATGAAGAATAAGGACGGAAAATAGGTATTAGATGGGACGGTTGCAGCAGGCGGTTGCAGGCATGAGGTCAGCAACCGTACGCCTTCCCATAAAGTGTGATTTTGAAATTCAAAATTGTACCACTTCCCCCCTAAACTCAATTTCACTGCCCCATGTAAACGCTCTTCTCTGCAACACCACACTTAGATAAAAACAACAAAAATGAAACGTCAGGTTCCCAGGTCAAGGAGCCTGGTGTTTCGAAAATATTTTTGGAAGATTAAAATTTTTTTCTTTGTTTGGTAATTTTTTCCTTTATAAAAACAACCAAATATTTACACTTTCAATTTAGTACCCTCGAGATCCCCTGGTTCAGTTTATAGATAAAAAATGCATTCCCATTTACCTGACCCAGGAGTTCTTCGAGAGCACTTCTTACTAGACCAATTAGGCGATAACAGAGAGTGCGCGTAGTGGCACTTCCTCCACTACGCACAACTCGGAATTATCCCTAAAAATCTTTACCCGATGACCATTCACAAGGAAAGGAGTAGAGTTTGAGGCACTGCCCTGAATTTCCACAGCTCCGTTTGCTCGAAGGTCAACAATAGTGTATGGCCCAATCCATTTGGACTTTAGCTTCCCAGGCATCAGCTTGAGCGTGGATTGGAAAAGGAGCACTCTCTGCCCTACTTGGCGTTCCTTGACCCAGAGATTTTTATCATGCCAGAGCCTTGTCTTCTCTTTGTACCACATTGCGGACTCATATGACTCCAGTCTCAACTCTTCCAACTCCTGAAGTTGCAACTTCCGCTCTTCCTCCGAATCATGGGGTCTCATATTAATCTCCTTGACCGCCCAATATGCTCTGTGTTCCACTCCCACGGGCAGGTGGTACATCTTGCCAAAAACCAACCTGTAGGGTGACATTCCGATGGGCATTTTGTAGGCTGTCCTGTAGGCCCACAATGCATCTCCAAGCCTCTTACTCCAGTCTTTTCTTGACGGATTCACCGTCTTTTCCAGTATTGCTTTGATTTCCCTGTTTGAGATCTCCGTCTTTCCATTAGACTGAGGATGATAGGGGGTAGAAAGTCTGTGGTGGACCTTGTATTTCCTCATTAAAGCTTCTATCGTCCGGTTACGGAAGTGTGTCCCTTGGTCAGAAATAATCGCACGTGGCACTCCGTATCTGTTGAAGATGTTGGCTCTAAGGAACTTGGCCACTTCTTTGGCTTCACATGAAGTGGTAGCCTTTGCTTCTATCCATTTTGAAACATAATCTACAGCCACAAGGATATAAGTATTCTCATATGAAGATGGAAATGGACCCATGAAGTCCATCCCCCAGACGTCAAAAATCTCGCAGACAATCACTGGGACCTGCGGCATTTATCTCGCTTGCAAATTCCTCCTGTTTGCTGGCACCTTTCATAGTTCTGACAGAATTCAAAAGCGTCCTTGTGTAGCGTAGGCAAATAAAATCCACTGTCTAGGACTTTCCTCGCAGTCTTTCTTGGTCCAAAATGACCTCCACATGCCAACGCATGGCAATGATTCAGCACGTCCCTCTGTTCCCAATCGGGGATACATCTCCGAATCACCTGGTCAGCTCCCATTCTCCACAAGTAAGGGTCGTCCCAGTAGTAATACTTGGCCTCGCTTTTGAGCTTCATCTTCTGGGCCCGGGTGATTTCCTGAGAACTAGGTACTTCTGCAGTGACCAAGTAGCTTGCTAGGTCCGCGAACCACGGTTCAGCGTTCAATGACATTTCCTTCTTTCAGTATCTCCTGGACCTGTTATCGCCATTATCGTTTCCCAGCTGATACGACTAGGAATTTTTCCTATGTAGTATAGATGCTCCTCAGGGAATGCATCAGGTATAGCTTCGTCTGTTTCTCCCTGAAAAATCCGACTCAGGTGGTCCGCTACCTTATTCTCCGTTCCTTTCTTGCCTCTTACTTCCCAATCAAATTCTTGCAAGAGTAGCACCCAAAGGATTAACCTTGGCTTGGATTCTTTCTTCGCCAGTAAGTACTTAATAGCTGCGTGATCGGTAAAAACTATCACCCTCGACCCCAGTAAGTATGGTCGGAACTTTTCAAAGGAATACACGACCACCAGCATTTCCTTCTCCATGGTGTCATAATTCTTCTGGGCCTGGTTGAGTGTCTTCGAGGCATAGAAGATCACGTAACTTTTACCATCGATTCTTTGACCTAGCACGGCCCCTACTGCGTAGTCACTTGCATCACACATTATTTCAAACGGCAGATTCCAGTCAGGTGCTCTGATAATAGTGGCAGATACTAATTTATCTTTCAGTAGTTGAAAAGCCTCCTTACACTCCATGCCGAAAATGAAATCAACATCATTATGCAACAGATGGGTGAGCGGCTGAGCAATCTTCGCGAAATTCTTTATGAATCTTCTGTAAGACCCAGCATGCCCTAGGAATCCCCTAATTTCTTTCTGATTCGTAGAGTAAGGCAGTTTTGAAATCACACCGACCATTGTTGGGTCTACCTGTATACCCTTCTCAGAAACTACATGCCCTAGGACAATTCCTTCAGGGACCATAAAGTGGCACTTTTCGAAATTCAGGACCAAATGCTTTTCCCGGCACCTCCTTAACACTATCTACTTGCTAAACAGGAGTCAAAAGAATTCTCATACACCGTGAAATCATCCATAAAGATCTCGATGCAATCCTCCAGTAGATACGAGAAGATACTCATTATACAACGTTGAAAAGTGTCTGGCGCATTGCACAGCCCAAACGACATTCTTCTATAAGCATACGTGCTAAAGGGACACGTAAATATAGTCTTCTCCTGGTCTTTGAGATCTACAAAAATTTGGAAGTATCCGTTGTATCCGTCAAGGAAGCAAAAATATTGCTTTCCCGCCAACCTCTCTAGCATCTAATCAGTGAAAGGTAAAGGAAAATGATCTTTCTTGGTTGCTTCATTCAGTTTCCTATAATCAATGCACATCCTCCACCCAGTGACAAGTAGAGTCGGCACCAATTCATTCTTATCATTCTTAACTACCTGTATCCCTGACTTTTTAGGTACCATGTGAATCGGACTGACCCATTCACTATCTGGAATAGAGTAAATGATTCCTAAGGATAGCAGCTTCAAAACCTCCTTCAGAACCTCCTCTCTCATGTTTGGATTCAGCTTGCGTTGGGGGTCTCTACAGGCCTTTGCTCCCTCCTCTAGTCTAATATGATGCATGCAAAGATCCAGACTGATTCCTACTAGGTCTGAGAGAGTCCATCCTATCGCCTTTTTGTTCTTTCCGATTACCTCCAGTAACTTCTTTTCTTGTACCTTGGTCAGGTTGCTGTTGATGATTACTGGAAATGCCTCGTTTTCTTCCAGATAGGCATACTTGAGTCCCGGTGGAAGTATTTTCACTTCCTTCTTAGGAGTGCTTGTTTCCTGGGGCAAGGGATCATTTTTTTTCAGCAGTTTTCATTCCCTTCCCAGACCCTGAAGTATTTTCCATACTAGCCACATGAGGTGATCCTCTTGATATTGCTGCCTCCAGATTCATGTAGAATTTTGAAATAGCTTCGGCCAGCTCTTCATCCGATAATTCCCTTGTGTGCATTGCCTCGCACCATCCAGCTACTTCTCTGTTGATAGAATGGCTCGACTCTGAATTATCCATCTGTTCCTGCATTAACTCCATCTCAAGATATTCCTGGACCAGGGGGTTAATAACATTGATAGCATGCAAATTTTCAACATCTAAAGGTTTCTTCATTGCCTCATCTATGCTAAACGTATACTTTTCCCCATTATAGTCCTAACATATGGTTCCATCAAAAACGTCAATTATGGTCTTAGCGGTTCGGAGAAAAGGTCTCCCTAGAAGTACGCCGCTAGACTCAGCAGACTCATTGTCGCTCATTTTGATAACATGGAAATCGGTTGGATACAGAAAATCATGCACCTTGACTATAACATTTTCCAAAACTCCCTCTGGACAAATGCACGACCTATCCGCCAATTGAATCACCACCTTTGTACTCACCATCCCTACTCCTACCAACTTTTTGTATATGGACAGCGGTAAAACATTTATCGATACCCCTAGATCACACATGGCATGCTCCATTTTTACATCACCGATTGAAATGGGCAAGGTGAACATACCTGGGACAGTGCATTTCGATGGCATCCTTCGCTTCTGAATTACTGCTGATACATTTTCTCCAATCAGAATCTTCCCACTGGGTTTGGTCTTGCCCGCTATGAACTCTTTGATGAATTTGCTGAACACCGGCAATTTCAAAGCTTGCAAAAATGGTAGGTTGATCTCCAATTTTCCAAAGATGTCCATTAAATCCACAAGCTCATCCTTTTTCTTCTTAGCCTCTCCTCGGTGCGGGAACGGTTTCACTTGCCTCCCTGGTCTTGCAGATCCTTCAGCTGGAAATCCGTCAATTTTTCCCTCTGCTAATTCCTTCTCTGCTTCCAGCTCTGGGTCTAGGAAGAATGGTTCAGTTTCTCTAGGTAGCGGTTTCCCCAGATCACCTGCTTGAAGGTCATCTATTCCTCGAACCCTCTGCTTCCGAATTCTTGGACTCAGGAATTAGATCCTTCTTTTCATTGCCCTTCACGAAAGGTGTTTCTTCCTCCTTCCTCATCGCTGGACCATCATAACCTCGCCCAGATCTTAAAGTGATTTGACTGATGTTAGCTTTGTCTGGCGGCTTTACTGAGGCAGGAATCTTCCCTTCGTTTCCTCGCATCTCGCTCAAGGATGTTGCGATATGGGACATTTGTTTTGCTAACATATCCATTGCTGCTTTGTGCTCCAACTGCGTGTCCTGAAGCTTATGCACTACGTCATTGTTGGATTGCAAGTTGTTCTGCATATGTTGTTGAGAACTGACTAAATCATGTACCATGTCATCTAGATTCCTTGGTGTTTTAGAACTCGACTGGCCTGAACTTGGTCCTGAACCCAGATGTGGTCCACTTCCCTGACTATGGCGAAAGTTTCCCTGACCCCCTGAATTGTTGTTGTATTGATTTCCTGGCCCTTGGTTCCCTTGGTAAGGTGGTTGGGAATTCTGATAGTTTCCAGTGTGGTTCCTCTGGTGTGGCGGCACATAAGAGTTTCCCTGAGTCTGATTCCTATTCCCCCAATTAGAGTGGTCTCCCTGGTTCCGGTTGTTCCAGTTGCTCTGCCCCTCCTGATTTCTCCCAGACCAATTAGTCTTTCTTTCTTGTTGATGTGTCAACTGAATGTTCTGTTGTGGGGGTGGCTGGTTCGGATCATTGTCAGACCATCTAAAATTGGGATGGTTTCTCCAGGGTGCATCCCTCTGTCTCCCCGGATTCCAACTTCCATCTCGGTTCCAACTTCCCATCGCATTAACTTAGGCGTGGTAATCTCCCTCTTGAGGGCCATAGTATTGTTGAGATGAAATTTCTCCTGGACCTGGAGGTTTTTCTTTCTCTTGTGAGGCTGTTGAATTAGTCTTCTCGATTGCATTCAGGAGTGCCTTCTCAAGCCTATCTATTCTCGCCTCAACTCTTTCGTCATCTTGCTCTCTCAGCGCATTTGCTGACCCTCTCCTCATAGCATTCCTCGGGCTGTCGTATGCCTTTTTAGCTTCAATCAACTTTCCCAAGATCTCACTGGCTTCACTCCCCTTTTTCTTTGTGAAATTTCCCTCACTCGAGGAATTCATCAAATCCTTCGACTCAGGGTTTGCCCCTTCATAGAACAGATAATAAATCTCTGCCTCGATCATTCTGTTATTTAGGCAAGCATCCAACAATCCCTTAAACCGCGACCAATACTGACTCAGAGACTCGTCATACTCTTGCTTACACTCCACGATTTCCTTTGTTAGGGCGTTCGTCTTGTTCGACGGGAAGAAGTAATCTAGGAATTCCAACTTGAAATCTCTCCATGTACGAATGGAATCCGAAGGTAACCTTAGTAACCAGGTATTGGCCTCTCCTTTCAAGGCGAACGGAATCGCACGTAGGCGGTAATCCTCCTCTGTTGTGTCGTTGGGCCTTTTCTGAATACTGTACAACTTGCTGAACTCATTTAAGAACTCATACGGACACTCGTTCCTCCGTCCAGAGAATGTTGGTAAAATTCCTAACACATTTGTTTTGATATCTATAGCCTGGGCTGGCTCACCGTCTAGATAGGCAGTGAGCAAACCAATCTCCGGATCAGGGTCGACTACGTGTGCCATGTTCCCGATTTCTACCTCCTCTGTACTTGTTTCTGAAGACGACTTAGGATCTTCCCTTCCTGACGAACTCCAACTTTCGTCGCTTCCTGAACCAAACGGAAATGGATCTCCCGTAGATAACCCTGATCTGGTGGTGACCGTAGATGCTGTGTCCTTGACTTGCCAAATAAACTGATCGTTCATCCACTCACACAAGTTACCCTAGTATCCAAACCGTGAGTTGTTGCTCATAAACTGAATGCTGAAAAAGAAAGAAAAGAACAAATCAAAACTATGTACGTCAAAATCTCTAAACAAAATCACAAATTACGCCTTCCATCCCCGGCAACGGCGCCATTTTGAAGTTAGCTTAAGAGTGTGTTGCGTTCTACTGTTCTAGGTCGAGCTACTAAGTCCAATGAATCCACTAGATCACTCGGTCTAGGAACTCAAGGAAATATAGAAGACTCGGTCGTTGGACACACAACTCTCGCGTTTCAAAGATCCCTCAACCCGTTATACTATAGACTAGTATAGAGAAGCAAGGGGTCGATCCCACGAAGATGGATGCGTAAGAAAGCATTTAGAGGATTCTGATTAGAAAGCGGCTGCTGCCACGCAAATTTGGGTTGGGCTGTAACTACTACTAGACCTAGGAACGAAGTAAACACCGGACCTAGGAAACTAAAAACATTAAACTAACTTTTTAGATTGAGCGATCAACTTCTTAATTTGACTAGACAGAAAGCAGGAAAACGGTGAAGACTATTTTTCGCAAACAGAAAGTACGGTAATAAAGCTGCAAATAACAACTAAAAGATTAACCAACACTGTCGCACATCTCATTACCTGTATCAAATGCGAACATGAAGAAAACAGAGAACAAACCCAGATTCAAACAGAATGTAAAAGTGTGGACGTCGGAAACTTGCAATTAGCCGGAAATAAAACAGATATACATACGCTAGACGGAATGAAATGAAAACACGAAAATCCAGCATCAACTCCGATCACCCTATTTCAGATCCAAACGTCAGATGCTTAATCCACTCCGAATCCAAGCATTCCGAATCCATCAATCAACAAATTCAACTCCATAACTTCTGATTCAACCGATCTATCCCGATCAACACAAGCATTCAACAATTCTGCGCAAACTCAGTAGAACAGCGCAAAAATCAAAGTACCACGACAAACTTAAAACCAATTGCATCCATGCTCGAAATTAACAGTAATTCAAATACGGAAACAGAAACTTCAATAACCAACATAAATTCAACGGAAAACAAAGCCGAGCTTCGAACAGCGAAGCTCGGTGAAATTCACGACGGAAATTAAAATGAAAGCGATTAAATTGTTTCTTCGTCCTCTGTGAGGACGGTGTTTCCCAACTACGAAGTAGCACAAAATAACCCGAAAAACTACCCTACGATCTCCCGAACATTTTCCCCAAGTGTGTAAAAGTGAGTAAGCTACGAGCCACAGTCTGGTCACAAGTCCTCCACTCTCCGATCTCCCTCTCTTTTTGCATGCGGAGTTGATCTTCTAGAAGCCTTCGTAGAAATCTCCATTCTACCCTTCAGCTTCGTTATCTCCTCCGTCTAGTCGTTTTTCCTCCAAATTGCTCACTTATTCGCCAGTTCCTTGGACCATGTAATTGTCCTCTTCTTCCCTGGATCTGGCGAAAACCTTCTACACACTTGGCTTAAAATATGCGTTAGACCCCGCAAACAAATGAATTTTACCCTTTAACCAATGCATGAAATTAGCATTATCATTAAGCTATTGCGACAGATAAAGATGCGAAAGCAAATAACAAACAGATCTGAATCTAACTACCAACAATCTTCATCTTCTTCAGCAAGTTAACATGAACATGAACGAAACAGAGTGTAAAAATAGAGAAAATTCAGATCGGATCTCATACATTATGATTAAGCAGAAAACTATCAGATCTAAGCTATCAGGTCGAGTAAATCGGAAGCAACAGTCAAAATATCCATAACCATGCAGATCCACACCAATACGTATCAAATCCGCAACTCCAAATCACAATTCCACTCCAGATCAACCTGATCCAAACTCAACCACATTCAGATCCATCTCCATCAACTCCGATTCAAACAATTCAACCACATACCAACTCCGATTCAACAAACAATTGCGAAAAGCATCCAAATCAGTAAAATCCAACATCAATGCATCAAGGCCGAAGTAAAACAGAAAACATAAACTTCCATAACCACTGAAATAAGGTTCAAACTGAAATATCAGTCGCCGAGCTTCTGGCAAGGAAGTTCACGGCGAGGCAAAATAACGGAAAAATAAAAACGATTGTATCTTTGCCCTCGTGAGGACGGTGTTGCACCACAGAAACTACCCTAAACTGCCAAGTTTGTCCAGAATTACCCACCCCATTGATGTCAAGTGCGTGTGTGAAATGAGCTGACTAAAGTGAAACTAAGGAAGTTCACATAATTTATTAACATATAATTTTAGTACTATTTTATTATTTTTATAATATAAATAATAATACTTCATAATATTAATAATAATAAAATATGCAATTATGTAAAATAATATGTGATGCAGTCAGGGATGTCAGAATTACAACTCATTAAATACTAGTATTCCACTGTTCCATAATAATTGAGTCATTTTATTTTTTGGTATGTTCCATATTAGTGGAGTTGTTTCCCCTTTTAGTAAAAGTCAACATATTTCTTCTCACTTACTACTTTACTCTATATTAATCTCTCTACTTTTTGCATTTCCTAATTTATCCTTCTTTTACTTGACTTATTTAACATAATTTGTCTTAAATTGCGTGCCGAAAAAAAACGCATCCAATAAATAGAATGAAAAGATAAAAATAATGTGAGTCCCACCACCCATTAACACTATTTTAACTATCTTTGTTCTCTTTTTTCTAACTTTTGTATTAATTCTAGGGTCACTTCAAATGTTCATATGTTTATGATTGTTTATGATACGGAACGAATACTAATAATTAATTTTGAAAAATCTGATGGACCGTGACCTGTTTCGCAGTCAAACAGGCCGATTTTTTGGTTCATACCAATGTTTTAAAAACTGGACCTGACCGGCCGGTTCGACTTATCGGACCGCAAATCGGTAGGTAGTCCGGTCCGGTTCACCCCTTTAAACCACCATTGCATTGAACCGCCGTGAACCGGTGGAACCGGCCGGTTGGACCGTGAACCGGAAACCGGTTTTTTATTTTTTTTCAAAATATTTTAAAATTTGTTGTTGGTAGAGGTTGAACTCATGACCTCTCTTCTAGTTAAGAAGACCTCTACCACTACACCACATGGGCTCATTGAACAATTTGAACATTAAATATTTTTACACATTAACGATTAATTTTATCTACAAAAACTAATAATTCATTTTAATTTTATTATTTTTTAATATAATTGTTAATTATAATATATATAATTATCATCCTTTATATTTTAATGATGCTCTACTTACCACCTATATTAGATTCATTATTTACTATAAATAAATTTTTTATATTACATACTTAATTTATATACCCTAGCTATTGACATTAATGAATAATCTTATCTAAACTAATTAATAAGTACTTAATTCGTATTTAATTATATATTATTTTACGAAATAAATTTTCTTAAATTAATATAAACATTATCTATTTTAATACATGAAATATTAAATTTTTTATCTAGACTAACTAATATTAAATATATATATCTTAATATATTTACTAAACTTTAATATTATTTATATTTATACATCACTAATTATCTATAAGGTTTAATGTTTTGTGATATATTATTAATTGTAAATTATTTACTAAATTTAATATATTTTTATATATATTTGCAACAGTAAAATGGTTAGACCGGTGGTTCGACTTGTTGGACCGGTTGAACCGTGAACCAGTAACGTCGCCGTTTCGCTTGCCGATCCGGTTTTTAAAACATTGGTTCATACCGACCAATAGTTGGATTATTTTATAGTTAAAATAGGACAGGGCGGCGCATCAGTTTACTGCCGATCATATATTTAAATACTTAAATTATAACGATGAAGATTTAATATAACACATGATGTTCAATTATAACGATTCAGACTGAATACTTTTGAGTCTAAACTATGCTTTTCCAGTGACAAATTTGGTTGATCATCATACACCTATGCTGGAGGTTACTGAGTTCGACCTTAGGAGGCGCAACTTGGGATTAATTTCTCGGGGGTGATAGTTTACTAGCCAGGTACATGTTTGGGGCTGGCAAGTTTACCGTCTGTACCCAACTAGACAACGAAGCACAGCTTGGTGGTAAGACGCTTCACCTCTAACCTATTGGTCGGGGTCCGAGTCATCTTGGGGTAGATGGGGAACCATCGTTGATGCTCCTTTAAGAAAAAAAAACGAAATCTGAAATTACTAAACTAACAAATTTTTCCTAATTAATATAACTTTTACATACATATTTTACCTGGATACAAAGGCATATAATTGTTACATAGATATTTCATCTAGCATTTATAAAGAGAACATAAGAATGTAGATTAAAAGGTGTAGGAAGTAGGTATCTTGAATTTGCAGGTTCATCCTTCCTAACAATCTTCAGTTCACAATTTCCTTCTTGACCTCAAGAAACTGAATGAGGGCGAGCAGAGCAAGGTCGGGATGGTCAGCCTTCAAGAGCTGCTCCCCTACCCCAGCAGGAGTGACCTTACTTGAATCAATCAGCCCCTGCGCCTCCGCCATGAGAGGATGCTCTGTGATCCCAAGATAGTTGCTCACCAGCATTCTCAAGCCGCAGGGGGTGCAATACGACATGTGCACGTGCACATCCATACGCCCCGGCCTCAGCAGGGCAGGGTCGAGCTTCTCCTTATGGTTGGTCGTGAAAATAATGATCCTCTCGTCTCCAATGCTAGACCACAGCCCGTCTAGGAAGTTGAGCAATCCGGATAAGGTCACCTTGACAAATGAGAAACAAAACATACAGTTTCAATTCTAAGAACAAGATATATAGTAGGAGCATTTGGAATGTTCAATAATTCACCTAAGGCTCAGAGGAAACTGAAGAAGACGCCCTCGTCTTCAATTTCCTCTCTGCCAAATCAATTGAAGCATCAATGTCTTCCACCACAAGAATTGATCTATTTGCAGTCGAGATGTCTTCAGCTCAGAATTGGACCTAATATCAGTCAATTCCAAATCATAAACATCGAAATTCAGATAATTCGCCATAGCCGCAATCAAGCTGGATTTCCCGGTCCCCGGGGGCCCAAACAGCAAGTAGCCTCTCTTCCAAGCCTTCCCCACCTTCCTGTAAAGCTCTTTCCTCTTCAAAAATCTATCAAGATCATCAACGATCATCTTCTTCATCTCATCGTCCATCGCCAGTGTCTCGAATTTCGCAGGATGATCGAGATTCGCAGACTGCCATGGAGTAATCCCTGACCCGCGGATCCTATCGCTTCTCATAGAGTGCAATTTTAGGGTTTTATTACTCTCTTGCAGAGTCGTCGATTTGTTCAAAACATAGGGCAAATATTCATCGATCACTCTGTTTCTGTGCTTTTTGCGAAAGGTTAGCGTGAAGAATCTGACCTCATATGTCACGCCGGGGTAGGAATTATGGCGCGGTCGTTGAGATTTATCGGTTACGAATATCCATTTGAGGTCAATTCCAGCGAACTCGTCGGCGATTTCTTCGTTTCCGCCCAAGGCGACGCGGATTTTCTTCTCCTTTTCGGGGAGGGAGATGCGGAAGCAGCTGGTGGAGATGCTCCCGGCGTAGAGCTCCGCCGCGTAGAAGAGCTGGTTTCTGTTGAGGCCGTCGAATTCGTGGATTGTTAGGGTTATGTTGTTGGAGAAGAGATTGGTGAACAAGTAATGGAACTTGGTGTACAGGTAGTGCTCCATCCCCAAATCCGACCCATTTAGAGCATCAACTATAAGACGCACACTTCCAATAGCTCCGCCACTTTTTTATCAACAGCCCCAGTTTATTTATCCGCGTCCATAAAAAAAATGTTCACAGCTATAAGCCGGGCACTTCCAATAGCTCCGCCACTTTTTTAGCCACTTTTCATTTTATTTCATTTTTCGTTTATTTTAAATCAATTATAATTAAAATTATTGAAATATAAATAATTAGAAAAAACATCTATATTTAAATAAATTAAAATTGAATACTAAATTTTCGTCGTATTAAAGTAATGGAAATATATACAACGAAAGTTTAATCAACAGAAAACCACACCACTTCTTCACGTTGCGCCTCCTCCCCTACGTGCCCATACCTCTTCAATCAAATCGGCCTGGAGTGTGGTATGTGTTGTGCTCCTGCGCATATCATTGAAACGTTTGAGCAAATATTCATTACTACGTGGTACACCCATCTGTATCGGCACGGAGGCAACACCGTGACTTGAACTTGCACCATCTTCCAGTGCCCAACGCTCCGCAGCAAAGCCTTCATCTTCTATTATCATATTGTGCAATATGGTACATGTTAACATAATATTCGCGACATCATCTTCGTCCCAAAGTCGTGCCTGGCACCGTATAATATCCCATCGCGCTTGGAGCACACCAAAAGCTCGCTCAACATCCTTCCGAGCAGCCTCTTGTTTTCACGCAAAATATTGTTTCTTCGGTCCAACCGGTTGGCGAACTGTCTTGACGAATACGAGCCAACGAGGGTATATTCCATCAGTCAAATAGTGTCCCTTGCGGTACTGCATTCCGTTGGACACGAAGCTGATTTCTGGACCCTCCCCTCGGCACTCATCATTGAAGAGAGACGATGATTGCAGAACGTTGATGTCTTTGCTTGAACCTGCAACACCGAAATACGCATGTCAGATTCATAATCGGTAGTCAGCAACGGCTTCCAGAATCATCGATGGACCTTTGCTTTTGAAACCAGTAGTGAACTGGCCTTTCCACGCCACCAGGCAGTTTCTCCACTCCCAATGCATGCAATCGATGCTCCCTAACATCCCTGGGAAACCGTGCACCGAACCGTGCATATCTAACAGTCTCTGGCACTCATCAGAGGTTGGCTTTCGTAGGAACTCCGGACCAAAGATTTCCTGGATCCCCTTACAAAATTGTCTGAGCACCATTAGGCTAGTCGTCTCACCCATCTATAGATACTGGTCGAACATATCAGCCAGTCCGGCATAGGCAAGCTTCCTAATTGCAGCGGTGCACTTCTGAAAAATAGACAGTCCGATCCGGCCAGTGCAATCACTCCGGAGGGTGAAGGACCGGCACCGCTCCGCCAAATTCGTCGCTATATGGGTGAAGAGTCGTTGCGACATTCTGAAACGCCGACGGAAAATCTGAAGGGGTTGGCAGCGGAAGCGTGCATGATTTACCGATCACATAATACGGATCTATTTAGCAGATTATTCAGACAAAATCTATTCGCGTAATTATCACATGTATCATGCTCATAACTTGAATTTCAAACATGTTTTAGCACAAAAAATCCCTAAAACATGCTTGCTACGGAGTTAGCCAATTTACCTCGTTGATTCTCCAAAGAATCGTCGATTGCTCGCGCCTTCTCCACGATGATCTTCAATACTAGACCACAGATCTTCTGACTGGTGTCCCGAACTGTATTCCGACATCAGGGTGGGCTGATCTTATCGAAACACTAGGACTCGAATAAAGAAGACAGAACTTTCTCACGAAGGAGGAGCTGAAGAACTCACGGAGGAGAAAAGAAGTAGAAAAAATCGTTCCTCTTCTAATTAGAGAGAGGGACGAAAATTCTCACACTAAAAAATTGTTTTTCTGTCTCTTTTATTCTCCTATTTATAATAGTTCATATTAGACCCAGTCAGGGATCTATGGAAGGTTTTGGATATGAGCTCCCCCAATTAGCTTTTTACTAATTAAATTGAACTCACAATTTAATACAAGCTTATATTGGAATATTACGAGCAGCCACTACAGACGTAATATTGAACTCCCTATCCAAATCTGAAATTACAAGTATTCCGGGTTTCCATTTTGTTTATTATTCATTTCCCCCGCTTAAGATATAAATGCCCATTAATTAATTAAAGTCTGCTATGGACTTAATTAATTAACATCTTATTAACTCCAAGAGTAGACTTAGCAAGAAACACTTTTTTATTATTCATAGAGTAATAAAACTCCAACTGACCAATTTCCGAATAATAAAACCTTGTTCAAGCTCCTCTTGAGGACATTATCAAACGAGACCCACCTCGTGCGCGATTCAACATAATAGCAATTCTAGCACCGCTAGATAATGATCACCACTACCCAATATACCTGGATCGTTGGGTGACGAAAAACCCGCACCTTTGGTAAGCCAAAGTAGTAGATACTCAATATCGTATACTCAATGCTAACGTACATTGATTAGGAACTAAATATTTATCAATACCCCGTCTTTCAGTAGATAGCATAAAGACACGTCTTGCTGTTAGATCCATTCAGTGCTATACCACACCAACGTCATCTTATTTCAATAAGGCTTGGAAATAATCGGACTGACATTGCAACCTTTCACGATAGGTAGCCAAAGCCTATCTAGGTTGTGAAATTCTTCTTTTTCTTTTGCAAAGCATTGCATAGAACCGACTGTAGTTACCTTAAAGTGGATGACGCCCACAACCAGTCTACTAAGCAAAAGACTTAGGCTTTGTTTACTTCTTATGCATTTAAATGTTAATAAAACATCTTATAAACGCAAAAGTAAACACATGTTATAATATACTGATTCTATTCGTGCAAACTGCTCGAATAATACTAAATCGGGTTAAAAGTGGATTGTAGAGTTTTTCCGTATACAAGCAAGATTCCTATTCGTGTGAATTTGCTCGAAACATGCTTTTCAGTATACTAAACCCTAACAATCTCCCACTTATACTCAAAACATGCTTTCGAGTATACCCACTACCAAAAACTCTCCCACTTATACACAAAGCAGGTATTGGAGCTAGATATATCGAACTACCATTCATTTCACATCATGTTTGAAACATGTTGCCACAAAGGCATTTTTCTGTGAAAAATCTGCTTGGTTGTTCTCTGATATTATCTTTTGCGTCACTATGTCTTTGTTGCGTTCTTGATCTTTAATTAATTTCATCTCTCTATGTGATTGCTTAGCTTATGATCTCGTGTTCCTCTTGAGTTAGCCTGTGCTAGCGTAAAAATACTCGTAGGCATACTCAAACTTACGATCAAAGCTACTAGGAGTATACTCCTAATGTAAACACATAAACTGAGGATGACTTACTCGATCACTGATTAGTCATAAGACTTAGTCAGTGTAACCCTAAGGACATTACATGAATGACTGGTAAACTAGAATATAGCGATTAGTCTTTCTCAAGTACTATGGTATATTCATTACCTCAATCAAAGTCCTTTGCAATGGTTAATATGATATATACTTGCTATGCTAAAGCACAACTAATATCAAACTTAGTACACATCATAGCATACATGAGACATCTATCTGCAGAACTAGTCTCATAATTCTTGTTCTCACTAAGCGTCAAACGATCTTTATCTAGAGACAAGACAATTTCATCTTGAAAGGTAACAACCTTTTCATGGATTTTCCAATGCTAAAATGTTCCAAGCTATGTATAGATATAGGATTCCTAAGAGAACGAACCTCAACATTCTTTCTAGCAATCTTAAAGACTTAGATGCTTAGAATGTAATTAGTTTCTCTTAAATCCTTTATCTTAAACTGGGTAGACAACCAGTTTCCTACGCTAGATGTCAATCTTAGTTGTTTGCAACTTTTATAGATTTCATCATCGTAGAGTACCAATAATACCATATTTAATGCACTTTCAACTTCCTTGTGCATACTACACACTTAAAGAGCACATGTCAAATTCCAAACATTTGACAATCTCGACAAAACACTTATCTCTGATTTAGATGCTTGCCTAAGACCACAAAGGTCTTCATAAGCTTCCAATCATGTGTTTCTTTCCCTCTATTACATACCTATTAGGATGTTCCATGTAGATGATTTCTTCAAGACTTCTATTAATAGAAAGTTGTCTTGACAATCATGATACATACATTCTAATTATGTGAGTGCTGATAGACAATAGGATCGAACAAATCTTGGCACAAAAACAACGAGAAGATGATATTTTTCTTTGGGCATAGCCCATTGTCATTGTCTAGCCATTTAAGATCCACATTTACACTTGCAAATGTACTAGCTCCCACTGACTGGCACAACCTGTAGGTAGTATTGCAAGTCTTGTAAAACATGTTGTCTATTTAAGATTGTAGTTTGGAATCTATCACCTTTCCTAGGATGAATATCCAAATGAACCAATTCTACATTGTAGTTAAAGGGAATATGTTCAAGTTAATCTAAGACCGAGTCTTGCGACACTCTTAGACCCATGAACCTGTTATGTTCCTAGGAACGCTCCCACTACGACATGGTTCTAACAATCTTAGGTGTTGAAGTTGATTTTATTAGTGCATAAGCTTTTAATGGTATTAGTCTTTGGTAACGTGGTAAATACGATATCTCTCTCTGTACTGGGAGTTATCACGCTGTTAGGCTTTTAGTTCATTTCTTGATCTTCATACAAGAATTCTATCTTTGAAGATTACAGAACTAATAATCTTACATCATTTGGGACAACCTTAAAACATACCTTAGTACACAACTCCAATTACTTGGATACCTTTCCAACATGCGTTGGAACAACATAACACCTTGAGATGTGCTAGACTAGAGTCGCTCTAGTCCATAACTCGTCTTTTGTAGAAGGTACTGATGATGGTAGTTTCTTTAAGGTGTATCTCGTTGTATCTAACGTTTATTCCATTAATGATAAGATTTTCATGAGTACAACTCATCACTTGATCAAACTTATCTTAGAAAGACTTTGATTCCTTCTTACATAACTATCCCATTCTTTGAAAGAATGCTTGGATTCGTTAATGGAGATTAGACTCCCACTTCTGATCATAACTCTTTGCTCGTCTCCTAATTGGTGTAAACCATTGAGACTTGTTAGTCTTTCTACGTTGCACTTCTATAAGTATTATGAATCAAATGATTCTAACTCATAGTGCATCGAAAAGACATTCTCGACTTTCAAGCTATTTAACAAGTTGTTAAAATCTTGATAGTCTAGATCAGTTTGAGCAATAACTAAGTATTTTCTTGGCCTTAAGACTAAGAGCCTAAATACTTTATCATTCATTGTTTAAGAAGTTGATGTGTTGTTTAATACTCAATGTTGTTGCATCTATATTGTTTCAATACTATGATGTCTTAATCATCAACCATAACACAATAATTGAGCATTAATAGCTCCCACTGCAACAAAACCTAACTGGATCAAGATCTCTTACCTAGAAGTTGCATTGTCACGTAAGTCATTGTCCTTCTTTAAAAGAGGTCAATCCAACTTGCAAAGCATCTTCACTCGCTTTAAACAAATTTTGATGACAATTCAGGCTCTCCTATTTCCATATCTAGTCTTTTGTTCATATGAACTAGGACTTAGGAAAAATGCAGCCTATATGAATTCGTCATCTATCATGTTACTTTCCTCTAACAGTAATATAACGACTAATATTCTGAAGGTTTTCTACTTTTCGGTTAAACCTTCTTTTAGTCATTTCTTATTACTCCAGGCGATGACTTGAGTCAGAAACTATTTGAGTGATCAAACGATTCCTCAAAATATTCTGTCCCATTAGGATATTCCAATCGAATCATCTTGACAGATTCTACTGATATCCATCTTTCATCGTCAATAACCAAGACTTGTCATGCTACTTAAAAGAAAATAGCTTGACCGTATTCCTTAAAGAACTCGTCAAGTACTGGCAAAAAGCATTCTCGAACAATCTTCGTGGAATTATGCCGAGGAAATGGAGGACATGAATCATTGAGTATAAACTCCCAGTTTTAGCGATGAGAATCTTATCCATTTATATTTCCAGTCTACATAATTTTGGCATTCGAGTTCATTTCTTTACGGATCGCAGACAAAATATGAATGACATAATGAAGATTTGGCATATAAACTTATTATCACATACTTATGCTCAATACATAATCGCAAATAACCACAAAACATATATGTATCTTGCAACTGTAAAATTAAAATTTTGTACCCTCCAGAGGAAGTCAATACGCATTAAAATCTTACAATTTTACTGGTCACAACACCGACGAATAGTTCAGAGACCACAGAGTGGCATGGCCGCCTAATGTTGCCTAAGCAAGACCACCGAATTTAGCATTACTGAGTCTCATTTCTACAACACACTCCCATAACAATGCTCATGCGCTGCTAACAAGATCAAGCTATCCCATAAATTCTGTGTGAACTTCTGAATCTTGCAGTTTCTTAGGATTATTGTCCCCACAAAGCAGGTGGCGATAATATTGGAAACCACATTCTAGTTCATACTATTTATTTTTGAGAAATCCGCCCTCATGAACTCGCTATTTCTTAGGAATATTGTCCCCACAGAGCAGGTGGCGATAATATTAGAAAAAAGCTTCATAAATTGCAGACCAATTGATGGAGACCATATACAACGCACTTGTTGTAATTATCGCTTAGATATTTTTATATGGTTTTTGCATAATTATCACATAAGCAGATAAGGCAGATAATCCACTTAAAATAGATAAACACCAAATAAACAGATAATTCCATTTAATGCATGGCATTTAAACACGCTGGATAATTAACGACAATTATTTAATCTAGTCAAGGGAGAATCAATTAAATAATTATGTTTTATCTTGGATAGTAATTATCCAAATCCATTTAGGATTTATCAAGATAGTGTTAACTATCTAAATCCATTTAGGATTATTCTCGATTTTATTCCGATAAAATCAAATCCTTCAATTCAAGACAACGTTGATATATGATTATCATTATTTAAATCATTCTAGGATATTACTAGATAGAAACGATTCTATCATAATCCATACGATAAATAAAATCCAATCAACCAAGATTTATACAAATCTTAATTCTATTTAGAATAGATATCTAGAATATATCATACATTACTTAGGATTTCTTAGATAAATAAGTTTATCTAAATCCAATTAAATAAGTATTTTCTTATATATATTATCTTTATCCTAATCTATCTAGGATATAAATCCAATAGATAAGGATAACATGGATTAATGTTTATTTTAATCCATCTTGGATTTGTCTTTAATAGAATTAAATCTATTAAAATCTATTGGATAAAATAAATTAATATATATCATTATCATAATTCATCTAGGATTTATCTTGGAGTAAATCCATATAAATCCATAGAATAAGATAACATTATATTATAATTATTCAAATCTATCTAAGATTTATCTAGGAATAAATCCACATAAATCTGTAAGATAAGAATAAAATATTATATTATTACTATCCAAATCCATCTAGAATTTATCTATGAATAAATTCATATAAATTCATAGGATAAGAATAAAATAATATTATCATTATCTAAATCCAACTGGGATTTGCCTCGGAATAAATCCATATAAATCCATAGGATATAGATAAAATTAGATTATTATTTTCCAAATATAACTAGGATTTATCTAGGAATAAAATCCATATAAATCCATTTAATAAGGAAAGAATCTAATTAATCCATGATTTGATACAAAATCAAATGTTATATAATACATAAAATCCACAAAAGATATATTCCAATCTTATTTCCATATTTATCTTGAATCTAGATGAATATTAGGAAATTAATAAATTATTCTCATCCATATCATCTAGGAATAAAATAATATTATTTATTTCCATAGATATAGATAATAACAAAAATATTCCTAAAATCTAGGCAAATCTTCCATAAAGATTTTATTTCCCTTAAATAATAATATTTTAATAATATCTTTTAATAAAATAATTAAATAATCATTAAAATAATCCTTCATCGTTATCTCATTGCACGAGGTTCTCACGAACGATGAACGACGAAAATCCGATGAGTTCGTCGTTGGATCACGACGCACATGGCGTCGCAGTCTGCTGCGTGTAGGGGCGCGCCTGCATTCGGCCGTCTCGACCATCGGGTGCCGACGTATCTAGCCAGGCGTCTCGACGGATGGCGCTAGCTCTCGGCCAGCGCCTCGCTACCCGTCTCGGCCTATCTGGCTCGTGGGGCGACGCGTGCTCTCGGCCAGGAGCTTGCGCGGTGGCGCAGCTCCTCTCGGCCAGCAGCTTGTCGCAATCTCGGCTCTCCCGAGCCTCGATGCTCCCCCTCATGCGGCACACGTCGCGCCAGTCGGCTCGAACGTCTTGACCAGTGGCTCGGAGCTTCGTCTCGGTCCTTCCGCCTAGGGTTCGGGCTCTCGGCGCCTCGGTGTCTCGGCCAGTTCTCGGTCGAACCGCCGCACCGTGCCAGCCTCCGTGTCGATCTCAACGCGGGTTCGTCTGGGGGGTGCGGTCTCGACATCCCTACTTCGATCGCGCGTGGTGCGATCCGCCTCGGCGCAAACGCCAACGGATCGCACGTCTCGTACGATCGAAAAATTCAAGTTCCTTGATTCGATAGTTCTTGAGTTCATCATGCATAAAAATTAAACAAAACACCAAGAACATGTTTCGCAATCAATTAACGCATGCATACATGAATTTCGCGAAATTTAAATCCAAATAATCAGAGCCAAAAACTGGCTCTGATACCAATTGAAGGGGTTGGCAGCGGAAGCGTGCATGATTTACCGATCACATAATACGGATCTATTTAGCAGATTATTCAGACAAAATCTATTCACGTAATTATCACATGTATCATTCACATAACTTGAATTTCAAACATGCTTTAGCACAAAAAATCCGTAAAACATGCTTGCTACGGAGTTAGCCAATTTACCTCGTTGATTCTCCAAAGTATCGTCGATTGCTCACGCATTCTCCACGATGATCTTCAATACTAGACCACAGATCTTCTGACTGGTGTCCCTAACTGTATTCCGACATCAGGGTGGGCTGATCTTATCGAAACACTAGGACTCGAATAAAGAAGACAGAACTTTCTCACGGAGGAGGAGCTGAAGAACTCACGGAGGAGAAAAGAAGTAGAAAAAATCGTTCCTCTTCTAATTAGAGAGAGGGACGAAAATTCTCACACTAAAAAATTGTTTTTCTCTTTTTTATTCTCTTATTTATAATAGTTCATATTGGGCCCAGTCAAGGATCTATGGAAGGTTTTGGATATGGGCTCCCCCAATTAGCTTTTTACTAATTAAATTGAACCCACAATTTAATACAAGCTTATATTGGAATATTACGAGCAGCCACTACAGACGTAATATTGAACTCCCCATCCAAATCCGAAATTATAAGTATTCCGGGTTTCCATTTTATTTATTATTCATTTCCCGCGCTTAAGATATAAATGCCCATTAATTAATTAAAGTCTGCTATGGACTTAATTAATTAACATCTTATTAACTCAAAGAGTAGACTTAGCAAGAAACACTTATTTATTATTCATAGAGTAATAAAACTCCAACTGGCCAGTTTCCGAATAATAAAACCTTGTTCAAGCTCCTCTTGAGGACATTATCAAACGAGACTCACCTCGTGCGCGATTCAACATAATAGCAATCCTAGCACCGCTAGATAATGATCACCACTACCCAATATACCTGGATCGTTGGGTGGCGAAAAACCCGCACCTTTGGTAAGTCAAAGTAGTAGATACTCAATATCGTATGCTCAATGCTAACGTACATTGATTAAGAACTAAATATTTATCAAGACCCCGTCTTTCAGTAGATAGCATAAAGACACGTCTTGCTGTTAGATCCATTCAGTGTTATACCACACCAACGTCATCTTATTTCAATAAGGCTTGGAAATAATCGAACTGACATTGCAACCTTTCACGATAGGTAGCCAAAGCCTATCTAGGTTGTGAAATTCTTCTTTTTCTTTTGCAAAGCATTGCATAGAACCGACTGTAGTTACCTTAAAGTGGACGATGCCCACAACCAGTCTACTAAGCAAAAGACTTAGGCTTTGTTTATTTCTTATGCATTTAAATGTTTATAAAACATCTTATAAACGCAAAAGTAAACACAATGTAATAATATACTGATTCTATTCGTGCAAACTGCTCGAATAATACTGAATCGGGTTAAAAGTGGATTGTAGAGTTTTTCCGTATACAAGCAAGATTCCTATTCGTGCGAATTTGCTCGAAACATGCTTTTCAGTATACTAAACCCTAACAAAATCTCGGGTGGATAACGAGGGTTATCCACAAAGTAGTCCGCCATTAGCCGCTGGTGAGCTCCGCTACGGTCTTGTTGGATGGTTCAACGATGAGTAATCTCACGAGGGATCGCAGCCTCCGCCAATTCCGCCGCGCGCCGTATCCTCCTCGTCGGCTTGGTTCTGCACCTCTTCAATCACAGAATTCCACACGTCATTCCACAAATCATCCATTTTTAATACCAATGGAATCCACAAATTTTAGTGAGAAGTATGAGTGAAGAGTTGGAATGGTGTGAAAATAATGAGTGGAATGGGGTGTATTTATAGGTAAATTAAATTGAATATTAAAAAAAAACAAAAACAAATAAAAAAATTGTCCACCCCTAACCGGCGCGCCGCTGCCCGCCGCACTATAGGCCGGCGCGCCAGCCGGCGCATCGCCGTAGGCGAGTCCTCGGCGACTAGGCGCCGATCGCCCATCCGCCCCAAAATTTCTGTCCACTACGGGGAGGACACCCCGCCCACTATAGCCCGCAGCGGCTTAGCCGCTTCCGGGGCGGCCGGCGCGCCACCCCTATAATCAACATTTTACCTTTTATTCTTAAAGGCCTATCTCACTTTTCATTTCATTTCCACTACATCAAAATTTTCATTTTAATTATTTCACTCAACTAAGATCCAATAAAATAGTGAATTCAAGACCAATAAATAATAGAAAACATACTTAATTAATGGGGTATGGAGGTATATATAGAGAGTTAAAAATAAATAAAAAATAAATTCGATAATAAGGCCGATGATCAGCCCTATCTCCACAATGGAGGGCCGATCAAAGGCCCTATGGGATTGGACAAAGCCGATATAACGGATCTTTGGGATGATGGTGGAATGGCCGATGATTGGCCCCTCTTCCACAATGAGGGGTCGATGGGGGAGCAGATTAGAGGCTCAATTGATCGTTCCCCCCATAGTTAATGCTCTTAAACCCATTATGGGCTATGGTGGCAGTATAATTACTTCTTCCATCCCATTGTAGTAGTGGCGTTTCGTTTTGAGCATGCATTTTAAAAATATAATAGTAGTAATATATAAGTACAGTAAAAAGAGTAAGGTAAAAGAGATAATAATGTAGTGAAGAGTGTTACTATTATTTCTCTTATTTACTGTCTTCTCACTGTAACTATTTATGGAGGACCATTTTTTCAAAATAAGTGCTCAAGACGAAACGACTTTACAACAGTAGGACGAAGGAAGTATCAAAGATAAAAATATGCATTTTTAAGGTAATACTAAAATATAAATATAACTAAATAAAAAATAAATTAAATTAAATACGGGGATGAAGATTACTCTTTCCATTCTTGGTAATTACATAAGGCCTCATTCAAGATAACAATGGAGGAAAACAACAAATATTTCATGGTGTGATAATTTCTCTAATTAATAGTAGCAAGTAACATTATTTCTACTAACTGTTGGAAAGTAACCACAGCACAATAGCTTAGTGGTATTCCTCGCCTTTGTAAGGTCGAGAGACGAGAGTACGAATACTAACTGTTGGAAAGTAAAATGCGAAAAATAAAAGATACAGAAAGTTATATGGACTACATTATATTAGATTAGAATGATTTCTTTCAATGGTTACACAACATTTTTTAGGCTCCAATTCTAGTTATACATGGAAAATATATTCTAGTTCCACAAGTATCTTATTGATTTGATTTTCCATAATCTTTAATTGATTTCCACCATTATTCTTGCCATAACTTCATCTCTGATTTCTTGTTCTCCAATTAATTGATTTCTCCATTCCAATACCCCCCTCAAGTTGAGTATGGAGTTTTTTCGACACGCGATCTTTACTTTGATAAATAGTTTATACTCGTATTCTAAAGATCTTCAATTTTCGTTGATAGTTTATGCTCGTATCATAGAGCTTCTTCAATTCATCATTGATAGTTTAAACTCGTATCAAGGAGTTATTTTTTCTTCATTGAAAGTTTAGACTCGTTTAAAAGAGCTCTTCAATTTTCTGTTGACAGTTTAAACTTGTGTCAAAGAGTTCTTCAATTTTCTTTTGACAGTTTCAACTCGTGTCAAGGAGCATACCAATCTAGGCAGTTTTAACTCGTGTCAAGGAGCCAATCTAGGCAGTTTTAACTCGTGTCAAGGAGTCAATCTAGATAGTTTTAACTCATATCCAATAGCCATCTTCTGATAGTTTTAACTCGTATCGAGTAGTTAATTCAGATGCATTTTTCAAAAGACATTATCATTTCTTTCAACAATCCAGTATTATGATCAATATTTTTCAACAACATCACCAGAGTGCCTATCATATAAGATGTAATTCGTTATTTTGCTTACTAGAGCAACTCAATCCATTCAACAATTTAGGAGTAAATAACTTCGGTCTTCCAAAACATTTTGAGATATCTATCATATATTGATTTACGATTTCAAAACTTTTACATGGCATTGATATAGCCCTATCTTCTAAATAAGACATGTCCCCAACAACAAATCTCTAGGAATAGCTACTTTACTATATCCATCGCTACGGCGTTCAACATTACCATCACAAACACCTATCATTCAATCAGAAAAATTCTCTTAATTCTAAAATTTCAATGTCGGGATCAACATTCAGCAATCTCATATTTTTTGTTAACCTCAACACCTTGCAATAATTCTTTATACTCCCTTCGTCCCATGTTACTTACACGTTTCATTTTAGCCCGTAAATTTAGAATTGATTTTGTAGTGTAATTAAATTAAAATTTGAAGTGTAACGAGACATCACTTAATAAAGGAGCTCTTAACTTAATCTAACATATTAATTAAAATAATTTTAACTTCAACTAGAAATAATGTAAGTAGATTGTAACGAGTCGAAATGGAACAGTGCAAATAACCTGGGACGGAGGGAGTATATCGGAAGCCTTCGCCGAGACAGGGAGCTGCCATCCGGACGGATGGCTATCAGAAGGCAGCGATGAAGCAGGGACATGTCACCCGCACGGGTGACTCTCGGCCACTAAGGTCACCCGACCTGGTGACCGAGTGAAGGCATCGGCGAACCAGGGTATTCCACCCGGACTGGTGACTCGAGCCGCCGAGTCCACCCGATTGGGTGGCTCACGCAGAGGCTAGATTTTGTGGGCCTTTCTTGGAATTTCGGCCTAAGCTATAAATAGCACATTCTCTCATTTTTCAAATTGGTTGATTGATGAATTTTAGAACCTCATTTGTGAGTTTTTTTCTTTGAGGTAATTATCCAATTCCTTCATTGAAAGTTTCTTGTCTCTTTCTATAGATATATTCAAGTATAGGTATGCATCAATTAGAGTGTATCCATTGAATATTGTAGCCAAATGGTGATTCGGATTGATGAAAGTTGCATAGGGTTGTTTCCGTTGTTTTGGACAGTTTGTAATCCTAATTATTCATCATTTACACATTCTTCCATTGATTTTGTGTTTATTTGGTAGATCAACAGTTGAGGCATAATCCTTAGGTAAAACATATGGTTCCAATCACAAAGATCCTTATCATACATGATCCAGTTGTGAATTTATCAAGTGGCTAACCCCGGACTAACCACCAAGTAACCATAGACCGGCCATGGATTTCCAAACATTCATCTGACCAAACATGGGGAAGAACTCTCTCAAATGGAGACACTCAAAACTCACATCTAAATATCCTATTTGTAGAAGTGGAGGATTGAGTGATGAAATGTCACTCAAGCTAATGTTCTAAAAATGAAAAGATACTCAAAATAATTCAAAATCTCTCCTTTTGGAGCCTTCCCGTGAATCAGAACTAGGGCTGGGTAAATATACTGAAAAAACGGTATATCGATCGTATCGTACCGAAAAATATCGAAAAATATCGAATTTTCAGTATACCAAAATTTTCGGTACGATACAATACTGTATCGTAAGTTTTCGATACGATAACGGTATGAATTTTCTTTTACCGCGGTATACCGTTTTATATCGAATATACTATATATATTGATATTATCGGCGGTTGTACCTCGCCAAGCTCCATCCAGCCTTTTTGCCTTGTTCCAACCATTGGTCCTCCGCCGACGCCTAGCCTCAAGCTCACCGGAAAGATAAGTTCTCACATTCTCTTTTCGAAGCATTTTATAATTATGTATTGTTTTACATTGAAGATATTATATACCTACTTTTGTTTTTTTTTAATTTTAAGGTGATAAACATCAACTTATCCTCATTTAAAAAAATATTAAATGTTTCACTAAAATTGTTATTAAGAGCTTCTCCTACCATTTATAGCGATTTCAAGTTCATTTTTGAGTATATGCATACCAAAAAGTAATTTTACTCCAATTATTTATGTCAAATTCAAACTTTACATCATTTATTAGTGCATGTCTCACAAAATATTTGAAGTAGCTACGGTATATACTCATATTTGGTGTTGTTTCAAAAAATGCAAAAAATATATTTGAGTTTGCAGTATTATTAGAGAAATTTCCTACACTAAAAATAAGAATTAGTGTATTATTAAAGATAGTCTAAACGTAAGTAAATAGGATATTAGTGTGCGTATATTATTGTTATTTTGAGTTTGATAGGCAGGAAATCAACTAGTATCAAGTATGTAAACTAATAAATAAGATATGTTTGGCATCAAATTTACTATGCTCTTCAATCGTATGGATTCTTTTATTACATAAAAAGTGTAAAAGCGAAATCATATAAATGTGGTTGATAATTGACTATGCTTTTTAATCTGAGAGTTATTATGATTGTTCAAATCAATTCAAATAGAAGAAAAATGAATTTGCAAATAATTTGGGTAAAATCATTTATTCCTCATATCAGACTTAGCTGTAAGTCTGTAACCGTTACATGTCAAAAAAAAAATATGAGAAAAAAGAATATCATCTTGTCCTCACTCATCAGTCATCAACTCAAATAAAGCTTTGTTTCTTCAAAATTCAATCCGATTTCGTCACAACCCTACTTCTCTTCATTGATAGAGCACAGAATTGATGGTGAAAGACGCTGAATCAGTCTGGCCCAAAAAGTGGGCCCGGTTCGAAACAGGGACCGTCAGTGGAGGTCGGCGGCGGCCGGGTGCGGTTTAAAGTGGAGCTAAATCCCGGGGAGAGCACGATTGTTTCCTGGAAAAAGCTTCTGAAAATGGCAAATTTGAGTGAGGCCGTTGGGCCCGGTCCGTCGCCTCCTGGCCCGTCTCTTGAAGGCCGTGGCGACGCCATTGCGGAGCGGCCCACTCCTCTTTCGGCGGCCTCTCATATGAATTGAAAAGAGAAACGTTTGAGCAAAGTGATTGAAAAGAATGTATCCGAGTTTGTTCCATCTTCATTGTGGCTTTCGTTTTCTTCATTCCACATGCACAAAACAAAATCCACCTCAGTCATAATCAAATCTTGGATAAATATTCACCAACAATTTTCCAAACAATATTGAATGAAAATAACAGCAAAAATGAAGATGAACAAACTCGCATTAATTTTACCGCATTCTTTCTTTCAATCCTTTCAATCAAACGATTCGCCTGCGGTTCCTTCGATTAGTTATCCCCCGTTTTCATTCGTTGGACCGGGGCATTCTTGCTTGCACTACAAAAAAGGACGTTTTACCGACGGCATTACTGATACCGACGGAATACCGACAGAATATCCGTTTGTGAATATGTTATCCCTTTTTTAATTATATTTTTAATTTATAATTTCGTATATATGCAGTCAATAACTTGTTCTTTTAAATTAATGTTATTTTTAATTCACCGACGGATTCAGATCCGTCGTATGTTAAAAGTAGGTTTAATAATAATATAATCGTATTAAAAGTAGGTTTAATATTATAATATTAATTATTCTTCAATTAGCCCTAATTTCACGCCGGCTCCCCCCTCCATTGCCGAGTGCTTCCGGGACCCGGATCCTCTGCTGTGGCATAATCATAGCACAGCATGTTGTGGTAACAAACGGTGCCGTTTTAGTTGATTTTTTCAAAATTTTCTCTTCTTAATTAAACTCTTCCTATAACAAATCTGTTGGTATATGTAAAGTTACCGACGAGCGAATTAGCAACAGTAAAATTCCGTCGGTATATTCGTCGGTAACCTGTTTACCTACGGAAAAAAGAGTAATTATCTGTAGGAAAAACATGTGGGAAATTAGAAGGGTCTCAAAACCTTTCCTTTTCCTAAATCTTTTGGCTTTTCAACCTCCAAGTGTTTATGAGGTGCCTTAATGCCGAGACCTCTCATGTGGCCACTCATCTCCTATAAATAGGTGTGGATTTGAGAGATAGAGATAAAAACACCAACAATCATTCTCCCTTTCTCTAGTCTCAAGCATTCTAGTGTGCATCTTAGCAGCATTGTCTAGCTCGATTCTCGGAACTCCATCAAGTTCGCCGGTGCCTAGCGGGTTTGAGGTGCTTCTACACGCTAGGAGGAAGTCGTTTTATCAAGAATTGTTGGAAATAGAGGGAAGAGATTCCCAAGCCGTGTACAGGCGGTACACTAACTATTACAATCAAAAGGAAACTTGCAACAAAAAGAGGAATGAAAATTACAACGGAAATAAAGCAAACCAAATTTATAAGTCGAGTCGAGGAAAGCCCTCTTTCCGCAAGACAAATTACGCCCCGGCTAGTGCTCACGGAATGACGTATTGCCCCCAAAGATAAAACGACTTCCTCCTAGCGTGTAGAAGCACCTCAAACCCGCTAGGCACCGGCGAACTTGATGGAGTTCCGAGAATCGAGCTAGACAATGCTCCTAAGATGCACACTAGAATGCTTGAGACTAGAGAAAGGGAGAATGATTGTTGGTGTTTTTATCTCTCTCTCTCAAATCCACACCTATTTATAGGATAGGAGTGGCCACATGAGAGGTCTCGGCATTAAGGCACCTCATAAACACTTGGAGGTTGAAAAGCCAAAAGACTTAGGAAAAGGAAAGGTTTTGAGACCCTTCTAATTTCCCACATGTTTTTCCTACAATCCCCCACATTGGTTAGAGCGCTGCAAGCTCAAACCAACACCAGACACAAATGCATGTATGCAGACTCTTTTGCTCAATTCTCGAGAAACAATATTGCATTTGGAATAATAGCTTGGAGCTTTGAACTTTCCATAGTCAACACTATCGGGCATACCGGCGGCCTGGTGGACGTGATGCCTTGAACCATTCCTCCTTGGTATATACCGAGACAATAATATTGACACAATATTATTTATAAACTCATCAGTTCTCACGTTTGTGTCCATTACAGGCCATGGAACACCACTTTTGTCACAACCGCCCCTAGGGTTAATAAAAGCGGGCGATCGCGACTTAAAGGGGCTTAATGGACAGGCATAGAAGACTAGGGTTTTCAACAAGAGTTTGACCAAGAATTTAAGTTTAATAAATAAAACAACCAAAAGTATTTATGTTCAACAAGTAAATGACTAAGGGTTTAGCATGTATTCAACATAAGTAACGAGTTTGCAAATATCCCAAATGAAACAGTTTTTGAATTTAAATAAAAAGTATGTAAAGCAAACATCACAGCGGAAGCATCCAAGAGAAGAGTGACGTCATGTGTGAAGACACGACGACACTCGGAGTTTCAAAACGACCATAGTTTATTATTAATTCCTGCTCAACACCACCAACCGCTCGTCGCTGCTCAACCTGCACATAGAGAAAACATATGCACGGCTGAGTACTTTAGAAAATACTCAGTGGCTCATGCCGAAAACATTTTAAATAAGAGTACATATTATCATGCCATTCGTAGGTAACCATCGGGGTTTGAGCTTTATAAAGGCCCGAGGCACCAAAATATTTTCCATTGTTCAAAATAGCGACTGCGCAGTCATTTTTCCCCATCGTCATCAACCATATCTGCCAATACATGACAAGGAATGCGGCCGCAAACCAGGTCAATAGACCGGCCAGCCCATACGCTAGCACACAGTCTACCATAGGTGTACACTAATCCAAGTAGGGTTTGCGGCCCTACGAGGACCCGAATTAGATTTATATAACAGTGGCAACAGCCACATCAGATAGGCACGTTAAAACAAATCACGGCATGATAATCGCTTTAAAGCACCCTTATAGCTCCACAGTTATACGTAAAAGATTTTAGTAAAAGAAAACCCACAAAAATGTAGGGTAGAAAAGAAGCCCACCTCGACCGTTTAGATTTTGACTACTGCTTTCCCTTTGTTATCACGCTTCGCTCACGAGTTATTACCTTTAGATAATATATATATCTTATCAGTCACAACCATCGACTTAAAATTTATGCATGTCCCTAACTTTCCTTTTTCCCCATCAACATATGGATTTCACATCATAGCATACCTCTTTGCATATCACATCACTCCATCACATATATAATTCATGTATGTCATTCATAACATAATAATATAGTTGTTTTTGTAAAGGTAGAAATCTGGCAGCACTGCGCAACTATTTTGTAAAAATCATTAAAAATTCACCCAGCTTCCGTTGGGGCTAAAACTTTACCACAATACAGTAGACTCATCAACTAACTTCCAGTTTAAATTTCATGTCAAAATACCCCCTTTTGGTCGGTCAAATAGAAAACGTAACCTACTGGTCGAGAAAACATTTTCTGGCAGAATTGCGCAGTCAACTTAAAAAATTCACCAAAAATCCATCTTTTATCCAAATGAGTTGAAATTCACATAAAACATATAAGACATCAAGAAATTTACTCAGGAAAAAGAATCGATCAAATCGGAGTTTATTTTGTCGGTAAAATGCATGTCGGAACATACTGTCCCAACTTACAGCTTTTCATGCCTTTAAAAATTCGAATTAGGGTTTATCCCTATTTATTCAAAATCAACCTTTTCATGGGTTTAACACACAAACATGCTCAAAAGAGTCCTTATACTCATGCTCTCATAACATCATACATTATTCACTATAGATTCATTAATTCATCAAACAAATTAATTCAAAGCGCAATCAAACATACACACACAAATTCCCACCGATTGAATCCCTTAGATTTGAAATCCCTACACTCTCTACATGCATGAGGGAGTCAAAGAATGTTTAGATGGGGAGGAAAGAAGAATAGGGTCTGATTTTTAACTCTCTTGGACGAAACAAACGGTAGGAACGAATAAAAACCTTGCTTCTTCAACAATCTCTTGGAAAATTCGAAAGGATCTTGAGTAGAGTAGAAGAACAAGTGTGGGAGAGTGGAGAAGAGGGAGGGGGCGTGTGATTGAGGTGGGAGGCGTGTGATTTGAGGTAGGGTTTAGGAGTCTTTTATTTATAGAGTTTAGGGAATAGAATATCTCCCAATTAATTAGAGAATAATTGGAGAATAATCACAATAAAGATGGGAGAGATTTGGGGAGATTTGATGGAGGTAATTGGCGTGTAATTGATGGAGAAATAAGGAGGATATTTCGAAAATCATGGCTATTTAATTAGCCTTTGATTTAAATTTGGTGTTTTCACAGAGCAGAATAAAATAATACGGAGCAGGAAAATTAATAAAAATCCTCCCAAATAATATGATAGTAGGCGTGTGAAATATTCCTCCCACAAGGAATAATTTCCAAATCTTTAATAAAATAGAGTAGGGAAAGATTTGCTAGGACATTCCAATTAAAACATGGAAAGAAATAATTAAGGGATCAAAATAAATAATAAATAATTTCCTTCTCCTACAAATTAGGAGATTTCGAATCCCCCTAAGAAAATAATAGGGGCCGATTTTTATCAAGAAGGAAGTAAGGTAATTAGGCTTTAGGATTTAATTTGGATAATTATCCCAAAATAAATAATTAAATCCAAGAAATAGAATTCCTCTCCAATAAGTTTGGTAGTGGCCAATATTTCCACAATAAAAGGACAAGGTAATTATTTATGATTCTATCTTAAATCTCATTCCCCTTAAAAATATAATTCACCGCAATATATTTCATTCCACATCAATTAATTTAAGCCACGCCATAAAATCAACGAAATTGACTAGGTCAAATCAAAATTAGGTCATCGAATCATTCACATAACAATTCATCATTTAATTCGTGACAATCAAAGCAATAAATGCAACGTCTTAGGGTTCCAAAATTAGGGTTCGAAAAGTGGGGCGTTACAACTTTGGATTCATAAGTTATTCACATGTTGAAGCGGCCCACACTTCTTCACTTACATAGGTGATTCTTTTCCAGGTATCCTGCAATACCCACCTCCTCGAGGTTTCTAAGAATCATTAAAAGTCAAGACTTAGCCTCTTACCACATGGAGGTTACAACACTCAATGATTTATAAATAATGGGCGAAGATTAAAATCTTCTGAGTGTTACAGCTAGATTTGTACAGCTTCGTTTTCCCATTGAACCAAGCCCATGGGATCTCCAATCGTATGGTTGGGTTACCACTATAATCATTTTTTAAGATGTGGTTTTCAGTCCCATTCCTTTTAGCAATTTATGCATTTGATCATGGTTTAAACCCTTTGTTAACGGATCCGCTAAGTTATCAACTGATCTTACATAGTCAACTGTGATAACACCACTTGTGATCAATTGTCTGACGGTATTATGTCGCCGACGAATATGTCGAGACTTACCGACGAATATGTCGAGACTTACAATTGGCTATCACAGTATATCACTACTGTCGGCACTGGCTTCTTCAAACATGGAATACATTCTAGGAAATTTCTGAGCCACTCGGCTTCTTCCCCTGCTTTATCCAATGCGATAAACTCAGATTCCATGGTGGAATAAGCAATACACGTCCGTTTCGTTGATTTTCATGAGACATCACCACCCCCCACAGCGAACACATACCCACTTGTCGAAAATGAGTCTTTTGAATCAGAGATCTAATTTGCATCACAGTACCCTTCAAGTACTTGGGGATATCTTGTATACTGCAGCTCAAAGTTAAGAGTATACTTCAAGTATCTCAAAACCCTACGCAGAGCTTTCCAATGTTCCTTGCTTGGGTTGCTCGTAAATCGGCTCAGCTTATTCACCGTACACGCAAGATCTGGTCGGGTGCAGTTTGTGATAAACATCAAACTCCCTATGATCCTTGCATATTCTTCTTGAGCTACAGGCTCACCCGTGTGCTTACTCAAATGCACGTTGGGTTCCAATGGAGTCTTAGCTGGCTCACAATCGAACGAGTGAAATTTCTTTAGCACTTTCTCAATATAATGAGATTGTGTCAGAGCAATTCCCTCATGATTCCTTTTAATTTTGATTCCGAGAATCACATCAGCTAAACCCATATCTTTCATGTCGAAATTTCTCTTCAACATATTTTTGGTTTCGTTGATAATGGCACTATTGCTGCCCATAATCAACATATCATCTACATAAAGACACACAATAACAAAACCGTTATCTGTGTTCATAATGTAAACACACTTATCGCACTCATTGATAGTGAATTCATTTGCCAACATCACTTTGTCAAATTTTTGATGCCATTGCAATGGTGCTTGCTTCAACCTATATAATGACTTTACCACTTTGCATACTTTACGCTCTTGCCAAGGCACAACAAACCCTTCGGGTTGTTCCCTATATATTTCTTCTTCCAATCACCATTCAGAAACACAGTTTTCACATCCATTTGGTGAATCTCAAGATTGTGCAAAGCAGCAATCGCAAGAAGTACCCGAATGGAAGTGATTCTCGTAACAGGTGAATAGGTATCAAAAAAGTCATACCCTTCTTTCTGCTTAAAGCCTTGGATAACTAGGAGAGCTTTGTACTTATCTATAGTACCATCGGGCTTATATTTCCTTTTCAGAATCCACTTGCACCCTAAAGCCTTACAGCCTTCAGGCAATTCTACTAACACCCAAGTGTTATTTCTCATGATGGATTCAATTTCACTGTTGATAGCTTCTTGCCACCACGCTGCGTCTGGGCCAGACAAAGCTTCCGCCACTGACTTTGGTTCACCATCCAACATGAAAGTTATGAACTCTGGACCAAAAGTCTTAGCAATTTTAACTCTTTTACCACGTCTTGGTTCTATATCCTCAGGACTTGAACTCGTCCTTTTTGGAGGATTAGAACTAGTGGATTAGAACTAGTGGATTCATCCATCATTCTTTCACTAGAACGATTCTCCTGCTTCTTGCAAGGGTACACATTCTCAAAGAATATAACATTCCTTGACTCAATCGTTGTTCCTTCAGCCACGCCAAGCACAGCTGACCTATGGACTAGGAAACGATATGCACTACTATTAAGTGCATGGCCAATAAAGATGCAATCGACTGTTTTAGGGCTTATTGCAACTTGTTTCGGAGGAGGCACTTCTACCTTCGCTAAGCACCCCCACACTTTGAGGTATGAATACGAAGGTTTCTTGCCTTTCCACAACTCATAAGGAGTCACATCCATATTTTTTAGTGGAATTTTGTTCAGGATATGATTCGCTGTTAACACAGCCTCCCCCCACATGTTCTGGGGTAATCCTGAATTAATCAACAAAGCATTCATCATCTCTTTTAGTGTTCGATTTTTGCGTTCAGCAACACCATTTGATTGAGGAGAATATGGAGCTGTGGTTTGGTGAATTATTCCACTTGCATGGCATAATTCTGCAAACGGCGCTACATACTCACCACCTCTATCATTTCGAACACACTTAATTCGACAATTAAGTTGATTTTCAGCTTCATTTTTGAAGTCTTTGAACGCTTCAATTGCATCATCTTTACTTCCTAATAAGTAAAGGTAACAATACCTTGTGCAATCATCTATAAATGTGATGAAATACTTTTTACCACCTCTTGTTTGCACAAATTTCAAATCACACACGTCTGTATGGATCAATTCAAGAGGTTTTGTGCTTCGCTCTACCGAATGGAACGGCAGTTTAGCCATTTTGGCTTCAACACACACTTCACATCTTTCTTGTGAGTTAAACTTATCTACTTTTAGTAAATTAAGATTTACTAATCTTTTTATATCATTTAGATTTACATGTCCCAATCTATTATGCCATAAATCAGAGCTTTCAAGCAAATAAGAGGATGTGTCATCTTCCTTATTGCTTATTCCTTTTCCATGGTGAATGACCGTAACATTCAGCTCAAAAAGCCCATTCACTAGGTGACCTTCACCTATGAACCTTTCATACTTGGTCAATATAACCTTTTCACACTCAAATTCTAGTGAAAATCCATGATTTACTAGAAGTGAGCCTGACACCAAATTATTTCGGATGTCTAGGACATTTAGTACATCCCTAAGGGTAAGAACTTTTCCAGATCCTAATTTTAGGAACACATTACCCATACCAACCACCTTAGAAGAGGCTTGGTTTCCCATACGTACTTTTCTACCTCCAACAGATTTGTAGGTAGAAAAAATGCTTCTTTCAGAGCACACATGACATGTGGCACCTGTATCAACAAACCATTCATTTGAATTGTTACCATGGTTCACATCGGAGACCATTGCGACCACCTCGAGATCATTGTAGTTTATAACAACACGTTCAAATAATTTGCACAATATTGTCTCCACCAATAAGTACACAATTATATTGAACCATATGTGTATTGGTATATTCAACAACCCATGCATCCCAATTACTACTACCAATTGGTCTTGCTTGTCAAATGACAAACGATAAACACAATTCTCAAGAGAGTAGATCTCAAGGAATTAACCATTTCGTAGCCTATGAACATTGGTACTGTTCGTTTCTTCATTCCAGCTTTGCAGCTCATGTTTTCTCCAACTTCGATTGATATAACCCTGTCTTAGAAGAGTACACTAATTTGTCTTGCGATTGTTGGAAATAGAGGGAAGAGATTCCCAAGCCGTGTACAGGCGGTACTCTAACTATTACAATCAAAAGGAAACTTGCAACAAGAAGAGGAATGAAAATTACAACGGAAATAAAGCAAACCAAATTTATAAGTCGAGTCGAGGAAAGCCCTCTTTCCGCAAGACAAATTACGCCCCGACTAGTGCTCACGGAATGGCGTATTCCCCCAAAGATAAAACGACTTCCTCCTAGCGTGTAGAAGCACCTCAAACCCGCTAGGCACCAGCGAACTTGATGGAGTTCTGAGAATTGAGCTAGATAATGCTCCTAAGATGCACACTAGAATGCTTGAGACTAGAGAAAGGGAGAATGATTGTTGGTGTTTTTATCTCTATCTCTCAAATCCACACCTATTTATAGGATAGGAGTGGCCACATGAGAGGTCTAGGCATTAAGGTACCTCATAAACACTTGGAGGTTGAAAAGCCAAAAGACTTAGGAAAAGGAAAGGTTTTGAGACCCTTCTAATTTCCCACATGTTTTTCCTACATTACCGACGGAATTCTGTCGGTAAATATGTTGTGTTTTGTAGTGTTGGTTATGAATTTTGGGGCAGTGGCTATGTGCTACATGATTTTCAAAAAGGCATGGTTGGTACACAAGATTTTGAAAAGAAATTTACTTAGATGAAGTGGGAAAAGGACCAAATAAAAAGAACACTGGCTAGTCTTCTTCTCATTGCAAATTTCTTAAAAGTGAAGAATTTGAGTGCGTAGAAGAGAGTGGGCTTTGGTGTGATGGTGATGAAAACCAATCACCCCTTTTATACTAACAGCTTACACATGTAGTGTGAGGCTGTGGGAGTGTTCTTTGAATTTTTGAAGGTATTATTATGAAATTCTTAAAGTCAAAATATCTTTCCTTTCGTGTCGCATGAAACTTTGAACACTAGGTGCAATGATAATCTAAATTATGTCAAACCCCTTCATGTTACTCCTTTTTTACATGTTTTCGAGGTAGGGGTGGATACCAAAATGCATTAGTAAGGGATATATTTTTAAAATATTACTCCATGCGTCTCACAATAATTGTCACTCTTATTGTCGGCACGGGTTCAAGAAATGTAAAGAAAAGTTTGATTGGAAAAGTTAGTGCAATGTGGGACCTACTTTTTATATTGGTTTTATAATAAAATGTGAGTGAAGTAAGTTAGTGGAATGTGAGACCTACTTACCATTTATGGTAAAAATGAAGTGTGACAAAATTATTGTGGGACAGACCGAAATGGAAAAGAGTGACAATTATTATGGGACGGGGGGAGTATTTAGGCCATCCGTAACGCTGTCTCTTATCCGTCTCTTAACCGTCTCATCTCTTAACTATCCATGTGCCCCACTGTACTTTTCACTCCATCTCTTAACTAAGAGATAGAACCTGCAACCCTCCATCTTTTATCCGCCTCTTAACCATCTCATCCCTTAACTATTCATTCAATTTCATTTTTTATTTTTATTTCCAACAAATTCAATTAATAAAAACACGCTTCATTAAATAAAATAAAATTACAACTTAAAATTCTAAAAAAATTAAAAACCACATTAATAAAATCCCTAAAAAATAAAAAATACATAATTTAAAATCTTCCGCTCACTCTCTCTAAATTCAAAATCTCAAAACTCAAAGAAGCAGAACAAGATATCTGTCATACCCGCTTTTTTTTCTATCTTTTTAAGTTAAGATTTTTTTTTTATTTTTTTTAGAACGAGCGAGTGATAGACCTGGAATAAAATATCGTGTTTGTTTTGATTGGTTGTGAATGCTTGAATTATGGTTGATTATTTGTGTGTTGTAAGTTGTCGACGAGTTTGACGTGAGAGTCGTCGATGGGAAAATTTTGGGCGTTCGTTTACAATGTACTTGGAATAACACCAAAGTACTAAATAATAAAACACCACAATTTAATCAATGTACTAAAATTATATATACGGACCTATCACTTTTGTCTATTTTTATCTTTAGCCCATTTATCCTTATTCAATTGGGCTACTTTTAATATATAGCCATTATTTCCTAAACCCTTTCTACACGTTATCTTTTCTTCTCCAAAACCTCCACTCCTAAAATCTCTCCAACCAAATACCCCTTTTTACGCCACATACATACGTATACATATCTTCCCTTTACTCTCAGCAAATTACCGTCTCCTGTTCTGCAATTTTTCTCCTCCTCCGGTAAGGTAATTTTCTTCTCCATCAATTGAATTCGAAAACCCCCATATTTGTTGATTCCAAAATTCGAATTTTACAGTGGGAAGGAGAAGCTGAGAGTGTTGTGATTACCGTGTTTGTGTGCGAAGTTTGCTTATTTCCAAAGGTATTTTTTTTTTCTCCTCTTCAATTCCATGACATAGTTTCACACAATCATAGTAGTTCACGAAATCAAACAATTAGAAATAATAAAAGATTTAGATTTGGAAAAAAGAGACGTGAGTTTAGAAGAGAGAATTGGGTATCTTCTATTTGTGATTTTGAGGGAAAATGTTAAAAACCAGAGAGAGCTATGGCCGAATTTGTGTTCCTGTGAGAGTTAGAGAGAGACGTTTGTTCTGGTCAATTTGAGAAGAAGACGGGTAGGGGTGATTGGGAGTATTTTATGTACTGACTTCTTTCATTTCTTTCTCTTTCCTCATCATTAATTCTTTTTACATATTTTTGTGTGTATGTTGAAAAGGATGTATGTGTACTGTGTATGGAATGGGTTGTATATTATTGTTTTAAAACACTTAAGATTATGTTTAAAAAAAAGAGATAGGAAGGGGAGGCAATACGTGAACTTTGAAAAAAGGGGGAGTTCTTGACTTTTATTTGCTAACATGTTTTAAATTGGGAATATATATTAAATTACAGCTTTTACTTTTCTTTTTGTTCTTTAAGGGGGTTATGGCAGTGAGTATATCAAAGTTACAGCCTTTACTTTTCTCCTTGACTAATTAAGTTGGATAATTAAAAATTGATGTGTTGATTTATAAATATAATAATATATGTGTATAGATATGTTGTAAAATGAAAGTATACGTGTGGTGGCAGGGACTTTCGTTTAGCTACTGTTTCTTTTCTTTAGTTTAAGTTTTTCATTTTTTTTCTTTCTTTCTTGGGCCATTCTTGCCTTGGGCTAATTGGAATTTAATTGAGAAAAGGGATTTATTCTTTTGGACTACATTATTTTAAATTCATGAGTGTCTCTTGTATGTGAGATTGATACCGACGGATGGGAGTATATTTTTGTTGATGCCGTTTCGGTTAGTTGATGAGTCCGAGTTTTTAAATTTCGAGTTGATTGTGGAACGAGTTGGAGATATGTGGTTTTTCTAAGAAAAGATGAAAGGATGAATTGAACACACTTAGGATGCATGCATTGTTAAATTAATTATTTTGCAAAGTCTGATTTTTGAATATCATGTTATTTCAAAAAGGGTGAGCTTGTGCACGTTGTTTGCGGTGGGAACAGAAAGTGATTAAGGAGTTAAGCTGTTAAGGTGGACTTTCTTTTTTAATAAGGACTATGTCCTAAATACATTTTATGTGAAAGGAGGTGGAAAGTGTTTGTCTTGCCATGTTTTGTATTTGAATGAACCTATCTGAAGTGGCTATGCCATGTATGTTAAATCGAATTCGGGTCCCAGTAGGGCCGCAAACCCTGCTCGGACTAGTGTACACCCCGTAGATCGTGTGCTATCTCTTTGGAGTTGGCCGGTCTAGTGACTTGGTTCGTGGCCACGTTCCTTGTCATGTATGTTCAGATATGGTGATGGTGAATGTGGATGGAAAATGGTTGGCCGACCGAACTTGTGAAATATATGTTTTGGTGTACTTGGGTTTCTTTTAATTAAAACCCCCAAGGTCACTTGATTATGGCTTGACAAACTATGTTTTGGCATGTGTCCACTGAGTGCATCAAGTACTCAGCCCTGCATATTGTTTTTCTTAATGTGCAGATTGAGCGGCGATGGGCGTGGAGGATGTTGAGCAGAGTCCATGGATTGTTTTGTCATGGTTAATAATTGTTGGTTTTGTCGTGTCTTCATACTCGGCATTTTCCGTGTCTTGAACGCTTCCGCTAAGAGTCCTTTTCTTTAGAATTGTTTATTCGTGGAGAGTCTAACTCGTTTGAAAATTGTTTATTGTCCATTCTTTATTTACTTAAGGTTGGTATTATTGTTAAGTTAATATTATGACGTTTTCAAAGTTAATCCAATTATTAAATTTTTGGTCAAATGTGTATGTTTTTTTCCCCTTTCTTCCCCACTCCTTTAATCCTCCCCTAGTCGCGATCAACCGTATTTTCTATCCTTAGAAAATGCGGGCGTGACAATATCTTCAGTTGCGACGTCTTATTCTGTGGGATCAAAGCTCAAGGCAACAAAAATTCGCAGTGATAGACTTGGGGAGGTGAAGAATTTTATTTCGAATTTGGGAGAGAGCTATGACGAATTTTTAGTCTGTGCATTCCAACGATACTTGATAATTCAAGGTGTTTGATTTTTTTTATTCGACGCATTTGCTCAAATGGATCCATGAATGGATTAAATTTGGGAGAAGAATAATGTTTTGAGATGAAGAATGTAGAGTGTTTGAGTGAGAATAGAGAGTTTTTTCATGGTGGATTAATTTGTGGGAATGATTTGATATTTATAGAAGTGATTGGGGGCTTAAAAAAAAAAATAATACAAAAATTTGCAAAAAACAGCTATAAATGGCTAGTATTTTTTTGGGATTTTTTTTTTAATTTTCAATTTTTTCCTGAATTTTAAAACAAATAAAAAAAAAACCTTTTTTCGGATAAAAACGACGCCCACTCGCGGGCCGACGAGTGGGTGTCACGGACGAACCGGAGCTCGCCACGTCGCCAACGCGCGTGGCGAGACGAGACCGAGACGGAAGGCTACAACGCCGTCTCTTATCCGTCTCGTCTCTCCGAGACGAGATAAGAGAGCGTTGCTGATGCTTTTAAAAATATATTTAGGTAAATTATATGATTAATAAGGGCTTTAATATAATTATATGTATAAAATAGAAATAAATTACAAAAAAATTATAAAAAGATATACTCCCCGCGTCCCATTCAAGATGTCCACCTTGTCTTTTTAGTTTGTCTCACATAAGATGTCCATTACCTATATTTAGAAATAAATCACTCTCTCAATCACTTATTAAATGTTCAACTATATTTCTCTCTCTACTTACTCTACCTAACAACTCCTCGTAAAATTATGTGCCACTTAAAGATATGAATATCTTGAAATAGGAGTATTAAAAATTAATTTATTAAGGGTTGAAGTCCCACCCTTTGTCAAGGTGGGTCCGCCCATGTTCCGAGGCAAAGAAATGAGATTGAACGTTGGAGCATTCCCTGCACTATTTAAAAATACTATTCACTCTTTACTCTTTGTCCAGAGTAAAAAGTATTTACCGACTCACCTTTTTCTTTGCAGGAGCATTCCCTGGAGCCATCGGCTACCATTGATGCCATCATTCTTCTTTGAAATTCGTAGATTCAAATGCATTTATCATTTCTCATTATTTATAAATGGACACTAAATATTCATTTATACTGAACTTGCATTTGAACAATTTAAATTTTCACATTTGGTATTCAAAAGTTATATGATAAGGCTCATTTTATGCATCGGTTTAAGGGTAAAATGTACTCTAGTTGATCGGTTTATCGCGCAAAGCAAGTGTTAAATGTGCAGGAATGCCGCTTGACCAAGGCAACAAGGCCAAACTGATCAAACGAGTACAATAGGCGAAAAAGACCAGATTTCTAGGGAGTTGATCAAAGGGGGAGATCAAGCAGTTAGGAGGGGACCGCTGGCTTCTAGAAGAAGAACACGCGAGGCTATGAGCTGGATGATGTGCAGCATTCTGTTATCAATGACAACGTTCTAGAAGGGGACACGTGCTGAAATATGAGACGCAAGGACGGAGCTGAGTCATGATTCTGTTGTTGAAAAGCGTCGTCATTCTAGAAGAAGGGCGCGTAGCAATCAATGAGTTGCTCACTCTCAGTATGAGCGAATATTCCCTGCCAAGATCGTTATCCAGCTGGAGGTTGTGCAGGGCCTATAAATAGAGGAGGTGCCACCACATGAAGAGGATCTGATCCTTTATTTTCCGTCTTAGTTTAGCTTAGTTCAGTTCTCTAGCTTAGTCCAGTTTTCTAGATAGCTTAGCTTAGCTTAGATATAGTGTTGCTTAGTTAGAGAGGGCGATTGAAGAAGCGCTGCAGAATACTTGTTATCTGTCGGCATATTCTTAAGTTTCCCGCCGAGGATGTTCTCGGTTTATTTGCTTTCTTATTTTCCGAAGTGCTAGCTTAGTTTAAATTTCACGCTGTACTGTTCTAGTTTAATCAAAGTTGTTTTCATTTTCATCCTCGCATTTACTGCTTTAGTTTCAGTTTCGTTACGATGCACTTGACCCAGTAGTGAAAGTTACCTTGATCAAGTTAGCAAGTTTAATTCTGCCTAGAGTAAAATCAGTAGTTAAAAACTCCCAAGTTAAAGCGTGGCAGCAACCAACTCCTGTTCACTATTCACACACTTGATACACCAACTTCTCTATAGTATCGACCTCGAACTTGCCGCTTTACTGTTAAAGTAGTGCAAAATTGGGAGTTTACAAATTACGTTGGTAGGAAACGAGTGAGAGCGAGTTTGCATCGATCAAGTGGCAACGACATTTGCTAACTGATCTAATCGGTTCGGTTATCTTCAATATAACTTGGTCCGAATGCGCGCCCCTCTCGAGGTCTTCCATTATACAATCCCGAACAGGATTTAAAACAACAATGGTGTAGTAGTTTTAATAGAATCGGGATGTCACAAATTTCTCATCTTATTTTCATCCTCCATTGTTGTTGTTGTTCTTCAGCCTTTAAGAAGTTCTAATTTTTCTGCTTTTGTTTTGTAATTTTCGAAACATATGTTGGGGAAAGGCTTGTTGATTTTGCATAATATCCTTGATAACTTGTAGAGATAATTCCTTATACACTCCTCTTACCTTCTTATGCTTGTTACCATTATTAATTTAATTGAGGATCATATCTGATCTCATACCTCTTTGTCTCCCATCCACTTTTAGTTACCCCTTACACATACTTTCTACTTTTTCTTTTAAAAATGCTAGTTAGGTAGCTTTAATTAATTACTCCCTCCATCCCAAGGAAGGTGACCCGTTCCTTGGTCGGTATGAAAATTTATACTACTTTATTTTGTGTGTGAAGTGAAGAGAGTAAAGTAAGAGAGAGAATAAAATAGAGAGAAATGTATTTTCATTTTTAGTAATGGGTCATCTTGATTGAGACAAACCAAAAAGAAAAGTGGGTCGTCTTAAAGGGAACCGAGGGAGTAGCTTTTAGGAATCATTTTCATGTTTTTATTAATGATTTTTGTTGATAGATAGATGATTTCACATTGAACTCCCTTCGTCTGCCATTAAATATTTTATTTTTCTTTTTTCGTCCATCGGCCAATAAATATCTCATTTCACGTTTTACCACTTCTGGCAAGTAGTCTTCGCATTCCACTAGCTCACTCTACTCACATTTTATTATAAAAACAATATAAAAAAGTAGGACCCATCTTTCACTAATTTTTTCTACCACTTTCTTTTACAAAGTAAAACAATTTATTAGAACCCAAGCCGGTAAAAAATGAGACATCCAATAGCGGACGAATGGAGTAGTACTTATTTTCTTTCTAAAAGTGTTGTATTTTCTTACCATTGTTCAGATTTTCGTTTAATTGGCAGGCGGGATTCGACCTCAACCTCGCAGCTCAAGGGGATTTCCCGAAAACCGCATTTAGCCAAGCCAAGAATATACTGGAGAGGTTGATCGAGGTCAAGCGGTCGTACGAGACATCTCCAGGGCAGTATAGGAGAGAGGCAGTGCATGTAGCAGAGGCGTGCAATGATGAAGAGTTGGAGGCTCGATTTGAGCAAATTGAGAAAAAGCTGCTTGAGGCAGTGGAGAAAGCCAGACCACGTCCACCACCTGCACCGAGGGAGACACAGTATGTACCGCAACCGTCCCCACCAGAAGAACATCATTATTATTACTGTGAATTCCCCCCTGAGATTTTGTAATTTTCGAAACATATGTTGGGGAAAGGCTTGTTGATTTTGCACAATATCCTTGATAACTTGTAGAGATAATTCCTAGTACACTCCTCTTACCTTCTTATGCTTGTTACCATTATTAATTTAATTGAGGATCATATCTGATCTCATACCTCTTTGTATCCCATCCACTTTTAGTCACCCCTTACACATACTTTCTACTTTTTCTTTTAAAAATGCTAGTTAGGGAACTTTAATTAATTACTCCCTCATCCCAAGGAAGGTGACCCATTCCTTGGTCGGCATGAAAATTTATACTACTTTATTTTGTGTGTGAAGTGAAGAGAGTAAAGTAAGAGAGAGAATAAAATAGAGAGAAATGTATTTTCATTTTTAGTAATGGGTCATCTTGATTGAGACAAACCAAAAAGGAAAACAAACCAAAAAAGAAAGTGGGTCATCTTAAAGGGAACCGAGGGAGTAGCTTTTAGGAATCATTTTCATGTTTTTATTAATGATTTTTGTTGATAGATAGATGATTTCACATTGAACTCCCTTCGTCCGCCATTAAATATTTTATTTTTCTTTTTTCGTCCATCGGCCAATAAATATCTCATTTCACGTTTTACCACTTCTGGCAAGTAGTCTTCGCATTCCACTAGCTCACTCTACTCACATTTTATTATAAAAACAATATAAAAAAGTAGGACCCATCTTTCACTAATTTTTTCTACCACTTTCTTTTACAAAGTAAAACAATTTATTAGAACCCAAGCCGGTAAAAAATGAGACATCCAATAGCGGACGAAGGGAGTAGTACTTATTTTCTTTCTAAAAGTGTTGTATTTTCTTACCATTGTTCAGATTTTCGTTTAATTGGCAGGCGGGATTCGACCTCAACCTCGCAGCTCAAGGGGATTTCCCGAAAACCGCATTTAGCCAAGCCAAGAATATACTGGAGAGGCTGATCGAGGCCAAGTGGTCGTACGAGACATCTCCAGGGCAGTATAGGAGAGAGGCAGTGCACGTAGCAGAGGCGCGCAATGATGAAAAGTTGGAGGCTCGATTTGAGCAAATTGAGAAAAAGCTGCTTGAGGCAGTGGAGAAAGCCAGACCACCTCCACCACCTGCACCGAGGGAGACACAGTATGTACCGCAACCGTCCCCACCAGAAGAACATCATTATTATTACTGTGAATTCTCCCCTGAGGAAGAACCGCATGCCCAAGTGAATGCAATTGGCCACTGGAACGCAAATGGCAATTGGATCCAGGGGAAGCAGAGAGATGCTCCATGGAGGGACCACCCAAACTTTAGGTGGACTGATCATAATCAAAGCCAACCACCCTCGACGCAGCAGATACAACCCTCTGACGGGCAGCCCAACTGGCCTGCTCGAATCCAGGATAGACCAAAAACTGGAGGAAACAGAATGCAGGGAGGTCAGGCAGGGTGGTCAAGTGGACCTCAAGGGAACTGGTCAAGTGGAGAACAGTCCAACTGGTCAAGCCAACAACAGGAAGGAAATTGGGGGTACAGACGGCAAGGCTCTCAGTCAAACAACCAGCCGCCAGCCGCCATACCAGCAGGAACACCACGGGGGAGGGCCGCCGTATCAAAGATATAACCGCCACCCCAGCGGTAACCAAGGCGATATGATAGTACCGCATAATCCTAACAATGCGATGCGGGAAATCCAGGAGGCTCAGAAAGAGCAGCAGACGGCGTTGGAGATATTAACAAAACAACTTTCTCAAGTTGCGATGTCGCTGGGTGAGCTGAGGGGGAATGAAGGAAAAATCCTAGCTGCTGTACAGACGCCTGGTCGTGAACACATCAGCGAAGTGTCTTGAGGTCAGGAAAAGTTTACCAAGGCCCCAGTTATATTGCAATGTCTCCAGCAACTGATTCTGGACCCAACCGTGAAGAAGAGGGAGGATCCAGCAAAGTGGATCAGGCGAAAGAAAAAGGCAAGGAAAAGGTGGGAGGTGAAGCTTCGGAAGAAAGTCAGAAAAAGGAAACTGAAATGGTCAAGCCATATCCGTATCGCAGAATGGTAACAAGGAAGAAAGATGCCACAATCGATGTGGCAAGCATGTTCAAGGACGTGGAGATGAAGGTGCCGCTCTTGACGGCGTTAAAAATGCCCCCAATTAGTAAATTCATCAAAAGACTACTTGGCGGGGAAAGTCAACGAGGAAGGGAGACTAATTACAGATGAGAACGTCTTTGCCGTGATCCAGAGAAGCGACCTCCCCTCCAAGAAAACTGACCCTGGAATGTTCACGCTCCCTATTTCTATGGAGATATCGAAGTGGAACACGCCATGTGCGATTTGGGGACATCTATCAACGTTCTGCCATACTCCATCTATCGGAAGCTGGGAGCAGGCAAACTCGTCAACACTGACATAATGATACAGTTGGCCGACAGATCGTGTATTCACCCAGAAGGAATTCTGGAGGACGTTATTGTAAAGGTGAATAACTTCATGTACCCAGCTGAATTTTTTGTAATCAAGATGACGAAGCCCGCAGCAAAGGAATCGAGTGGAGTCCTACTGGGACGACCATTCCTGTCCATAGCCAGCACTATTATAGACGTCCGAAATGGGACTATAAGCCTGGATTTCAAGGGAGAGCAGTACACGTTCAATCATGATGAAGCCATGAAGAAGCCAGCCGACGGCGAGAACGTGTACTCTGTGGATGCAACTGAACCATTGGTGCAGGAATTTTTGGAGAAGGAATTCTTAAAGAGGGAATTCACTGATTCCGCTGCAGATAAAGAGATCGAAAAAGAAGTAGAAGAATGGTTTGAGACCATGAAGGTCGGAGAGATGGACGACCAAGCCATCGCAAAGGCAATAACGGATTTTTGCGAGCGTCCGAGGCCAGCTGGGTCAAGTGGGACAGCTCAAGTATCGAGCCTAGCGAAGCGTCTTGATCAAGGCAAGTCACTGGAAAAAGAAGTGGCAGAAAACCCTCTGCCCACTGAAGAGCCAAAGCCCGCGAAGTTGTTGAAGCCCCTTCCAGCACATCTTAAGTACGCCTATCTGGGGGAGGAAGAAACAATGCTCGTTATTATGAACAACCAGTTGACCCAGGGGCAGGAAGATAGATTCCTAGAAGTATTGAAAAGAAATCAGAAGGTGATCGGATGGAAACTGACGGATTTGGTGGGCATCAGCCCAGACTTGTGTATGCACCACATCCGATTGGAAGAAGGAGCCAAGCCACACTGCGACCAACAATGAAAACTCAACCCTAACATGAGGGAAGAGGCGCTGAAGGAAATTGTTAAGTTGGTCTCGATTGGAATTATCTACTCCATCCCGGACAGTAACTGGGTCAGTCCAGTGCACATGGTGCCGAAGAAAGGAGGAATCCAAGTCGTGAAAAATAAAAAGAACGAATTGATCCCGACAAGGCCAGTTACTGGGTGGAGAATGTGTATAGATTACAGAAAGCTGAACCAAGCCACAAAGAATGATCACTTCCCTCTGTCGTTCATTGATCAAATGTTGGAGAAGTTGGCAGGGAAACAGTACTTCAGCTTCCTGGATGGTTATAGTGGCTATTTCCAGATCGCTATGAATCCAGACGACCAGGAGAAAACAACATTCACCTGCCCCTTTGGCACATATGCTTACAGAAGGATGCCCTTTGGCCTCTGTAACGCCCCAGGTACTTTCCAGAGATGCATGATGAGCATTTTCTCGGACATGTTGGAAGATTGCATTGAGATCTTCATGGACGATTTCACTGTCTATGGGGACAATTTTGATCAAGGACTGCATAGCCTGAACAGGGTGATGGAAAGATACCACCAGAAGGACTTGGTTCTAAATTTCGAAAAATGTCATTTTATGGTAACTGGAGGAATAGTCCTGGGCCATGTAGTGTCAAGCAGGGGAATCGAGGTCGACCCAGCAAAGGTAGCGGTCATTGCAAAACTCCCATATCCTACCAACCAGAAGGAGATCAGAGCCTTTTTGGGGCACGCTGGGTTCTATAGAAGATTCATCAAAGATTTCGCAAAGATAGCCCAGTCTCTGACGAAACTTCTCCAGAATGATGTGGAGTTTGAATTCTCAGATGCCTGCAAGGCCGCATTCCAATTTCTGAAAAACCGATTGATAAGCTCTCCGATAATACGTGCCCCTAACTGGAATCACCCCTTTGAGGTGATGTGTGATGCTAGTGACTATGCTGTGGGGGCAGTGTTAGGTCAGAAGATCGAAGGAAAGAGTTTCGTCATCTTCTACGCCTCCAAAACTCTGAATCAGGCATAGAAGAATTACGACGTTACCGAAAATGAGATGCTATCGGTGGTTTTCGCATTTGAGAAGTTTAAGCCATACCTGCTGGATCCAAAGTGACAGTGTATACAGATCATGCGGCCATCAAATACCTCTTGGCGAAGAAGGAATCAAAGCCGCGATTGATCAGATGGGTACTCCTCCGACAGGAGTTCGATTGGGAAGCAGTAGATAAAAGAGGATGTGAGAACAGAGTGGCGGATCACCTAAGCCGAATTTTACAAGACGATAACGGGGAAGCCATTCCAGACGCCTTCCCTGAGGAACACCTATATCTGGTCAATGTTGGGGTTTGGAGCCCCTTGCACAGCGGAAAACTTGTACAAACAAATAAATCAGACACAGGATCTATTTGACCGATTATGAGATTAATCTATTCACATGTTAACACGGAATTGCATGCTAGAACGCATATAATTCATGCTCATAGAATGTAAATCCTAAACATGAATTCTACGGTTTAGAGTTACCGATTTGATTCTCCAAAGAATCGTCGATTACTCGCGCCTTCTCCACGATGATCTTCAATACTAGACCACGGATCTTTTGACCGGTGTCCCAAACTGTATCTCGACATCAGGGTGGGCTGATCTTATCGAAACACTAGGACTCGAATAAAGAAGACAGAACTTTCACACGGAGGAGAGCTGAAAAACTCACGGAGGAGAATTTCACTAAAAAAATCGTCCCTCTCTTAATAATTAGAGTGGGCGAGATTTTTCCCACTAAAAAATTGTGTTTTTTGTCTCTTTTATTCTCCTATTTATATTAAGTTCATATTGGGCCCAGTCAGGGATCTATGGAAGGTTTTGGATATGGGCTCCCCCAATTAGCTTTTTACTAATTAAATTGAACCCACAGTTTAATATAAGCTTATATTGGAATATTACGAGCAGCCACTACAGACGTAATATTGACCTCCCCATCCAAATCCAAAATTACAAGTAATCCGGGTTTCCATTTTGTTTATTATTTATTTTCCGCGCTTAAGATATAAATGTCCATTAATTAATTAAAGTCTGCTATGGACTTAATTAATTAACATCTTATTAATTCCAAGAGTGGACTTAGCAAGAAACACTTATTTATTATTCATAGAGTAATAAAACTCCAACTGGCCTGTTTCCGAATAAAAAAACCTTGTTCAAGCTCCTCTTGAGGACATTATCAAATGAGACTCTCCTCGCGCACGATTAAACATAATAGCAATTCTAGCACCGCTAGATAATGATCACCACTACCCAATATACCTGGATCGTTGGGTGACGAAAAACTCGCACCTTTGGTAAGTCAAAGTCGTAGATAATCAATATCGAAAATTCCAAAGAATGGGGCAAGGGTCGAAAATCATGGAGAATAAATTAGGAATATTTTGGTTTTGGATTTAATTTGGATAAATATCCCAAAACAATTAATTAAATCCAAGAAAGAAGATATTACTTCCAATAAATAGAAAGGCCGAAAAGAATTCGAATAAAGTGGCTGGCACAAATATGCATGATCCTATTTAATTAAATCCCCCCATTGGAAAACATATCATATCATTCCACATAACTCTCAACCATTTATTTCACATCGTTAACACAATCACATAGAAATCAATTTCCAAAAAATGCATTTCCAAATCAACATCCACATTAATAAAACGAAATAAGTCACAAATTTTAGGGGTGTTACATCCTTCCCCTCTTAACAGAAATTTCGTCCCGAAATTTGGTCGTCTCACATAAACAACACACATTTATGACATCACACAATTCATGCTCACGTTCCAACATAATCATACCGTCACATTATCATATTCACACATAACACATACTTAGGACATCATGCCAATCTTGCTCATGTCTCACATAATCATACCATAACAATATTATATTCGCACACACAACACGTGCTTAGATCATCTTGCCAATCATGTTCATATTCCACATAATCACACTATCACAATATCATTTTCACACATATAACACGGGTTTAGATTATCATGCCAATCATGCTCATGTCCCCCATAATCATATCACTACATTATCATCTTCACACATAACGTTTATTCACATGCGTACACTTGCCAAAACATCCTCATCATATCATCATCAATTTCATACATCAATCTCGCATTCTTTCAACAACTTAAACATACCTCGCTTTCTTTGGTTGAGCGTGATGCTTCGGATGTTGAGCCTTCATGACACTTCTAGTCTAGGGGTACTGATCTAGACTTAGACTGAAAGAAGACTCTCGGACCAGAGCGAAAGAACGAAGCTCTGATACCACTCTGTCACGACCGCCCTCACTAAGGATAGTAAAGACAGAGAAATCGTGACTAGGGAAGGGACGAAGGAGCAGGGAAGAAAAATGGGAAAGCAATGAAAGACAACATCTTAAACAAAGCTTCAAAAGAAGAGTTTTAATCGATTAAACAATTAAGGAGCGGGTTAATATCTCAAGGTAAATAATGTTAAAAAATAGTGTGGGGCAAAACGAAAGACTTTAACAAGAACGATTCGAAACACGGCAGCGGAAAAACAAGTATCAGAGGAGAGTCATAGGATGACGCCCATGTTTGAAGACACGACGCATCCAGGAATTCCTAAAGCTCACTCAATATCCGCCGCAACATCACCCCTCAACCTGCACATAAAGAAAAAGAATATGCAGGGCTGAGTACTTGTTGTACTCAATGGGCTCATGCCGAAAACATTTTATAACAGTTATGTCATCCATACCGGTGAACTCGAGTTTTTACGTTTATTTAAGAAATATCACGAGTATCACAAAAACACTTTTCACAGACCGGCCGGTCAAAACAATCTCCACACTTTCTCATCAATCAATCAATCACATCCTCTTACCATAGTGCGATGAAAGTGTGGCCACACTATTCTCCCACGAGACTGGCCGACTAGCAAGGACGGCTCACGATCCCCTCTGTGTACACGGTCTGATAGGGTTTGCGGCCCTACTCAGACCCGAATTCGTTTATCATAGCCCTATAGCCTAATGGAGCGAACTCACAAACTAGGCATCAAGCACAATCTCAACATAGCCCTATAGCCTAACGGAGCAAGCTCAAACGAACTAGGCATCAGTCAAAAATCTCAACATCAAAACAATCACGGCATGACATAACACTTTAAACCACCCTTATAACACCACATCATATTTTCGCAAAAATAAAGAGGTTTAAAAAGAAAGCCCACCTCGTCCGCTTAACAATTCACAATCCAACTTATGGCAACTCTCGTTCCTCGAGTTCACGAATACACAATCACCCTTGTCAACGACAACACAAGTCAGCCTTCCACAAAAACATATTACCATGCATGTCCTATCGTTTCTTTCACCGTTCTCTCAAAATTACCCAACCCAACGTTCGTCACAAAGATGGAAAAACACACCATAGTATATTTCGACGTATCTCACGCGATCACATCATTAAACACGTTCCTTGGATATACATGCATCATATAATACTTTTAAACTTGAAAATAAATATCCTTTTATCAAAGCAGAAAACTGGCAGAACTGCGCGACCGTTTTATAAAAATCACTAAAATTTCACCCGACCTCATATGAAGCTAAATTTTGGTCACAATACAGAGGACACCTTCAAGTTCATCCATGAAAATTTTCACACCGAAATCACGTCATTTAGTCAGTCATATCACATATTAAACTCTCTGGTCGGAACATACAATTTCTTACAGCACTGCGCAGTTCATTTGAAGCATTTACCATAAATTCATCCAATGCCCAAAAAGGCTGAAGATTTAACACGACTCATAAGACACTTCAAATTTTCATCTAGTTCAAGAATCACATCAATCGGAAGTCATTTGGTCAGTCAAACAGAAAACGAAACATTCTTGGCGAGAACACGAGTTTCTGGCCGATTTGCGCAGTCAACTTCAAAAATTTATTAAAAATTCATTTTTCGACAAATATGGCTGAAATTCACACGAGACACAGAAAACACCTTGAAGTTTATTCAGTAAAAATTGCATGTCAAAATTGGATCGTTTGATAGGTCAATTACACATCAGAACCCGCTGTTCGAACGTCACAGATTTCAGGCTTACAAATTCTAATTTAGGGTTTCTTCTTCATTCATCCAAATACAAATTTTTCATGCTTATAATACACAATCATGCTTAAAAAGGTTCTCATAACCATGTTTGCACATAAACTCACATCATTCACCAAAGATTCAAATCAAACTTCACATGAACTCATTCAAAATCGCATATTCATCAAAGTTCTCATGCAAACACAAATTCCCACCGATTAATTTTGCGATCTATGATTCCTACACTCACTATATGCATGTAGGATTCAAGAATAAGGATTAAATGGAAAGATTGAGGGAAAGTGAATCAAATATACCTTTCTTGATAAAAACGAATCGGTAGAAACAAGAATTGATGCGATTCGTCGGAAACTCTTGAAAATCAACTCCAACGGATGCAAGAACAAAGATGAATGGAGGATTTTTGGAGAGGATGAAGAGATGGAGGGAGAAAACGAGTGGGAGGGGGAGAGGGAGGAGGAAAAAGGCGTTGAAATAATGAGGCTAGGGTGGTTTCTCCCTTTTATATTCTAGGATTAATCCCCCACTTAAATAAACAAATAAAAAGAAATTGTGGAGTGAAATAGGGAAAAAGGGGCGTGTACTAAAGGGAGTATTAAAAAAAATTAATATTTAAATCCTTAATTAAATAGGAATAGGATTTAAATTTGGTAATTTCTTGTAGGAAAAGACTCCTACAAAATAGGTAACAAATAAATTAATCCCACAAGGTAATTGAAAGGTATAAGGGATGAAAATTTAAGGGTCTTAAAGATGGAAAGAATCAAAGTACCAATTAAGTCTACAAAGTAATTTATTCTCCCAAGTATAAGAGAAATTCGAAAATTCCAAGGAATGGGGCAAGGGTCGAAAATCATGGAGAATAAATTAGGAATATTTTGGTTTTGGATTTAATTTGGATAAATATCCCAAAACAATTAATTAAATCCAAGAAAGAAGATATTACTTCCAATAAATAGAAAGGCCGAAAAGAATTCGAATAAAGTGGTTGGCACAAATATGCATGATCCTATTTAATTAAATCCCCCCATTGGTAAACATATCATATTATTCCACATAACTCTCAACCATTAATTTCACATCGTTAACACAATCACATAGAAATCAATTTCCAAAAAATGCATTTCCAAATCAACATCCGCATTAATAAAACGAAATAAGTCACAAATTTTAGGGGTGTTACAGTAGCCAAAGCCTATCTAGGTTGTGAAATTCTTCTTTTTCTTTTGCAAAGCATTGCATAGAACCGACTGTAGTTACCTTAAAGTGAACGACGCCCACAACCAGTCTACTAAGCAAAAGACTTAGGCTTTGTTTACTTCTTATGCATTTAAATGTTTATAAAACATCTTATAAACGCACAAGCAAACACAATGTAATAATATACTGATTATATTCGTGCGAAATGCTCGAATAATACTGAATCGGGTTAAAAGTGGATTGTAGAGTTTTTCCGTACACAAGCAAGATTCTATTCGTGCGAACTCGCTCGAAACATGCTTTTCAGTATACTAAACCTAACAATCTCCCACTTATACTCAAAACATGCTTTCGAGTATACCCACTACCAAAAACTCTCTCACTTATACACAAAGCAGGTCTTGTAGCTAGATATATCGAACTACCATTCATTTCGCATCATGTTTGAAACATGTTGCCACAAAGGAAATTTATGTGAAAAATCTGCTTGGTTGTTCTCTGATAATATCTTTTGCACCACTATGTCTTTGCTGCGTACTTGATCTTTAATTAATTTCATCTCTCTATGTGATTGCTTAGCTTATGATCTCGTGTTCCTCTTGAGTTAGCCTTTGCTAGAGTAAAATACTCATAGGCATACTCAAACTTACGATCAAAGCTACTAGGAGTATACTCCTAATGTAAGCACATATAATGAGGATGACTTACTCGATCACTGATTAGTCATAAGACTAAGTCAGTGTAACCCCAAGGACATTACATGAATGACTGGTAAACTAGAATATAACAATTAGTCTTTCTCAAGTACTATGGTATATCCATTACCTCAATCAAAGTCCTTCGCCATGGTTAATATGATATATACTTGCTATGCAAAAGCACAACTAATATCAAACTTAGTACACATCATAGCACACATGAGACATCTATCTCCAAAACTAGTCTCATAATTCTTGTTCTCACTAAGCGTCAAACGACACTTGACTAGAGACAAGACAATTCCATCTTGAAAGGTAAAAACCTTTGCATGGAAATTCTAATGCTAAAATGTTCCAAGCAATGTATAGATATAGGATTCCTAAGAGAATCTCAACATTCTTTCTAGCAATCTTAAAGACTTAGATGCTTAGAATGTAATTAGTTTCTCTTAAATCCTTTATCTTAAACTGGGTAGAAAACCAGTTTCCTACACTAGATGCCAATCTTAGTTGTTTGCAACTTTTGTAGATTTCATCATCGTAGAGTACCAATAATACCATATTTAATGCACTTTCAACTTCCTTGTGCTTACAACACATTTAAGGGCACATGTCAAATTTCAAACATTTGACAAACTTGATAAAAACACATATACTCTGACTTAGACGCTAGCTTAAGACCACAAAGGTCTTCATAAGCTTCCAATCATTGTTCCTTGCCCTTTATTACATACCTATTAGGATGTTCCACGTAGATGATTTCTTCAAGACTTCTATTAATAGAAAGCTGTCTTGACAATCATAATACATACATTCTAATTTATGTAAGTTCTGATAGACAGAAGGATCGAACAAATCTTGGCACAACGACAGCGAGAAGATGATATTTCTCTTTGGGCATAGCCCATTGTCATTGTTTAGCCATTTGAGATCCACATTTACACTTGCAAATGTACTAACTCCCACTGACTGACACAGCCTGTAGGTAGTATTGCAAGTCTTGTAAAACATGTTGTCTATCTAAGATTGTAGTTTGGAATATATCACCTTTCCAAGGATGAATATCCAAATGAACAAATTCTACAATGTAGTTAAAGGGAATATGTTCAAGTTAATCTAAGACTGAGTCTTGCGACACTCTTAGACCCATGAACTTGTTATGTTCCTAGGAACGCTCCCACTACGATATGATTCTTACAATCTTGGGTGTTGAAGTTTATTTTATTAGTGCAAAATTTCTAATGGTATGAGTCCTTGGTAATGTGGAAAATTCAATATCTCTCTGTGTCCTGAGAGTTATCACGATGTTAGGCTTTTAGTTCTTCTCATGATCTTCATACAATAATTCTATCTTTGAAGATTACAGAACTAATAATCTTACATCATTTGGGACAACCTTAAAACATACCTCAGTACTCAACTCCAATTACTTGGATACCTTTCCAACATGCGTTGGAACAACATTACACCTTGAGATGTGCTAGACTAGAGTCGCTCTAGTCCACAACTCGTGTTTTGTAGAAGGTACTGATGATGGTAGTTTCTTTAAGGTGTATCTCGTTGTATCTAACGTTTATCCCATTAATGATAAGATTTTCATGAGTACAACTCATCACTTGATCAAACTTGTCTTAGAAAGACTTTGATTCCTTCTTACATAACTATCACATTCTATAAAAGAATGCTTAGATTCGTTAATGGAGATTAGACTCCCACTACTGATCATAACTCTTTGCTCGTCTCCTAATTGGTGTAAACCATTGAGACTTGCTAGTCTTTCTACGTTGCACTTCTATAAGTATTATGAATCAAATGATTCTAACTCATAGTGCATCGAAAAGACATTCTCGACTTTCAAGCTATTTAACAAATTGTTAAAATCTTGATAGTCTAGATCAGTTTGAACAATAACTAAGTATTTTCTTGGCCTTAAGACTAAGAGCCATAAATACTTTATCATTCATTGTTTAAGAAGTTGATGTGTTGTTTAATACTCAATCTTGTTGCATCTATATTGTTTCAATACAATGATGCCTTAAACATCAACCATAAAACAATAATTGAGCATTAATAGCTCCCACTGCCACAAAAGCCTATTTGGACCAAGATCTCCTACTTGGAAGTTGCATTGTCATGTAAGTCATTGTCCTGCTATAAAAGAGGTCAATCCAACTTACAAAGCATCTTCACTCGCTTTAAACAAACTTTGATGACAATTCAGGCTCTCCCATTTCCATATCTAGTCTTTTGTTCAAATGAATTAGGACTTAGGAAAAATGCAGCCTTTATGAATTCGCCATCTATCATGTTACTTTCCTCTAACAGTAATATAACGACTAATGTTCTGAAGGTTTTCTACTTTTCGGTTAAACCTTCTTTTAGTCATTTATTATTACTCCAGGCGATGACTTGAGTCAGAAACTACTTGAGTGATCAAAAGATTCCTCAAAATATTCTGTCCTTTTAGGATATTCCAATCGAATCATCTTGACAGATTCTATTGATATCCATCTTTCATCGTCACTAACCAAGACTTGTCGTGCTACTTAAAAGAAAATAGCTTGACCTTATTCCTTAAAGAACTTGTCAAGTTCATGCAAAAAGCATTCTCGAACAATCTTCGTGGAATTATGTCGAGGAAATGGAGGACATGAATCATTGAGTATAATGAAAGTTTGTGGGACAGACAGAAGTTATTCCGGCAGGACCGCTTTCTAATCTGGCTCTGGATCTTATTTCTGCACAACCTCTACAGGAGATGGCTTTTATTGGTGAGCTAGCCCCTTCAAGTGTAGATAAGTATGGAGGGATGGATAGTCAAATGCTGAAGGGGGGTTCGGAGGGGGATAAGGGAAAGGGAGTTATTGAGAATTTTCCCGCGCTGAGCAAGGATAACCTTAGGGTTGCTAAAGAGAAAGAGAGGATCATAGGAATGGGAGGGAGAGAGGTTCCTAGGGTGATTGATTCTTCGGTCAAGGTGAACCTAAACAGTAACAAGGAAGGCTCGAGCTCGAAGAACCATGGCAACAGTTGGTCTGGGACAAAGCTCTTCAAAGCGGCTGTGGCAGATGGGGTGAACATGGGGGGGAAGGTGCCAGTGAGCTTTGATCCAGTGAAGATCAGGAAAATGGGTGTACCGGGGGAAAGCTGTGGGCTTCCTTCAATCCAATTTTCAAGTGCGGAGACCTCTTATTTGGCGGAGAAGATGGGCTTTGCGATCGTGGGAAAATTTTCTCATTCTATTCCCTCGTCTCTTCACATACAGAGGGCTTTCATGGGCATGAAATTCAAGGGTGAGTTTTCGTGGAAATTTATAAATGCTAAGCATGTGCTAATTCAATTCTCCTTGGTTGAGGATTATGCTAAACTGTTAAATGGGCCTAATGGGATGCCGGTTTGGTTTGTGGATCGTCACCCCATGAGAGTGTTTACATGGACAAAAGATTTTGATCCGTTTTTTGAATCCCCTATTGCGGCGGTATGGTGCAACTTGATAGGGCTTCCCATTCATTTGTTTGAAAAGTCGGCATTGTTTGCGATTGGAGGGCTTCTTGGTGAACCTTTATTGGTGGATCATGCAACAATTTCTCGTTCTAGATTGTCCTTTGCGAGGCTTTGCATTGAAATAGACATCTCCAAAACGCAGGTTCAAGAGATCATCCTAAACATACATGGGAGGGAGATAAGACAGTCAGTTAGATGGGACCATATTCCTCTTTTCTGCCATGAATGTAAGCACGTGGGCCATTCTAGTGAGATGTGTTATGCAAATGGTAGCAGGGAGAAGCCGGTGCGTAGGGCTTTTAATAGGCCTGATGTTGAGAGCTCTCGGATGGGGGAGAGGGGGGCTGATGTTCCTCAGGGGTTGGGAGTTCCGCCTGTGGGAAAGTGCAAGGATGCGCCTGGGGGTGTTGTTGTGGAGGTCGGGAGCAGGCTGGGACAGGATGAGGGGGTTTTCAACTTCAAGGAAGGAGACGAGGGAGGTAGGGGAAGGGGGGCTCAGGGTTACAGGAGGGGTTTGCTGGGGAAGGAGGTCAGGGGGTTGGGGGTGGTTCAAGGAGGGGTTCGGCTGATGGGGGAGGAAGTGGGCTGCTTGGCGGCTTTTTCCCGAGGGTAGGCTCGGCTGAGTTCTCCCTGGGAGGCTTGGCTTTGGAGTCTGGTTCATGGCCTCGGGAAGGTGGCAGGGGCAGTTTAGAAGGTGTGGTAGGAGGGGGTGGGCTTGAGGGCCTTTCTCTGCAGACCTCGGCCAACAGGTTTGCGGCTCTGTCTTCTTCTTCCTTGGGCTCGGATGAGGCTTCCTTGGGGGCTCCTGTTCGGGGGCTGTCGTCTAAGCCGTGGTATTTGAAGATGCTTCCAAATGGGGACTTTGACCCCGAGGCTTATGAAGAGGAGTCAGGTGGGGATGAGGGTGAAGATTTGGACCTTGACTCTGAAATGCAGCAGGTCCAAGTGGTGGAGAAAAGGGGGGCTGCTAGGGATGTCTTAAAGATTGAGGGAGAAAAAGTGTTAAAGAAGGGCAGAACTAATGCAGGGGCTTTGGTGGCTGAGGTTTCTCATGTCGCTTAATATTCTGATTTGGAATGCTCAGGGAGTTGCCAATGTAAACACCCAGAGCATCGTCAAGAGATTGGTGAAGGAGAATAGAATTTCTGTTTTAGCAATCATTGAACCACTTGTTGCTCCTAGACCGGACTTTTTCAGCAGGATGTTTGGCTTGCAATTTAAGGGTTCTAATTGTAATGGGCAAATTTGGCTGTTTGTTGCTGAGGGCATTAAGGTGGATGGATGGGATGACTCAGATCAAGTTCTCCACGGCAGATATGTTTCCCATTTTCTTCCTACTCCCTTTTTCATTTCTGTTGCCTATGGTAAATGTTCTAAGGTGGGAAGGAGGGGAATGTGGGATAAGCTTCGGGATCTTGCAGCAAAGATAGATGGCCTTCCCTGGTTGGTGGGGGGTGATTTCAATATTTTTGTTTCGGAAGAGGAGAGACAGGGAAGTGTACGGAGGCAGGGAAGGAAAATCAAAGAAATGTTGGAATTTGCTGAGACTATTAGTGACTGCCAGCTCCTTGATTTTGGTGCGGATGGACCTAAATTTACTTGGACAAGGGGGAAAACTTTTGAAAGGCTAGACCGAGTTCTCATCGGTGAAGGATGGGCGAGTATGTTTGAGTCTTCTAGAGTAACACACCTTCCCAGAATTCTGTCTGATCATTGCCCGCTTTTGGTGAGATGTCAAGTCCCGGGTCCTAGAATAAAGCCATCCTTTCAGTTCCAAAATATGTGGGTTCGACATCACTTGTTTCTTCAGGAAGTTGAAAGGTGCTGGAGGGAGGGAACTGGTACTAGTGGTATGATTAATGTGCAAATCAAACTTAGCCGGCTTAAGAGGAGCTTGAGAATATGGAATCGAGTGGTTTTTGGAAATATTTTTGAAAGATTGAAAAAAGCCGAATTGGAAGCCAAGGAAGCTCTTGAAAGATATGAGCAGAACCCTCTTCCTGAGCTTAGATCAGAAATGAACAAATCGGCAGCTGAGTTTTTGTTAAGGTTAAAGATGGAGGAAGATTTTTGGCATCAGAAAACGGCTCTGAAATGGGTGGCGGAGGGAGACAGAAATACAAGATTTTTTCAAGGCTGGGTAAAACAGAAACGGGTAAAATCAAGAATCCTCTCGATTGAGGATGGAAATCAGACTCTAACTGAAGATGTTGATATTCGAAGCTCGGCAGAAAAATTCTTCAAAGTTCTTCTTTCAGATGATGTGGGATTCTTAGAGGAGCCGGATCTAGAAATCCTCCCAACCCTCCCTTCTCAAGTGAACATGGAGTTTTTGGAGAGGGCTCCTACTATAGATGAAATAAGGAAGACCGTCTTTAGTATCAATGCAGAAAGTGCAGCAGGGCCGGACGGGTATTCTGCCCTCTTTTTCCAGGCTTGTTGGGAAATCATAGGGGCTGACGTGGCTGCGGCGGTGCTGGACTTCTTTGCGCGATCTCAAATCCCAAGAGGTATTGCGGCAACTTTAATTGTTCTGGTTCCAAAAAAGGAAAACCCTACAAAATGGGCTGAGTTTAGGCCGATTAGTTTGTGCAACGTAATGAATAAGATTATATCCAAGCTCCTTGCTTCAAGGATGGCCCCTCTTTTGCCTTTGATTATTGCTCCTAATCAAAGCGGTTTCATCCAAGGGCGTCTACTAAGCGATAATGTGCTATTGGCCAAGGAGATGTTCCATGAGATATGGAAAGGTGTGGCCTCACCAAATATGGTTCTAAAGCTGGACATGGAGAAAGCTTATGATCGTGTCCAATGGCCGTTTTTACTCAAAGTTTTAAGAAAGATGGGCTTCTCGGACAGATGGGTAAGATTTATTGAAAACTGCATTTCTCCTTGTTGGTTTTCGGTTCTAATTAATGGGAGCGTGGCTGGCTTTTTCAAGTCTACACGAGGTCTCAGACAGGGGGACCCAATCTCTCCCTCTCTGTTTGTCTTGGCTGCTGATTATTTATCAAGGTTGCTTGATCGCCTCATTTTGGGACGTAAGGATATGATGTATCGCACGACAAGGTATACCTTGGGGATTTCTCACTTGGCGTATGCAGATGACATTATTATTTTTTCTCAGGCTCAAAGCTCAGCGATTCTAGAGGTGAAAGAATGCTTAAACCATTACATGGTGGTCTCGGGACAAAAAGTAAACGTGGGGAAGAGCTGTTTCTTTCTTGATAAGAAGCATATCACTTGGGCAAGAGAAGTGAAAGAGGTGAGTGGTTTTCAGCAAGGAAGTCTTCCGTTCCTTTACCTTGGAGTTCCTATTTTTCTTGGACCGAAAAAGACAAGTCTATTCATGTTTATTCGGGATAAAATATCGGCAAGAATCCATAGTTGGAGTCATAGGCATTTGTCTTTTGGGGGTCGTCTCACTTTGATAAGGAGTGTTCTTGGGGCCCTCCCAATGCATATTTTTCAGGTGCTAGATCCTACAAAGGGGGAGTTGAGGCAGATAGAACAAGTGATGGCTCGCTTTTTGTGGGGATCTTGTAATTCCTCGAAGAAGACCCATTGGATTAAATGGCAGAGAGTATGCCTCCCTACCGATGAGGGGGGTTTGGGTATCAGAAGCTTGGCAGATTCGGTGGAGGCCTTTAGTATCAAGATGTGGTGGCGTTTTAGAGAGCAGGATTCTCTGTGGGCTCGTTATATGTTCCAGAAGTATTGCTCAATCTCCTTCCCGATAGTGATGTATAGATCAAACAGGTTCAGCCCGATGTGGAGGAGGCTGTTCAAGGTTGGAAATATTTGTCGGGAGCAGGTTCGTTGGGTTCTTGGAGATGGCAACATTAATGTATGGTATGACTCCTGGGTCCTAAATACACCCCTTGCAAGCTTGTGCAGCTCAAGCCCAACATATCCCTCGTTGAAAGTTAACGAACTCTGGGCGGGGGAGCAGTGGGATGAAGAAAATGTGAGGCTACTGGTGGAGGAAGAGGGTTTTCCGGAGGAGATTGCTGAGAAGATTCTTCAAACGCCCTTTTATAGGGGGGCTAGAGATAGGGGACGTTGGAAGCTTTCTGGAAATGGGGATTTCTCATTAGCTTCGGCTTGGGAGTTGGTAAGGAATAGAGCAGGTAAGAGGCTAATTTTTTAAATGATTTGGGGTAAAAACATTGGATTATCAATTTCGATGTTCCTTTGGCGTCTTCTGGAATATAGGATTCCTGTAGATGCAAAGATGCAATGGAGGAGAATTTCTCTTGCATCGAAATGTAGATGTTGTGAAAAGCCGCAGGTTGAGTCAAGATTACACCTATTTGTTAATGGCGAGGCAGCTAGAAGAGTGTGGCAACATTTTGCGAGGTGGTTCCCACAGGTCCCGCCTTTCATGGAAGAAGGGGAGAACATTGAATTGAGATTTAGGTGGTGGCAAAGACATTTGGGAATTCGGGCTGGGTACCATCTATGCACCATTATTCCTTGCTTGATTTTATGGTTTATCTGGTCGGAAAGAAATGAAAATGTGCACCGGGAGAAAGTTTTTGAAGTGGAGAATGTGATTAGGAGGGTTACTTCTCACTTGAGAAACTTGATTTTGGCTAAGGTGTTAGATCCAGAAAGTTGGGAGAACTGCTACCCGCAACTGGGGGTGATGGCTGATGGGGTACGTAAGGTTAGAAGGAGGGCAGTGGGGAGGGTGCAGTGGAGGCCTCCAGATGCGGGATGGTTGAAGCTCAATGTGGATGGTGCTTTTTCTCAGACAACACAAAGAGCTGGTGGCGGAGGGGTTCTGCGGGATTTTAAGGGAGACATTATTTCTGCCTTTTCTGCAGGTTTTGAAAGGAAGTCAGGTGTGGAGGCTGAGGTTGTGGCTCTCCTCCTTGGAGTGTCTCTGGCTAAGCAGCAGGGATGCAGGCTGTGGATCGAGATGGATGCTGAAAAGGTGGTGCGCTGGCTTTCATCAGGGCAGCTCGGTCCGGTGGAGGTTTGTGCTGATCTGCTAAAGATTAAGAAAGCGTTGCATGATTTGGAGTGGAAGGTGTCTCACATTTTTAGGGAAGGCAACAAGGCGGCAGATTTCCTGGCTGGGGCTGGACTGCAGGCTGGTGAACAGGTTGTCTTTACGGATTCCACGGCGCCTCCTCGGGTCAAGGCTCTTTGTAGACTGGATCAGCTAGGGTTACCGAATTTTTGGTTTTGATGGGGTACAGATGTTGGGAGGTTGGTGAGGAAGGTACGGGGCTGGCGCTGGAAGCTGATGTGCAGGAAGTCACGACTGGTTCTGGTTCTGGAAGTGGCTGCTGGTTTTGGTTTTTACTGCAGGGGTTCCTGGTGAGGCTGGCCGAATGGATGGAGGTTCTGATTTTGAGGATCAGCTAGATTTTCCCTTTGGTTACTTGGCAGACAGAGATGGGGAGATAGGGGTAGGAGGCGCGGTGTTGGCCTGGGGTGGCGCAAGGGATTGTTGCTGGTTCGATGACTATGCAGTTTCATCTGATATGTACTTAATTTTTGTTCCCATTTGTAATAGTTGTTTTGTTTGTTTGTTGCTTCTTGCAAGACAATCCACTTTTGGGATGGTCTTTGTTAAAACTCTTCGGTTTTGATGATATATAGGGGATGAGGGTCCTACTCAACCCTCCACAGTGAAGGTGTTCGATAAAAAAAAATTACTATAGATTGGTTATTACAACATCACAGAAATGTCATGTCGTACAAGTTTATTTTATAACATAACTGTTTATATTTTGGCTTATTTGCCCGACAAGGAAACAATTTCAATCCAAATGACCTACAAACTTTCACTATACGATCTTTGATAGGTACTAAATGAAATAAAAATAGGATCATTTTGCTCAGTCCAACATCATTGAAATGTCATTTTATATATGCTTATTTTATAACATAACTCTTTATATCTGGGTTTACTTGGCAAACAAGTAAATCATTTCAATTCAAATGACCTACAAACTTTCATTATACAATCTTTGTTAGGTACTAAATTACATAAAAAAAATAGGATCTTTTGGTCATTACAATATCATAGAAATGTCATAACGTATTAGCTTATTTTGAAACATAACTCTTTATATTTTGGTCTACTTGCCCAACAAGTAAACTATTTCAATCCAAATCACCTACAAACTTTCATTAGACAATATGTGTTAGGTACTAAATGACATAAAAATAGGATCATTTTGGTCATTACAACATCATAAAAATGTAATATCGAATAAGTTTATTTTATAACATAGCTCTTTGAATTTGGGTTTACTTAGCCAACAAGTAAATCATTTCAATCCAAATGACCTACAAACTTTCATTATACAATCTTTGTTAGGTACTAAATGACAAAAAAAATATGATCTTTTGGTCATTACAACATCATAGAAATGTCATAACGAATAAGCTTATTTTGAAACATAACTCTTTATATTTGGATTTACTTGGCCAACAAGTAAACCATTTCAATCCAAATGACCTACAAACTTTCATTATACAATATGTGTTAGGTACTAAATGACATAAAAATAGGATCATTTTGGTCATTACAACATCATAAAAATGTAATATCGTATAAGTTTATTTATAACATAACTCTTTATATTTGGGTTTACTTAGCCAACAGGTAAACCATTTCAATCCAAATGACCTACAAACTTTCATTTTACAATCTTTGTTAGGTACTAAATGACATAAAAAATAGGATAATTTGGTTATTACAACATCATAGAAATGTCATAACGTATAAGCTTATTTTGAAACATAACTTTTTATATTTTGGTTTAGTTGCCCAACAAGTAATCTATTTCAATTCAAATGACCTACAAACTTTCATTTTACAATCTTTCTTAGGTACTAAATGACATAAAAATAGGATCATTTGGTCATTACAACATCATAGAAATGTAATATCGTATAAGCTTATTTTATAACATAACTCTTTACATTTTGGTTTTAGAATCATAATGTTCATGTTCAAACTAAACTTCAAAATAAATCTGGGACAAGATGGTATCAGGGCCATTTTAATGGCGGTAATGGATGTTATTAGACCTATAAATTCAACTGTCTTAATACGTGAAATTGGGATGATCCGTAGGTCCTTAGGAATAACCTTAGTCAAAGAAACGTTGGAATTCAGGTTTGGCAAACTTGTAAGACGGTTGGTAAGCCTTAAGTTTAGGTGTTCCACGCATAGTGTTCCCCTGCGACCAGTTTCTTAGATCTAAACCATCTCCTAATCTTAATCTATCCCTCCTTTCGACTATGGCCAGTAAATTTAGAAGTCTTTTAGTACCCAAAACCAAAAATAAAATGGATAAAAGCATTGTTCCAAGTAGGGAAACTCATGCCCCTATAGATTATTCTAATTGGAGCATCCCTAATGAAAAAATAGAAAACTACTATGATATAGGACTTATTGATTTCAAAACTGCCTTTTCTATAAGAACTCATGAAGAAACTAGAAGCATATTGCAAAAATCGGAAAGCTTTCCTCTTCTTAATGGAGAATCCCTAAAAAAATATAGGGAACAGAAATATAGATATGCACATTTTGGTCTTGCCCAAATTGCTGTCAAACCCTTAGTCCACATAGGAGTTGATGCCCCTATTTTGCTTGTTCTAAGAGATAAAAGACTCAAAGATTACAAAACTTCTATTTTAGCCATGGTTCAAACAAACATATGTAATGGTCCCATCTACTTCAACTGCTGTCCAAATTTCTCTGTCGATCTCACTGACCCCATGATCCTTGAATCTCTCATCCTTGATGTTCAAATCCAAGGGGATAAGTTTCATGTATGTAAAAACTTTGCTGTCATGTTTAGGGTCTATCTTAGACTAATGACGTCCAATCTGAATCCCAAATTCAGCAAGAATCCCTTTTCAAAAGGAGAAACTATCCTTCTTCAGGTTGATGCTGAGCAATCCTCAACCTATACTCCTAAAAGATTAAAATGGGATGAAATTACTATCCCAAGCCAGTTTACTATAATGGAGCCTCAGGCTCCTAGAAACTTAGAAAGAACAGAACCTTCTCAGATCATTGAAGAACCAAATGGCACTATAACTGTCAAATTTGATAGAACAAATTCTTTCTCAACCTTTAGAAACAATAGGAGTTTCAACTACGAAAGTAGTAGAGCCTCCTGTTCTGACATGCCTAGTACATCTGAAAGAAATTGGACTTTCAAAACTCCCATACCTCGACCAAATTCCCCTACAGAACAAAACATGGATGACTCCTACTCTCCTACCAGAAGTACCATGGTCATAATTACTAACAAAGAATTTGAACCTGACATGGATTATCTTAAGAAAGAATTAAGCAATCCCATCTACAAAGAAAAAGAAAGATGGTTCAATGAATTAAATGATAAAATTAAGAGCGAAATAAAAGAGAAATGGATGAGAGAAATGAAAAAGATCAAGTCAAATTTCCTTTTTTATGATTTCATAGCAATTCATCTATCCTCGGAAGGATGGTATAATTGTTTCAAAAAACCCGCCATAGAAGTTGGTTCAAGCCTTATGAAAAGATGGTATTCTTCTGAAAAAGATATAGTTATTTCAGCTGTCCATCCCCCTCTTCAAGCTCTGAAAATTCAAACTGCTAAAGGGGAGATTATTGCTGACCCTTTCAAACGAACCAATGTTACTGACCCTGAGGAAAACAGAGAGTTCCGAAAAATTATCCAACAAAGTAATTTTTCAAACCAAATCCTTGGTACCATTGCTGAACAACTAGATACTATTTCATCAAAGTTATTTACTGTTAATAAACAAAGCATCCTCAATGATACTTCCAAACCTTTTTTCAAAAGTAATGATAGTTTGAAAAATAAGAATATTTCCTTCAATTCAAAAACAGAGGAAATTCTTAACAAAATCTCTGGAAATCTTGCTGGTCCAAGCAAGTCAACTACGAATGTTATTCAACATTTCCACGGGTCTAGTTCTGAACAGTCAAGTCACTCTTCCTCTGAAGAAGAGGATAATTTTGTTGAAAAACTAGAAGATGTTTTCAAAGAGTCTAGTAACTCCCCTCTTAAAATAAACAAAATTTTCAAAGGGAAAAAATTTAACAGTAATAAACCTTATTATAGTAGGCCTTCGCCAGCAGATCTGCTGTATGAAGAAAGAGGTCAATTTCATAGGTCCAGTTATGATGGAACCTCAATTACTGAATGGAATATTGATGGAAAACCTGAATATGAAATTCTCAATACTTTACAAGAAATGGGAATGGCAAAAATGGCATTTAGATATGCTGGTATTTCTGAAAAAGAAGCTTGTGTCCTCCTTGTTAATGGTTTTACGGGCCAACTTAAAAATTGGTGGGATAATGCGTTAAGCCTAGAAAGCAAGGAAGAAATTCTTAATCATATTGTTAATACCGAAGATCAAGATGGTGAAATACATGAAACAAGCGATGCTTGTGATTTCCTTATTATTACCATCTCTATGTATTTTGTCGGAAACCCTAGGGAAGAATATAATAGCTCCTCTATGGTTTTAAATAACCTAAGATGCCCTTCCTTATCCGACTACAGATGGTATAAAGATGTCTTCATAACTCATGTCCTCAAAAGAAATGATTGTAATCAAGCCTTTTGGAAAGAAAGATTCATAGCAGGATTACCCAAATTATTTAGTGAAAGAATAATACAAAAACTTAAAGATGATATTGATTCTGAAAATATCCCTTTTGAAAATATAACTTTTGGTCAATTATTTGCTTTTATCAAAAAAGAAGGATTAGCCCTTTGTATGGAAATAAAAATACAAAACAAATATAGGAAGGACAAACAAAATGCCAAAAACGAATTAGGGTGTTTCTGCGAAATGTTTGGAATAGAAAAAATTGAGGCTCCTTCGTCTAAAAACAAAAGAAAGATCAGAAAATTCAAGAAAGATACTCAAAAGCATGATTATAGAACGTCACGAAGTAAGTTTACAAGACCAAAAAGAAAATTCAAACCAACTAAAGAAAAGGATGGGGATAAGATAAAATGTGAATATTGCAAAAAAATGGGTCACACCGAAGAACGATGTTGGAAGAAAAGAAATAAAAACATTAGGCTACTAAGTAAACAGATTAATAACCTTCTAAGAGAAGAAAATAGTTCCTCCAATTCTGAAAGTGAGTCAGAAATTGAAGAAATTCAAAACACCTCTGGAAGCAGTAATTACCATAGTAGTAATGAAAATGAAAAAGATATTTGCAAAATTTGCATCAATACCATTTCCAAAGAAAAGAAGGAAGTTATTCTTGATCTCCTTCACCAAATCCCTGACACTGAAACTAGGGATGATTATCTTAGCAAGTTAAAAGACTTAATTCTTGAAGAGCCATCTACTTCTAAAAAGGTTAATATAAAAGAAGATTTCAGCCTAAACAAACTATGGGATAAATATCCTTATCAAAGTATATCAAAACAAATAACTACAAAAGACCTTCAGAGTGAAATTAATAATCTTTAAAAACAAATTAATGAAGAATTTTATAGACTTAAAGAAAAGGATTTTGAATTAGAAACAAGACTTTCTATCATGGAAAGAAATACAGAAGTTAACAACTGGGAAAATCCGGAACAGAATTCAGAAAATAATTCCATAAAAGTCATCCAAGAAATGAATTATAAAAAATGGCATGTTAATGTAACTCTGGTTATCGGTAACTTCAAAACCAACATAATGGCGTTAGTTGATTCGGGTGCTGACCAGAACATTATTAGAGAAGGAGTTGTTCCTACTAAATATTGTGACAAAACAAAAGAGAAACTTTACACAGCCAATAATAACCCTTTAAGAATCAGATACAAACTCTCCAAAGCTCATATCTGCAATAATGGTTATTGTTTCCGGAATATTTTTACAATTGTTGAAGATATCACCTACAATATGATTCTGGGAACACCTTTCTTAACTCAAATCTATCCTTTTAGTGTCGATGATAGTGGCATTACTACCAATATCCAAGGAAGAGAATTAAAATTTAATTTCATCTCCCCCATTTTGAAACAAGAAATCCTTAACCTTCAAAGAAGTTCTATCTTTAAACAAATCAATAAGATAACCCAAAAACAAAAACAAATAAGTTATCTTAAAGAAGAAATTCCTTTCCAAAAAATTGAAGAACAACTCAAAAATCCTAGATTTGTTTCAAAAATCAAAGAAATAGAAAATAGTTTTATCAAAAGAGTTTGTAATGAAGTCCCCAATGCTTTCTGGGAAAGAAAGCATCATGTGATTAATTTACCTTATGAGTAAGATTTCCACGAAAGTAAAATCCCTACGAAGTCAAGACCCATTCAAATGAATCAAGAACTTCTTGAAGTGTGTAAAAAAGAAGTTAAACACTTACTTAATAAAAGGCTTATTAGACCCTCAAATTCTCCCTGGAGCTGTTCTGCTTTCTACGTCATGAAACAAGCAGAATTAGAAAGGGGAACTCCCCGACTTGTTATTAATTATAAGCCTCTCAATAATGTTTTACAATGGATTAGGCATCCAATTCCTAATAAAAGAGATCTGATAAACAGGCTTTATAATGCAAAAATATTTTCCAAATTCGATCTTAAATCTGGATTTTGGCAAATTCAAATCGCTGAGAAGGATAGGTATAAAACAGCCTTCACAGTTCCCTTTGGACATTACGAGTGGAATGTAATGCCTTTCGGTCTCAAAAATGCTCCTTCGGAATTTCAAAAAATTATGAATGATATCTTAAACCCTCATAGCCAATTTAGCATTGTCTACATAGATGATGTTTTGATCTTTTCCCAAGATCTTGATCAACATATAAAACATTTAGGAATCTTCTTAAGAACCATTGAGAGAAATGGATTAGTTATTTCTACTCCAAAAATGAAACTTTTCCAAACTAATATAAGATTCTTAGGTCATGAGATTGGAAAGGGAGCTTTTAGACCCATCAGTAGATCCATATCCTTTACTGACAAATTCCCTGATGAGATAAAAGAAAAGAATCAATTACAAAGATTTTTAGGATGTTTAAATTACATCTCAGATTTCTTTCCCAACCTCAGAGAAACTTGTAAACCTCTCTATCAAAGACTTAGGAAAAATCCTTCAAATTGGACAGAAGAACATACCAATGTGGTTAAGATCATAAAACAGCAGGTCAAAACTCTACCTTGTTTAGGTATTCCTAATCCAAAAGCCTTCATGATTATTGAAACAGATGCTTCAAACATAGGCTATGGGGGGATATTAAAACAAAAGCTGGATTCAAAAGAGCAACTAGTAAGATACCATTCTGGTATCTGGAACAATGCCCAAATGAATTATTCTGTTATCAAAAAAGAAATTTTGTCCATTGTTTTATGCATTCAAAAATTTCAAGACGACCTTTATAACAAAAGATTTTTAATCAGAATTGATTGCAAATCTGCAAAAGAAGTCCTCACAAAAGATGTTCAAAATATTGTCTCAAAACAAATCTTTGCCAGATGGCAAGCCATTTTATCTGTCTTTGATTTTGAAATTGAGTTCATAAAAGGAGAAAATAATTCTCTACCTGATTTCCTAACCAGAGAATTTTTACAAGGTCGCAATGACGGACTCTAGGATGTCCAAGAAACAAAGTGTCAAAGATTATGAAATCTTCCCCTCAAACAAAACCTCAAAGGCCTTGGTCTCATCCTCGGCTCCCCTCACTCCTCAAAAACCCAATCAAAGACACCTTTCAAATCAAATTATTTCAAATAGATTTTCCCCACTTCAAAATACTCCCGAAATCCCTTATAATACTGTCCTTACCTCAAATATTCCAAAGGCCGCTAATATTCAAATCCCTAATGCTCCTGAAGAATTCAAATATTTTCCAAAAGAGTGGCATGAAGATTGTGGGATGACCCCTTTCACTGATTTTCCAGCCAAACTCTCTCAAACTGATTTCATTAGAAACCGTTTTCCAAATCCTTCCCAACTCTGGGAATCAGATGATTGCCTAAAGGACCAAAAGTATTATGAGTTTATTCTTGTTGATTCTGATTCAGTGGAAATAACCCATAATTACAACAAATCCAAAGAGATTGAGTATTCAAAATGCATTATCAAAAAAGTCCATACTACAACCACCTTTGGTGGCCTTAGTGAATTCAAAACCTTCAATCACCCAGCTCAGGGGTATAATTATATCGACTATAAGAATGCTTGGTTCAGAGCTTTCTTATTAAGATATTATAACCACTCCTGGTTCATGGCCTTTCACCATAACTGTGAGAAACAATTTCCAATCTGGTTTTCTGATTGGTGGAGGAAAATAGGATCTTCCATCCATATTCTTCCTTCTGAAGTTCAAAAGGGTTTTCACGCCTTTGCGGAATACTCTACCCTCAAAAATTTTCAAAAATTTGTCATGTTCCATGCTGAGTTCAAAGTACCTTGGATCTTTTCCTGGGATTTTAACTTTGAAAAAATCTATCCGGATCCTTCTCCTTACTCTTTAACAAGAGTCTTCAGAATCAAATGGTGGGATAGGTTTCAAAATCATATTGGAACTGAACCGGCTGTCAAAAAATTCTTTACCACTGGTGAAAAGGCGGTTTTCCAAAGAGATCAAAAAGGGAAAGACAAAGCAGAAAAACCAGAAAAATCTAGCAAAACAGAATCAAAACCCGGAAGTTTCATGGATAATCTCCCAGAACATCTCAAAAGGGATTTCTTTGAATTTTTGGCTCAAAAGTCTGTCTCTTCAAAGTCCAGGTCTGAAGAATCGGTCTCTTCTGATCCTATTGGGGGTCAAGACCCCTTTGATTTCTGATGACAGGTTACTTTAGAAGAAAGAATACTGAAGCCTATTCTAGGTTTCTTGTTGACAATATCAAAATTGATACCGATATGGTTACCTCTCTCTCAGAAATTGTAAAAATTGTTCTCGAAAACCCTCCTGAAGAAGTGGATTTTCCTTTTGTTAGAGAAACCATTGATGACATTTTTCATAGAGTCAATAGGATCAAAAGGATGAAAAGAACTCTCAAAATTATCTCCATTATGATTGCAGCCTGAAAGATGCATCCCTTCCAACGGTTCGATTTTAGATCAGAGCTCAGATGGCTCCAGGCGGCAATTATTAATGAAGAAAGATGTCTTGAAGAAATGTATAAGTACCGCTTCAAAAGAAGTCATCATATGGATTTCTACTATGATGATGAAGAATGGAGACGTTGTCAGTACATCAAACGTTGCAAAAACAGGATTCGGCTTATCAATATCATATTGGCAGCATAATTGCTTCATGGGTCACCCTCGTCAAAGGCTCTCTTCTCAAATGTCAAAAGTTACGGCTATCTTTCAAAAGATGTTTCAAAAGCTTCTCAAAAGTCAGGAATGACGGCTACTTTCTATTATAGTTATGTAAAAATCGTGTGAATAGTGACTTTTTGTAATAGTACTATGTAAATTAGTGTGATTTTCGTCACTGCTTACGTATTTGTAAGATACTGTACTCCTATGTAGCCAGGGTTGTTGGCTATAAATAAGAGGTCTGGAATGTAGAAAAGCACACCGAGTTCTGATCTCAGACTCATTGCTCTTCTCCCTCCTTCCCTCTGCTACCTTTTCAAGTTTTAATCCAAAGTGAGTTTTCAATCTTCATACTGCAATTTATCTTCATACAAGTTTTAAATCTGTATTTTCCTTTTCAAATGTGTTTTCATCTGTGTTTTCTAAATCAAATGACTTCCAATAATAGAATAATTCATAATAACTCCATCATAAACAATATGATGTTAACCAATACGTTATTACACAACACGGCCACGGCCAATACGTGTTCTAACAACAAGGTTATAATCATAATGTTCATGTTCAAACTAAACTTCAAAATAAATCTGGGACAAGATGGTATCTGGATGTTATTAGACCTATAAATTCAACTGTCTTAATACGTGAAATTGGGATGATCCGTAGGTCCTTAGGAATAACCTTAGTCAAAGAAACGTTGGAATTCAGGTTTGGCAAACTTGTAAGACGGTTGGTAAGCCTTAAGTTTAGGTGTTCCACGCATAGTGTTCCCCTGCGACCAGTTTCTTAGATCTAAACCATCTCCTAATCTTAATCTATCCCTCCTTTCGACTATGGCCAGTAAATTTAGAAGTCTTTTAGTACCCAAAACCAAAAATAAAATGGATAAAAGCATTGTTCCAAGTAGGGAAACTCATGCCCCTATAGATTATTCTAATTGGAGCATCCCTAATGAAAAAATAGAAAACTACTATGATATAGGACTTATTGATTTCAAAACTGCCTTTTCTATAAGAACTCATGAAGAAACTAGAAGCATATTGCAAAAATCGGAAAGCTTTCCTCTTCTTAATGGAGAATCCCTAAAAAAATATAGGGAACAGAAATATAGATATGCACATTTTGGTCTTGCCCAAATTGCTGTCAAACCCTTAGTCCACATAGGAGTTGATGCCCCTATTTTGCTTGTTCTAAGAGATAAAAGACTCAAAGATTACAAAACTTCTATTTTAGCCATGGTTCAAACAAACATATGTAATGGTCCCATCTACTTCAACTGCTGTCCAAATTTCTCTGTCGATCTCACTGACCCCATGATCCTTGAATCTCTCATCCTTGATGTTCAAATCCAAGGGGATAAGTTTCATGTATGTAAAAACTTTGCTGTCATGTTTAGGGTCTATCTTAGACTAATGACGTCCAATCTGAATCCCAAATTCAGCAAGAATCCCTTTTCAAAAGGAGAAACTATCCTTCTTCAGGTTGATGCTGAGCAATCCTCAACCTATACTCCTAAAAGATTAAAATGGGATGAAATTACTATCCCAAGCCAGTTTACTATAATGGAGCCTCAGGCTCCTTGAAACTTAGAAAGAACAGAACCTTCTCAGATCATTGAAGAACCAAATGGCACTATAACTGTCAAATTTGATAGAACAAATTCTTTCTCAACCTTTAGAAACAATAGGAGTTTCAACTACGAAAGTAGTAGAGCCTCCTGTTCTGACATGCCTAGTACATCTGAAAGAAATTGGACTTTCAAAACTCCCATACCTCGACCAAATTCCCCTACAGAACAAAACATGGATGACTCCTACTCTTCTACCAGAAGTACCATGGTCATAATTACTAACAAAGAATTTGAACCTGACATGGATTATCTTAAGAAAGAATTAAGCAATCCCATCTACAAAGAAAAAGAAAGATGGTTCAATGAATTAAATGATAAAATTAAGAGCGAAATAAAAGAGAAATGGATGAGAGAAATGAAAAAGATCAAGTCAAATTTCCTTTTTTATGATTTCATAGCAATTCATCTATCCTCGGAAGGATGGTATAATTGTTTCAAAAAACCCGCCATAGAAGTTGGTTCAAGCCTTATGAAAAGATGGTATTCTTCTGAAAAAGATATAGTTATTTCAGCTGTCCATCCCCCTCTTCAAGCTCTGAAAATTCAAACTGCTAAAGGGGAGATTATTGCTGACCCTTTCAAACGAACCAATGTTACTGACCCTGAGGAAAACAGAGAGTTCCGAAAAATTATCCAACAAAGTAATTTTTCAAACCAAATCCTTGGTACCATTGCTGAACAACTAGATACTATTTCATCAAAGTTATTTACTGTTAATAAACAAAGCATCCTCAATGATACTTCCAAACCTTTTTTCAAAAGTAATGATAGTTTGAAAAATAAGAATATTTCCTTCAATTCAAAAACAGAGGAAATTCTTAACAAAATCTCTGGAAATCTTGCTGGTCCAAGCAAGTCAACTACGAATGTTATTCAACATTTCCACGGGTCTAGTTCTAAACAGTCAAGTCACTCTTCCTCTGAAGAAGAGGATAATTTTGTTGAAAAACTAGAAGATGTTTTCAAAGAGTCTAGTAACTCCCCTCTTAAAATAAACAAAATTTTCAAAGGGAAAAAATTTAACAGTAATAAACCTTATTATAGTAGGCCTTCGCCAGCAGATCTGCTGTATGAAGAAAGAGGTCAATTTCATAGGTCCAGTTATGATGGAACCTCAATTACTGAATGGAATATTGATGGAAAACCTGAATATGAAATTCTCAATACTTTACAAGAAATGGGAATGGCAAAAATGGCATTTAGATATGCTGGTATTTCTGAAAAAGAAGCTTGTGTCCTCCTTGTTAATGGTTTTACGGGCCAACTTAAAAATTGGTGGGATAATGCGTTAAGCCTAGAAAGCAAGGAAGAAATTCTTAATCATATTGTTAATACCGAAGATCAAGATGGTGAAATACATGAAACAAGCGATGCTTGTGATTTCCTTATTATTACCATCTCTATGTATTTTGTCGGAAACCCTAGGGAAGAATATAATAGCTCCTCTATGGTTTTAAATAACCTAAGATGCCCTTCCTTATCCGACTACAGATGGTATAAAGATGTCTTCATAACTCATGTCCTCAAAAGAAATGATTGTAATCAAGCCTTTTGGAAAGAAAGATTCATAGCAGGATTACCTAAATTATTTAGTGAAAGAATAATACAAAAACTTAAAGATGATATTGATTCTGAAAATATCCCTTTTGAAAATATAACTTTTGGTCAATTATTTGCTTTTATCAAAAAAGAAGGATTAGCCCTTTGTATGGAAATAAAAATACAAAACAAATATAGGAAGGACAAACAAAATGCCAAAAACGAATTAGGGTGTTTCTGCGAAATGTTTGGAATAGAAAAAATTGAGGCTCCTTCGTCTAAAAACAAAAGAAAGATCAGAAAATTCAAGAAAGATACTCAAAAGCATGATTATAGAACGTCACGAAGTAAGTTTACAAGACCAAAAAGAAAATTCAAACCAACTAAAGAAAAGGATGGGGATAAGATAAAATGTGAATATTGCAAAAAAATGGGTCACACCGAAGAACGATGTTGGAAGAAAAGAAATAAAAACATTAGGCTACTAAGTAAACAGATTAATAACCTTCTAAGAGAAGAAAATAGTTCCTCCAATTCTGAAAGTGAGTCAGAAATTGAAGAAATTCAAAACACCTCTGGAAGCAGTAATTACCATAGTAGTAATGAAAATGAAAAAGATATTTGCTAAATTTGCATCAATACCATTTCCAAAGAAAAGAAGGAAGTTATTCTTGATCTCCTTCACCAAATCCCTGACACTGAAACTAGGGATGATTATCTTAGCAAGTTAAAAGACTTAATTCTTGAAGAGCCATCTACTTCTAAAAAGGTTAATATAAAAGAAGATTTCAGCCTAAACAAACTATGGGATAAATATCCTTATCAAAGTATATCAAAACAAATAACTACAAAAGACCTTCAGAGTGAAATTAATAATCTTAAAAACAAATTAATGAAGAATTTTATAGACTTAAAGAAAAGGATTTTGAATTAGAAACAAGACTTTCTATCATGGAAAGAAATACAGAAGTTAACAACTGGGAAAATCCGGAACAGAATTCAGAAAATAATTCCATAAAAGTCATCCAAGAAATGAATTATCAAAAATGGCATGTTAATGTAACTCTGGTTATCGGTAACTTCAAAACCAACATAATGGCGTTAGTTGATTCGGGTGCTGACCAGAACATTATTAGAGAAGGAGTTGTTCCTACTAATATTGTGACAAAACAAAAGAGAAACTTTACACAGCCAATAATAACCCTTTAAGAATCAGATACAAACTCTCCAAAGCTCATATCTGCAATAATGGTTATTGTTTCCGGAATATTTTTACAATTGTTAAAGATATCACCTACAATATGATTCTGGGAACACCTTTCTTAACTCAAATCTATCCTTTTAGTGTCGATGATAGTGGCATTACTACCATATTCAAGGAAGAGAATTAAAATTTAATTTCATCTCCCCCATTTTGAAAACAAGAAATCCTTAACCTTCAAAGAAGTTCTATCTTTAAACAAATCAATAAGATAACCCAAAAACAAAAACAAATAAGTTATCTTAAAGAGAAATCCTTTCCAAAAAAATTGAAGAACAACTCAAAATCCTAGATTTGTTTCAAAAATCAAAGAAATAGAAAATAGTTTTATCAAAAGAGGTTTGTAATGAAGTCCCCAATGCTTTCTAGGAAAGAAAGCATCATGTGATTAATCTACCTTATGAGGAAGATTTCCACGAAAGTAAAATCCCTACGAAGTCAAGACCCATTCAAATGAATCAAGAACTTCTTGAAGTGTGTAAAAAGAAGTTAAAGACTTACTTAATAAAAGCTTATTAGACCCTCAAATTCTCCCTGGAGCTGTTCTGCTTTCTACGTCATGAAACAAGCAGAATTAGAAAGGGGAACTCCCCGACTTGTTATTAATTATAAGCCTCTCAATAATGTTTTACAATGGATTAGGCATCCAATTCCTAATAAAAGAGATCTGATAAACAGGCTTTATAATGCAAAAATATTTTCCAAATTCGATCTTAAATCTGGATTTTGGCAAATTCAAATCGCTGAGAAGGATAGGTATAAAACAGCCTTCACAGTTCCCTTTGGACATTACGAATGGAATGTAATGCCTTTCGGTCTCAAAAATGCTCCTTCGGAGTTTCAAAAAATTATGAATGATATCTTAAACCCTCATAGCCAATTTAGCATTGTCTACATAGATGATGTTTTGATCTTTTCCCAAGATCTTGATCAACATATAAAACATTTAGGAATCTTCTTAAGAACCATTGAGAGAAATGGATTAGTTATTTCTACTCCAAAATGAAACTTTTCCAAACTAATATAAGATTCTTAGGGCATGAGATTGGAAAGGGAGCTTTTAGACCCATTAGTAGATCCATATCCTTTACAGACAAATTTCCTGATGAGATAAAAGAAAAGAATCAATTACAAAGATTTTTAGGATGTCTAAATTACATCTCAGATTTCTTTCCCAACCTTAGGGAGACTTGTAAACCTCTCTATCAAAGACTTAGGAAAAATCCTTCAAATTGGACAGAAGAACATACCAATGTGGTTAAAATCATAAAACAGCAGGTCAAAACTCTACCTTGTTTAGGTATTCCTAATCCAAAAGCCTTCATGATTATTGAAACGGATGCTTCAAACATAGGCTATGGGGGGATATTAAAACAAAAGCTGGATTCAAAAGAGCAACTGGTAAGATACCATTCTGGTATCTGGAACAATGCGCAAATGAATTATTCTGTTATCAAAAAAGAAATTTTGTCCATAGTTTTATGCATTCAAAAATTTCAAGACGACCTTTATAACAAAAGATTTTAATCAGAATTGATTGCAAATCTGCAAAAGAAGTCCTCACAAAAGATGTTCAAAATATTGTCTCAAAACAAATATTTGCCAGATGGCAAGCCATTTTATCTGTCTTTGATTTTGAAATTGAGTTCATAAAGGAGAAAATAATTCTCTACCTGATTTCCTAACCAGAGAATTTTTACAAGGTCGCAATGACGGACTCTAGGATGTCCAAGAACAAAGTGTCAAAGATTATGAAATCTTCCCCTCAAACAAAACCTCAAAGGCCTTGGTCTCATCCTCGGCTCCCCTCACTCCTCAAAAACCCAATCAAAGACACCTTTCAAATCAAATTATTTCAAACAGATTTTCCCCACTTCAAAATACTCCCGAAATCCCTTATAATACTGTCCTTACCTCAAATATTCCAAAGGCCGCTAATATTCAAATCCCTAATGCTCCTGAAGAATTCAAATATTTTCCAAAAGAGTGGCATGAAGATTGTGGGATGACCCCTTTCACTGATTTTCCAGCGAAACTCTCTCAAACTGATTTCATTAGAAACCGTTTTCCAAATCCTTCCCAACTCTGGGAATCAGATGATTGCCTAAAGGACCAAAAAGTATTATGAGTTTATTCTTATTGATTCTGATTCAGTGGAAATAACTCATAATTACAACAGATCCAAAGAGATTGAGTATTCAAAATGCATTATCAAAAAAGTCCATACCACAACCACCTTTGGTGGCCTTAGTGAATTCAAAACCTTCAATCACCCAGCTCAGGGGTATAATTATATCGACTATAAGAATGCTTGGTTCAGAGCTTTCTTATTAAGATATTATAACCACTCCTGGTTCATGGCCTTTCACCATAACTGTGAGAAACAATTTCCAATCTGGTTTTCTGATTGGTGGAGGAAAATAGGATCTTCCATCCATATTCTTCCTTCTGAAGTTCAAAAGGGTTTTCACGCCTTTGCGGAATACTCTACCCTCAAAAATTTTCAAAAATTTGTCATGTTCCATGCTGAGTTCAAAGTACCTTGGATCTTTTCCTGGGATTTTAACTTTGAAAAAATCTATCCGGATCCTTCTCCTTACTCTTTAACAAGAGTCTTCAGAATCAAATGGTGGGCTAGGTTTCAAAATCATATTGGAACTGAACCGGCTGTCAAAAATTCTTTACCACTGGTGAAAAGGCGGTTTTCCAAAGAGATCAAAAAGGGAAAGACAAAGCAGAAAAACCAGAAAAATCTAGCAAAACAGAATCAAAACCCGGAAGTTTCATGGATAATCTCCCAAACATCCCCCTATAAAAGGTCGTTTGAAGAATCTTCTCAGCAATCTCCTC